>NW_020954588.1:9913330-9937735 GCF_900497805.2 Vombatus ursinus | reverse complement strand
GAAGGAAGGAAGGAAGGAAGGAAGGAAGGAAGGAAGGAAGGAAGGAAAGAAGGAGGGAAGGAAGGAAGGAAAAGGTCATATTTTAGCAATATGACCCTCTGAACTTTGTCTTAAAGCATCTTCCTAATTTCCCCTATCAAATCACATAATACTATTCCTACTTTAAAAACTTGATGGCCAAAAATCTTCAACAAATCTGTTAAAGGTCATTGCTTTCTTGACTTTGTTATACTTTCATCAGTGGTCAATGAGATACTTGCCAGGTTGAATATCAATGAATAAACATTCAACTGTGTTCTAGACAGAAAGGAAAAGTTGTCATTAATGTGCTAAAGGAAACTCATGAAATTTTCTAGCTCATTGAAAAGCATATATATCCATTAGGGAGCAAGTGTGGAAAAGTAGAAAGTGAGCTGCAGTTGTAGTCAGGAGATCCTTGGGTAGGAATCCTCTTTTGAGAATATGTTGGAGAAAGAATATGGTAGGGACAAAAAAGAAAGCCAGATGGATGGAAATATGCAAAACTGAGAAAGGAGTAGATGTTTTCAACAGGAGAATTAAGGACTTCCTTTCAAAAAGGAAGTAATTCCTTAGCCAGCATTACCAGCTGCCTGCTATATACCCTCTAACTGGATGACAAAAAAAACAAACAAACAAACAAACAACAACACTGAAGTCATTATATTTTCCCCAAAGCCATCCTTTTTCCAAACTTCCCAGTTTCTGAAGATGGCAACAAAATTCTTCCGGTCATCCAGGTTCTTAACATGGAGCCATCTGTAACTCTTCCCTCTCAGCACCTTTCCTGGACAAGTCTTTTCAACATTTTCTGCAAAATATCTCTCACATCTATCTCCTCTTCTCTCCTGTTATTCAGGATTTTTTCACCTTTATACTGGGATATTAGAGGAGCCTCCTAACTGATCTCTCTGTGTCTGATTTCTCTCTTCTCCAATTCATCCACTGTACAGCCACCAAACTGCTATTTCTAAAATAGAGATCTTAAATTCTTCCCTATTGACTCAATTAAAATACAGGCTCATTAATCTGAAATAAAAAAAAACCTTCCAAACATTTAAAATTATCATCTACTTTTCTGGTCTTATCAGATCCCTTCCCACACTCTTCCTTCCAATAATATTAACCTATTAACTGTTCATCAACATGAGATCCCATCTCTCACCTCCATATCTTTGTACAAGGGGACATACATGTCTTAATTGTACTTCTTCCTCACCTCTACCTTTTAAATACTGTCTTCTAACATAACTTAGGTTTTCCCCACTCCTTTTACACAAGTCTTTTCCTGCTCTCTCCAGCTATCAGTACAATGTCTTCAAACTAATGTGTATTGCTTTGTATTAATCTGCCTGTTTATATGTTATAATCATGGGCAGCTAATTGGCACAGTAGACAAGTGCCAGAACTGAAGTCAGAAAAACTTATCTTCTTGAGTTAAAATCCATCTTCAGACACTTACTAACTGTATGACCCTGGCCAAGTCACTTCACCCTGTTTGCATCAGTTTCCTTATCTGTAAAATGAGCTGGAGAAGTAAATTGTAAATAATTCCAGTTTCTTTGCCAAGAAAACTCCAAATGAGAGTCATGAAGTCAGACACAACTGAAATGACTAAATAACAAAAACACAATCTAATAGCCTCACCCCAACTCCATCTCAGCAGAAAGTAAGCTCTTAAAAGGCAGGGACTGGTATTTAATTGCTTTGTTTTGTTTTGCTTTTGTACTCCTAGAACCTAGCCTATTTTCTTTAACATAATGGGTATTTAATGGCCTTGAAACTGAGTTAAATTACTTTTCACTTGAATTTAATTAAGTAAACATTTAATATCCAAAGTGCTTATAGCTATATCAGGGATTCTTAAAATGGGTTTCTTGAACTTGTATTTTTTATTTGGATAATTGTCTTTCATTTCTTTTATAAACCTACATGTTTTATTTTAATCATTTAATTTTTTTTTTCCCACAAGAGGTCCATGGTCTTTACCTGACTTCCAGAGGGGAGTAGGCATCCTGGACATCACCAGTCATCTTGACTTTTGTCTTGCCACTGGACTTTGATGACTCTGGAGAAGAGAATAACACTGAGGACTTTGAGCAGCTCTGCCTCACTTAAATCCAATTCATATGCAAGTGAAGATATGCCCCTCATGAGAACAAAGGATGAACAACAAAAGAGGTAACTATGACATATAAGAAAGGCTGGAAACCTCTGCTGCCTATACATTTGTGCCAGTTAATTTAATAAATGCTAAATATTAGAAAACTCTGTCTGGCAAAGGGTAAAAATTATGAACAAATCAAATCGATTAAGAGATCTCAACCATAGCCAAAAAGTAGCACCGGCTTCTCAGCACTCACAAGTGTAGTTGGGAATATTATTAGCAATATATTTACAACTCTTTAATTATCAAATGAGATAAGAAAAAATATGTAATTTTTTACAAGGTGCTCATTTGCACATTTAAATAATGTGGATAAAAATAAATGAGAAAATATGCACCATTCAGTTTTATAAAAGAAGATATATAGGCTGGAATTATTATGTTATGTACCTCTGGGCATAGGATAGCCAGAGAGGAGTGTAGTAGATCTGGCAGCTATACACAGACACACTCATTATAAGTATGTAAGTATATGTATATACATATGTGTATGCATATGCATATGCTCGCACAAAAACATACATATACACATATACATACACATACACAAATAACCAAGATGAAACAGCAGTCCAAGTCCCCAGGCCCAAGGAAGGCCCAAATGCTAGATGGGGGCAGGTACTTAACCAAAGAGTTACAGCACCAACATAGTTGAAGGCCAGCACCAAAAGATGACTCTTCATAACCAATGTGAAAAAGAAATTTCATAAAGATTACCATAAAGGTATGGACCTTTCAGAGGGATAGTGACATGACATTCTGCTCAGCAGGCTTACTTTGGTACTTCTACAGATCCACAATCTCTTCCTTTGAGTCCTCCCTCCCTGTCTGTGACTCATGATCCCTTCATAGTGTCTTATCCTCTGAAATTCCGGGGAATATGGAGCCTCAATGGAGTATCTATTGAGTAGGAAAGACATCTTGCTTAATATCTCATTATATCAGGGCAATAGGCAGGCTATCTATCTGCCTAACTGGTATTGTGAATAGAACTTGACCTAGAAAAAGAAGGACCTCCACAGATCCTGGAGGCAGTAGTGAGCCACTAGAGTTTATTAAATAGATAAGTGACTTGTTCTGACCCATGTTTTAAGAAGATTAATTCAACAATTGAGTAGAGGATAGATTGGAGTAGAAAGATATTTGAGGTAGTGAGACTGACTCCCCATTCCTTTAATTATAGAATTTTTCCAGGATTAAAAAATCCCAAATCACTGGCAACTAGTTTTCCCTTCCTTCCTCTCTCCTTCTCTTGATTTCTTTGTTCCTTCCTTCCCCCTTCTTTCTTTTTCTCTTTTCTCTCTTTCCTTCCTCTCTTATTCTCATTTTCTCTCAGTTTTTTTCTTTCTTTTTTTCCTCTTTCCTTCCTTATTTCTTCCTTGCTTTCCTTCCTTCTTGCTTTCTTTCTTTAAGTTAGGAAAATATATGTTGAATTCAAATGATATGATACCTATTCAATTTTCGATGATCTTTCAAAGATCACTGATAATGTCTCATCACCACATGAATCAGATTTCTTTTGTAACTCTAGAGTATAGTTTATTGGGAGCATAGGATTTGAAAGCATCAAGGAAAGTGAGGCAGCTCCTACTGCCTTCTAACTTAACTTGGCTATCAAAGCATACAACACAACATGCAAGTAGGACATTTGGAGAAACTTGCCATTGAAAAGAGAATCTTCAATTTTTTTCTCATTTATACATTATGTAGAAAACTTTCTATAAAATTTGACAAATAAGTCATATGAGACCATTTCTCCCTGTTTTTGTAATGTTGTTGTTGTTTTGCTTTTCTTCTTGTGGATGCTGAAAATATTTTTGAACGACATTACCTCAGTAATTGTATCTGTCACAGAATCTTCTATGAATTTAACGTATGTTCAAAACAAATTGAATAATTATTAAACTGAATTTTGTTGATTTAAAAGTTGTTTTTGAAACCCACAAATATTAGACAGTAGGAATCTCTCCAATTTTTCATCAATTTCTTGTCTGAAGATTTGTTTTGCTATAAAAAGTATACATCTGAGAGCATATCCCTGAGATCTCATATTTTCATCACAGATATTTTTGGTTCAGGTGTTGATGAGTCTTATAAATATTTTATAGTTATATAAAAGTAAATATATGAAATCATAACAGCTAATGCATTTTAGGCCTTTTACTTTCCTATTTTTTATATCTATCTCATTCATTATTTTGATCCTACCTACTCATTTTCTCACAGCTTTGAGATATTTCTTTAAAAATGGATCTCCTAGCTCTTCTAAAGTCATATTTTCTCCAGCATGGATTTCTTGTCAGCTTATATAATCCTGGTCTCATTCTTCCTCTTTTCCTGAATTCATCTCATGAAGTGGCATTGCTTCTTCTTCACATAGAATATGAGGTATTGAATCAGTCAGGTTCAAATCTCATTGCTCAACTATGTTAATAAGAAGGAACTATTACTTACCTATTTACAGATCAGTTTATTTCCTGCCTATTTGTTTCCTTCCTTACAGTTTTCTTTTAAAAAAATATTTAGAGTTACCCTGCTTAGCTAATTGTCATGTGAAGTTATCCATGTGCTTATTTGCCTCTGGCTTGTTAATTACTGTCTAAATGAATGTTTTTTTTTTCCCCCAAGTCATGTTTTCTAAGTTATTCATCAACAATCAATAAGACATATTGGAATCTTATTGGTTAATCTCCACACATTTTAGAATGGAAAACAAGCTAGATAAAGAGGGAAAACTTTGTAACATTTGGAGCTGTTCCACAGTGTAATGTTCTCTTACTTTCATTTCACTTGATGGCTTGAAGCAGAGACTAGACAAATGCCTATATAGTAAAAATGATTTTTGGTTAAGATGGCTTCTGAAATATTTTTCAACTCTGAAATTCTATAATTTGGTGGAAGGTAAGAGTAATGATGATTCCTTAATATCGCAAAAACAATATTAACCGTATTTTCTAAAACAGGAAATGACCAGTTACTGATATAGCCATCATTACAGAATCAGCTGCCTATATGCTGCTATATTAACTAGTGAAAGGCCAAAATTAATACCAAATAAGTAGAAAAGATAAAAATGGGAAAATACTTTGTTGCAACATGTGTAGACTGACTTGTTTATTTGCTCTTGACTCTGAAAAATATGAAAGGGGAAAATAAGGACATTAACTCCTATTATCATTATTTCTAGTAAAGTTTAAACAGTACAAGATAGTTGTCACAAAGATGAGGCCAAAAGAATCCCAAAACCTCCCAAACCAGCAAATCCTAGATTTCAAGTGAAGAATTGGGGTCATCATGGCAACAAGGCTGTAGCATAAAAATTAAATTATGAAACACTTTAGAGAATAATTAAAAATAATAAAAGCTTTCTTCCTGCAAAATATCTGCCACATACGTGTTGAAACTACACAAAATTCCATGATAAATGAAATCTTGGAAGTTTTTTTTTTCAATTTTTCACTATCAATATTAGGCAAAGCAATAAACAAGTTGACATTTGCTTGCCCAAGGTTTTTTCTGGTTTCTACTCCACAAAAATCCAACTAGATCACAGACTTTCCACAGCATTTCTATAACAGCTCCTTCTTATGTGTGGCATTGTGCTAATTGCATCAATCCCAATACATGACTTAGTCCTATAAATGATATTCATATTCATTCAAAGAGTTAAGCCTAGCCATTCCCAAAGGGGAAGAAAATAAATTACCAAGATTATAATATGCAGTTAGATGAGGAAACTGTTGGTACATTAATCCATTGGTATACAGAATATGCATTAGATAGATGAATTTAATAGGAAATAAGACTGGATCACATTTGGAGTATTAGAGAGCTGTTTCAATGAATGTAAAATCATGCTTCTAAAAAAGCCCAATATTTTAGCACAATATTACTCCTGTGATACTACATGACTGTGAATCATGGAATATCATGGTATTAGAAGAGACAAGGATAGTAGCCTGGGTCTGACTCAGTCAGTCCATGGTAGTTTAGGACTGAAATTGAAATAAAGTGAGATACTCATCTAAGAATAAACAAGAATAAGTTTGCCTATCCATAGTAATGGAAGGATGTTCAGAGTAGAGAATAAATATTCATCTATGATAAAGTGTTGATTTTACTGAAAATAGACAGTTTTGTTCATCCTGATAGTCTGTTATTTAGATCCTTAGGAAGAGGCCTTACACAACTTAACTTTTGTTTGTTTGTTTCTTCAGGTGAGCAAGAAAGTATTTAAAATGGCCAAAAACTTTTTCCCTTGAGTAAATTAATTAAAAAAAAACTAACCTAATTTGCATAAGTCAGATGGATGGATTAGTCTAGGATGGATTAGTATATTTTTCCTATCATGACAGTTGAATCTAAATCATTGGAAATATACACCAAAGTTACAAATAGGTAATAACATACCAATAATAACCTATGTGCTGTAATCAGCACAAAGGATTCAATTATATGACCATGTAATATAGAAAGTATGATGGATAGCAGATGGATTATCTGAGTGTTTAACTAATAAGTATAAAATATGAAAAGAATCAATGAGATTCCAGCCTACTGGATTCCTCTATGAAAATAGTTATGGAATGATATGCATGGAATTCAACTAGAAGAAATTATGTGAATGAGTTACTATCTAAACCAGTGGAGGAAGTGTCTATACTAATGAGGTCATGGATGCATTGAAATATGGACATACATCTGGATTATGAAATACAGTCGAATTCTACTTATCAAAAAAAAAACCATAAAGATTCATGCCAAAAGAAAGATTACCAAGGTGAGGAAACAAGGGGAAAAGGAGAAAAAAGATATTTTTATGGACTCTGGAAAAGGGATTATTAATAATAATTCCTTGATTTAAAAATAGTGAATCACAATGTAACTACTGGCATGACATTTTACAATTTATAAGAAAATAAATGTGAAAACATGTTAAAGCTCAAGATAACATTGTGAGAGAGTTAGGGCAGGTAGCGTAATTTCTATTTTCAAAGTGAGAGAAATGAGGTCTTGTGAGGTTTGTGACTTCTCTAAGGTCATATGATGAGTAAATGATAAGACTGGAACTAGAATCCATTATGCTTCCCTAGAAAATACTTAAATCTATCACTTTTTATACATGATATTTTTATCCACATATAATTAAATAAAACTTGCAATGTATAGTTCATAGCTATCAAAATAGAATTATCATTCTATTTCTTTCTAAAAACACAAGGATTTAAAACATTCTTATGCTCTGATTTCTAAAATTGATAAAAAATTCATTCTAATAATTCCACTTTCAAGGGCTTCCTGGCATGTCTCATATTTCTAGGAGCATTTTTGTTAGAGATAAGACTGGAAAGAGGATCTAATCATTTTAGGGGCAGTGGATACAAAATTGAACCTAGGAAATACACTCAGAACCTAAAGAAAGGAATCTTTTTTTGGAGCACGAAAGCCACTCTGGCTTAGAATTGTCATTGACAACACCTGGGTTCATAACATGCTTGTCGTGCCTGTTTCCTTTCTCCTACCTCCTTCATTTAACCCCTGAACTATCCAGACATTCTATAACAGCTCTTCACCCCAATTTCTACTTGTTGGACTAATCATACTTTTTATCTCCCTATTAATTTGACTTCCTGTTTATAAATTTCCCTCATAATATGAGCAATAGTCTGTCCTCTACTGCTTAGGGGATAAAGTTCTGCTTTGGAATCAGTAATTCCTGGGATGGAATCGCCTCAGATTCTACTAACCATGTGACAAAAGTTGAGTAAATTAACCTGTCTCAACTTTCCCATCTGGAAAGTGGTTATAACAATCATTATAACACTTAGTTTATACATCTTTATAACTCTTAAAGCAATATGTAGATGCCAATTGTTCTTCGGAAATCAGACAGGAACGTATCTGGTTTGTTTGTTATCTGCTACTTTATGTTATGCAAACTATAGCACAGATAGATAAATGTGTTATAGAATGGAATAAAAAGTATGGATATAAGGTCAGCTTCCATAAGGTCACTAAGAATTCCAGTAACCCAGCACATGATGTGGATAAGGTATACATTGAGCTGTTCTGATATGATTTTGATTCATTTCTCTAGGTATATTTATAGGATGTCTCAAAAGTCTTGTACAGCTTTAAACTATTAAAACTTAAAACTGCACTTGGACTTTTGGAAGATATTGTATTTTGAAAGTTTTTCATTATGTATAACTCAGAGATTGTGCATATTCTATATGGTGACATTGATTCAAATTTTTACATTGAATTTTGTGGCTCAATAGTATGTTTAAGTAATTGTGAGGAATAGTTTTGATCTAATGATGGTCCAAATAGAGCACGGTTAATCTGTTGGATTTGGGGGGACAGGTTGAGGCCAGAATTTGTAGTACAAGGATATGTTATCTTCCAATTTATAAAAGATAGTGAGCTTCTGATCTATGATTCTCATCAACAGTTTCTGTCTTTCTAGCTATTAAATAGCAGATAAAATGTTTACAACCTGCCACAATATGTTGTACAATTTTTCTTGCCTTCTTGCAATCTTTATTGATCAATAAAGTCCTTGAGTTCTTAAAGAGAGCAACCTTTCTGTAATTGCTCTGGTTGAGATTCAGGATAGAACTGTGATCATAAGCCCATATCCATTTCCATAAAGCAATTCACACAAGTGGGCCATCTGCTTGATGTTTCCTTGGCATTTATTTTGTTGCTCGAGATCGTATGGAGGTTGCCTATGAAAGACCTTTTGATTTCTATTAGATATTATTTGCTTCATAGACTCCATGTGAAGGTAAAACCCTTTGGGGTGCATTTGGATTTGTCAAATCAAGTGGCGCACATCTATTGTCACCATTTCCATTGCTTTGTGAAGTGCATGTTTATCCCCAAAGTGCTTGTATTTTAGATATTTTAAATAAACTCAGAGAACATAAATCAATTCTGTTATTCCTTTTTGATAAGGAAATGTTCCTCTTTCTATATATACCTTAAGGTGACAGCTGCTGTGTGTGCATGTGTTTGTAATAGAGGATGGTTACTTTCCAAACCTATTATGGTACATTAGACAGTTCTTAAAGCGTATGCTCAATCTCTTATTGTGCTGATGGTAATTGCTTTAAACATGATCTTCCACTGATGTTTGTTTTCAGTATACTAGTAATTTCCTTGAAATATATAGCCACAAATCCCCCCCTCATATAGCTCCATATTTGATATATCTTACTTGTTGAAGACCAAGGTATTTGTAAGTATTAACCTTATCCACTGTTTGAATTTTTACCTCCAGATTCAAACATGCCAGCTTCATCTTTTCTTGGCATTCATTGAGCTTTATACTTATTGAGTGTAAATGACTTTTACTATCATTGGAGAAAAAGTACCTGAGCTACAGAGGCCCTATAACATGATTCCCAGTGAAGCTATATAATTTAAGGTCATTTGTAAGCATCAAGATATTAATAAGATGTTTTGGTACAATCCCTACTTAACTTGGAAATCATACTATGTTCTATTTAAAAGAGGAGATAATGTGTTTAAGACTATGTAGAACAATACAGGGCTAAATTGACTTTGAAAGATAGTGCATTTTATTTGAAATGTCCTTGACATTGTGTCAGTGGACTATTTTAAATAGAAAATAAATGTTCATATGGTCATTACATACTCTAATGTACTCACTGTAAGACTATTTTTTTCTACAGACCATCTCAAAAACCTTAGTGAAATTTTAAACTATAAGCTGAAATTTTTAGTGCATGAAAAAGTCATAAATTAAAAACTGGATCAAAGATTTTGTGATAACTACAGACTAATGGCCATAGCAACATCACTTTTTAATCCCTTCAGTGCCAACTCTTCCTATCATTGTGAAGTAGAATTCAAGTGCAGGATTGTTCACCCTCTAAGAAGGAATGTGAGCTGGGCTGAAACACTAAAAAGACTGGTTAGTTTAACCTTAATGATGATGACTTGTGTCCATTCAGTACAAGCAGAATGTCAGATCCAGACATTTGGAGTATTTACATAGTTGAGGAGCTAAATGGCATAAAATTGACACCTCTTGTGTCATAACAAAGTTTCAGTATGTTTTCTTTGACAATTTGGTTAACTTGTTCAAAAAGTATTAGGTCAATAATAATTTATTCCTTACATTCAGGGAGATTTTTGCCATAATTTTTGCTCCTCAGCCAATATATAGCTTTATTGTAAGTTCTTACAAAATTTTTGGAGGGGTAGAAGCTACAACTATTTGAATAATGAATATAAACAAATAATTTACCTATATTTGGAAGGCCACTGGCATTCTCATTTTTAGTTAATAAATCTAAAATATCTCTTATTTTAAAAGTTGGTATTAATCTTGCAGCTAAGAGGAAGCTACGAAGTACTTTGCTAGTTATTAAGGAACCATTATGGAGTCCTTTGGGCAAAAATTGTGGATTTGATCTGTCCCCACTGTTTTTCAATTTTACTAGGAAGTTAAAGTTTTATCCACCTGCCTTCTTGATTGCAATTCTGTCAATATTATTTTAACATTATACCAACTTTCTCTTTCATATTTGATTCAACTTATACGTTCATTCTGTCAGACATTTTGTGAGCATATAATGAAAAACTGTCCACAGCCTCACATATATGTGTATGTGTGTATGAATATATGTATGTATATGTATATATGTATGTATAAGTATGTATATATGTGTGTATGTATACGCACACATACACATATATTCTTTGATTGCTCTGATTCTCAATTCTGTGGTAAAGTTGTTCATTGATATTTTTTTTCAATTTTTAAGCTACTTTGATTCTGTGTAGACTTAGCACTTTAACTTTTCTTTCAATTGCTGATCATTACAATCTACTATCTCTAATATACATCTCTTTTCCAAATTATATTCTGTATGATCCTCTTTTTTGCCTTTCATTGGATGTTAATGGCATTCAAGGTTTCTACTACACATGCATATACTAACCAAATGTTGATATAATTGGCCTAAGGCCTTTCCATAGGTCTTCAGTGGTTTATTCAAATTGTTTCTGCCCTGGAAGCATTTCATGTCTGTCTTTTGGAACAACACTTAAAAGTTCTACTTTTCTTCCTGATTTCTTACTATAGTAATTTCTATTTTATATACTGTTGTATCCAGGTCCTGAAATATTTTTAATTTACATATTATATCAAATATTGCAGGAAAATGCATTTATTTTAATTAATTTTTAGCAAATATCACCTTTTCTTGTTACTCTGCTTTGATGTAGTTGGTCTTCTAGTTAGTTGAATCTATGCTATCAGAATCAAAGACACTTTTGGGGATTGCAGTCCAAGTATCATTTCTTCAAAATAATTTGAGACATTGGTATAGTTTTCTTTCATCTCTTTTGCTATTACATAGAAACCCTGCTATTGGTATTCACTGAACATATTCAGTGATCTGTGGTTCATTAAACCTCCCTTCTTTAGATTTGAGGAACTGCTCAAGTTTGGGATCAGCCAATCATAGTAAAGGAAGTAAGTAAGCAGTTATTATATATCAGGCACTGTGATAAGCAGTAGGGGTACAGAGACAAAGGTGAAATAGTCTCTGCCTTCAAAGAGTTTACATTCTAAAAAGAATAACAACACATACATATATCACATGCAAAACATATAGAAATCAACCTTGGAGGGGAAAGCATAAGTAGCTGGCAGGACCCAGAAAAGGCTTACACAGAAAGGAGCCCTTGAGCTGAAAGAAGTCAGGAATTCTAAGTGGTTGAGTTACAAAGGAGAAATATTCAAGGAATAGGGACTTCCAGAGCAAAAGCACAGATGCAAGACATGGGGATGCAGGGTGTGTGCGTGTGTGTGTGTGTGTGTGTGTGTGTGTGTGTGTGTATGGGTGTGTGTGTGTTTTCTTAAGACTGCTCTGCACTTGTCTACAACACATTGATATGTGACTGTGATAATAAAGGTTTATTGTCAAAATTAACACAAAATTCTCACTTATTCTGTTAAAATTTCATTTCTCTGCAAAGTTTATTATATGTTTATTTATTTATTATGGTATAATATAAGTACACTGAAAAAACAAATGTCTATGTCTCGATCTCATTAGATGCATAATTGTGGTTTACCTGGTTATCAGTCAGCATTTATTAAGTACCTACTATGTGTCAGGCACTGTGCTAAGGTCTGGGAATAGAAAAAGAGACAAAAGACAGATCCTGATCTCAAGGAGCTTACAACCCAATGGAATCATCATGAATATTCCAGGTGAGGCCAGTTTGCAACTATAGGCCACCCTCATCCATTTCTTGGTCTCTTAGATGCGTTGAATCATACTCACTAAAGTGATAACATAATTGGTTGTATGATCAGAGTCTAATTTATCAATATTTTAAGGTTCCTGGCAATCCTTCACAATAACCACAATATTCTTAAGGCAAAGTTTTCTCAATATATGGAATCTTCACTGGTCTTCCCTTATTTTGATATTGCTTCCTTACATCCTCATGGAATAGTCAATGGATTGGAATTTGACAGTGTTAGTATTAAGAAGAACTAATAAAATTGATAATATAATAGCAATAATTCAAATTCTACCTGGCACATCTAAGCCAATCTTCTTCCTCAAATATTTCGAACACTGTGTATTTTCAACCAACAAAATCAAGAACATCTTTGGAGCAAATTTCATGCATTACAGGTTGTATTTAATATAGGCTTTCCTCCAGTCAATGGGCACAGTTCCAAAAGGCTATTCATAGATTGCTGCTTATCCGAATTTGGAGGACGTGTTTCAGATAGCTTTTAATCAATCTAAGTTATCTATGGAATGCAGAAGAAGGAAATAGAAATGATATTAGTCATTTTGGACTAAACAATCTCTCCATAAGCTTTAATCCAATTCCTAGATCTAAAAATGAATGTATGTTTTAAAATACATTGGACCAGATTCAAATGACTAATTTCACTCATTTTATGAGAAACTAGGAAAGTTGCTTTTTGATTTGTAGAACCAAAGTTTCCTAGAACAGCCCCTCAACAATTTTCGTAAGTGTCCTCCTTTAGACACTCATTATTTCAGGCTCTAGTAACTTCTTCCATTGGCTTCTTGGACTCAAAATACTTCCATTTCTAGCTCTTGTCCTTTTTGTACTTCCCCTAATATTCTCATTTTCCAGAACTATGTGCCTCTCAGGCCACAGGCAGAACCAACTTAACAGATACACCAGGCTCTGAACATGAAATGTTTTTTCCTAACCCAGATACTTGCTTCATTTCTTTCTACATAATATTGTTTTAGATTCATCCTCAGATGCCCTCACTCTCCATTTTCGGTGGAGATAGACATTATTAACATCTATATTCACAAAAGAAGAATATTTTCAATATATTGACAATAATAACAGAATTATAGATGTTTCTTCCATGTGGGACAGTAGCAGGGAGGTAAAAGTTGGGGCACCCAACAGAGCAATACAATGTAATTATATGAGTTCAATTATAAAAATCTAAAACTAAGCTGTCCTGGAATTCGAGCAAGATTTCCCTAACCTCTGTTTTAGTATACACACACACACACACACACACACCATTCTTAATAAATGGAAAAATAAAACTTTTCTTTTTCATGGAAGCCTCTAGAAAAGTTGATTCTACAATCTCTATCAGCAAACTATTGTAGTATTTAAGGCACAACAGGAGTAGAATTCACAATGCAATACCCCGTAATGAATTGTTTCATTATTGGTTAACAATAAACCAGAAGAAATGGAGAAAATATGGAACATTGGACACCAATGACATAGAAAGGCATATTTGCTAGCTATGGAAATATACACTTCATAGAATGCAAAAAGAAGATTCATATGTTGCTCTGAATTCCAAAAGATCTTGCTCTAATGAGATTCACACTTTTGAAATTCATCTTTATAACACAATGACACCAGTGGTTGTGAAATACCACAGAGGAACATTAGGGGGAAAAAAAAGAAGGAAAGGCAAGTGAGTGCTAACAACAGAGTAAGACTGTTTTCAAATTGAGGAAATGAGAAGACCTGTTGAAAATCAAGGGTGTTAAGCAGCAATTCTAACTGCTCCTTTAAAAAAAGAGAGTAAGATCTTACCACATGGATGACTTTTCCATTTAAGTATAACTAGTAATTATCATTCTGCAGAACACATACAATGTGTGTAAGCTTTGGCTCATTCTCGCCACCCCCTTCCTCCACCCTTAACTTTGGCAGATTCCATTACTGCTATATCCCAGAATGATACATAAACCTATGCTCAAATGTTCCTATTACATAACTGGCAGCAATATAAGTCTAGCGACTCACTAGTTCATCAGGACCAAAATCACTCCAAGTATGAGTAACATCAGCAGAAGAGAGGGTGGCAATACAGACAAAGGAATTGGATTTACAGCCTACTTCTATGAAGATACATATGAGAGCACTTTCCAGGAATAGAGTAAGTGTAATCTCTTTTAGAATCCTTCAGATTCTCTGGATTTTCTTCATCCTTCTCCAGAAAAGAGAATTCTTTCCATTGATGTAAATGTCATCCTAGTGACACTAGGTATTCATGTTTTTGGAGCCGGCTTACACAAACAATTTGTTACTGTGATTAAAATTAGATGCTTTCAATAGACCTAATTGAAAGAGATAATCACAGAAGCTACATTTTGCTAAAAGGTACCATAGACAATAAAGTAATATCAAAAATAAAAACAAATATAAATAAATTATAGCAAGTCTCTCTGATAAAGTCCTCATTTCTCAAATACATAGGGAAATGAGTCAAATTCATAAGAATCAGTCACACCCCTATTTGATAAAGAATCAAAGATATGAACAAGCAGTTTTCAGAAGAAGAAATCAAAGCTATCTATCTATAGACATATGAAAAATGCTCTAAATCATTATTGATTAGAGAAATGCAAATTGAAACAACTCTGAGGTACCACTTATAGCTATCAGAAAAGACAAAACCTGGAAGGGATGAGGGAAAATATGTAAACTAATGAATTATTGGTGAACTCATCAACTTATCTAACCATTCTGGAGAACAATTTAGAGCTTAGAATACATTCCAGGCACAAGGATTAGCTTGAACAGGGGAGATATGAAATCAGTGTTAGTGTGGAGAACAGCAATTTATGGAGAACTGCAATTTATGTCTGTAGGCCTATAAAACTGTGCTTACCCTTAGACCCAGTAATGCCATTATTGGATCTGTACCTCAAAGAGATCAAAGAAAAACGAAAAAGGACCTATATGAACAAAAAATATTTATGTGATAGCAAAGAACTGGAAATTGAGGGGATGATCATCAATTAAAGAATGGCTGAATAAGTTGTGGCATATAATTGTGATGGATAATTGTTGTGCTATAAGAAATAATGAGGGGGTGGCTTTCAGAAAATTATGGGAAGACCTCTATGAACTGATGCAAAAGGAATTAACCAGAATCAAGAGATCATTGTACATAATGACAGATATGTCATAATGATGATCAACTATGAAAGGTTTAGCTGTTCTGATCACTACAATGATCCAAGGCAATTTTAAAGAACTTATGCTTAAAAAATGTATCCACCTCTAGAGAGAGAACTGAGAAACTCTGAATACAAATTGAAGTATAATTTTCTCACTATATCTTCCTTGCTTTTTTGTGATGTCTTACATGGAAATATTGTTTTGATGATTCCACATGTATAATTGAAATCATATTTTTGCCCTCTCAGTAGATGGGAGAGAAGCAGTGAGAGGGAGAGAACTTGGGACTCAATAGTAAAAAAAAAGAATGTTAAAATAAATAATGAAATTATAAAAAGAAATCAAGTGATATAAAACACAGCTTTTCATGAGCAAGTAAAGTGTTAACTATTGAATGTTTTACATATATCTGATAACAGTTGAAATTTTAAAATGTAAGATTATAGCCCACCCTTGCTTGGATGTGAGAATAACAAATTTCTTCTTAAAAATATGCTGCAGAGAGAAATGAAAGGTAGCTCATACACAAAGGCAATTTTTAAGGAAGAAATTAATCAAATCATACAAGAATTATTTTGTTTTTATGTAGAGTCTGTATTCACCTCATTACACCTTTACTTGATGTTAAGTAAGTTAGAGTATGATCTTGTAGTGAAGGAAAGGTTTTAGGCAAAATATTCATCTGCTAATTCTCACTGACTTAAATAAAACTAATGTGAGTAATGGCAGACTGAGGGGTAAAAGCATCCTAATGAATCTTTTAATCAACAAGTGTTTGGTTAGTGCATACCAAGGGCTAAGCACAAATGCAAAAGGCAAGAAAGTCCCAGCCTACTGGAAGCTTACATTCTTCTTGGGATAGGGTTAGGAGAGAAGAAATATTCACTTGCGATTTCATTGATATACGAAATCTGAAGTATGTTGTCACCTATTCCATAATTTATAATCTTAGTGAATTCCCTGGGGCATTAAGAAATTGAATGATTCACTCAGAATCTCAAAAGTAGTATTTATTAGAGATAAATTGATCCCATATCTTACCAACTCACAGGCTAACTTCCCCATCAATTGACCACAGCTCCCTCTTGAATAAAAAATCTTACAAATAAATTCAAATTGGTTTCAAGGGAAATAGTACTAACTGCCATGTCTGGCATCTTGAAAAATGTGACACATTAGATGATCTGTGAATGGAGTTGGTAGTTACACAAGGCAAAGATGAGGAGCGAGGACATTCCAGGCACAAGGGTTAGCTTGAACAAGGGAGATATGAAATCGGTGTTAGTGTGCAGAACAGTGTGCAGAACAGCAAGTAGGTCTGTTTGGCTGGAGCATAGAATATATGAGAAGTTAGGCTGGAGACAGAGTGTGAAAAACTTTAAATGTTATACAGAGGAGTTTTTTTTTTTCCTACAAGAAATAGGGAGCCACTGAATCTTCTTCAGTAGAACGACATGAGCAGTCCACTCTCAAATGTTTTGAAGAAAGTAAAAAGGGGGGACTATACCAGGCCTACCAGGCCAAGTTAGCACCAAGCCCTAACTGTGGTAAGGTGAAAAGAATATAAGACTTCAAGTTATAAGAAAAATGTCCAGTGACCAAAGGCCCCTTTTATTATTTGTGTGACTGTAGGCAAGTCACTTTTCTTACCTCTCAGCTTCATGGAATTGTGATGGAAAAGATTTAAAAGATCATGTGGTTGAACTCATAAAACATAACGGGGCTGATCAGTGGCATCAAATGCTGAAGAGAGGTCAAGACCACATGTTGAGTATTGAGTTTATTCTGTAGATTAAATTTCTTAAAGGGCTTTAACATCCTAGAGTACCTACAGAAAAAGTTCCCCAAAATGATGAAGACTTAATCTCTTGGTACTTCTTTTGGTCTTTGGGCTTCATTTTCCTCATCAGTGAAATGAGAGGCCACCCACTCCAACTTGTGGTTACTTTTTTGTTCTTGATTTTTTCTTGAATCTACTCTGTCCTGAAATTCTTCCTATCTTTCAGGCTAGTCTTTCTTGGTTTCTTTGATGTGTTCATCATTCAACATATTTCTTACATGGCAATATAACTTTGCACCCTGCCCTGGGTCTTCTCATTTCTCTTTATACTCTCTCTCTTAGCAAACTCATTAATGCCTATGGATTCACCAGTCAATGGCATGAAGATGGCTCCAAATAGTGACTACATATCAAGCCCTCATCATTCTGCTGGCCTGTAATCCAACATTTCCAACTTTCCCCCCATATTTCTATCTCAATGACCCATAGACTATTTAAATTCACCACACCCTAAAACAGAACCAATTATGCTTCTCCGAAACCCACCCTTCCCCTCAGTTCCCACTTTATATTTATTCTTTGTATGCTAATATATGCACTTATCTCCCTTGTCGGAACTTAAGTTCATTACAAGTAGGGATTCTTTTATTTATTGAATTTTTATCAATACCACATAGCATAGTTCCTAGTATACTGCAAGTGTTTGATAAATGCTTGTTAAATGACTGATTTAGAGAAGGAAATGACAAACCACTCCAATACTACTGCCAAGAAAACCCCAAATGGGATCACGAAGAGTTGGACATAACTGAAATGACTCAACAATAAAAACAACAACAAAATGACTGATTTCTGCTGAGAGATGCACCTTCTTCCAATTGCTCAGGTTTGTAACCCAGGAATTATCCTTGACTCTTCACTCTCAATAACCCCCACCCAATACCTAATTCATTGCCAAACCTTCTAGATTCTACCTCCTTAATAGTTCTTGCATCTGCCCCCTTATTTTTATGTACTCCACAACTACCATAATCCAGACCCTGGTTATTTTTCATTTGGCCTCTTTCAATAGTTTCCAAATTGATCTCTCTTTATCCAATCACTCCCTCCTCTAAATCATCCTTCACATAGCTGTCAAATTAATTTTCCTAAAGCATGTCTGACCATTTCATTTTGCTGCTGACAAAGCATCACTTCTTTAGTTTAAGCATTTTGGTTGAAATATGAACTCCTCCACAGTTTGGCTCCATTCTATGTCTCATTTTTAAATTATATTTTATTATTTTCAATTAACAAAAATATAATTTCTCTTTTCATTCTCTCCATTAAAGAAGAGAAACACAAAAAAGAAATCACTTGTAATAAATTTGCATGATTAAGCAAAATAAATCCCTACACTATCAATATCTATACATATATGTGCACATCTATCTATCTATCTATCTGTCTATAATGCATCTACCAATAATGTATCTGTGTAAAAATTTATAAGTATATGTATATATATACACATAACACATTTATAAACATACATATTCAACATATGCATGTAATGAATATATATATAAATGTATGTGTGCATATATATGTATATTAATCATTTTATCACAAGATACTATGTGTCTATATGCATATATCATATTTTGTTCATAATTGAGTATATATGTATATGTGTGCGCATACATATGCATGTATGTATAACTATAGATAAATATGTACACATATCTGCATTCATCATTTCTTATCACAAGATAGTATTTGTCTATATGCAAATGCAAATGTGTAGTATCTATATTCTAAGTCCATCACTTCTCTGTCAAAAAATGAGTAAAATGTTTCATCATTAGATTTCTTGAATTATGGTTAGTCATTTAGTTGATCAGAGTTTAGTCTTTCAAAATTGTTTGATTTTATAGAGTTCTTATTGTAGATATTGTTCTCCTAGTTCTACTTATTCCACTCTGTATCAGTTCATACATGTCTTACCAGCTTTCATTGAAACTATCCCTTTCATCATTTCTTATCACTTAGCAATATTTGGGTACATTCATATACCATAATTTGTTCAGCCTTCACCCAATTGATGGTCAAGGCCTTAGTTTCTTTTTTTTGCATATATATACATATATATATATATACGTGTGTGTCCATTTGCGTGTGTGTGTATATATATATATATATACACATATATATATTATATATGTCCATTTCTTCTTCTTTTGATCTCTTTAGGGTATAAGTCTGGTTGTGGCATCACATAGATCAAGAGACACGCACAGTTTATCAATTGCTCTATTTTGTGTCACCTGGCATCCCCACTGGCCTAGCATGGACCTTCCAGTCCCTCTGGGAGATCTCAGACTGCTGACCTGGGCAATGGAATAAGTCTGCCCTTTACTATGAGAGATACTAGGCTTGATTCTGCTATAGTGGCTCATCAGCTCATTCCAATTTGTTGACCCATATTCTGAGTCCTACATCTTGGCCCACCCCTGTTCCACAATTCTTGCCTTCATCATTTGCCTGTAGGTCAAATTTGTGAACATGGGCTAAAATAATTATCCACTGTGGTTTCTCCTTTGATTTTCCCATCACTCCTTGGTCTAGACTTCCTTTTAGATATTTATTACAGTAGTTGTGGAGGGCACTGGGATACATTATTTTCTCCCACTCTGCATTCCTGGCTGTTCTGTGTTGTTTCTTTCCAGGCTGATTAATAGGTAGAACATATATGGTGCTTCAAGATTTGGGTAACATTTTGCAAGTATTATATGGTACTTCAAGATTTGGGTAACATTTTGCAAGTATTATGTCATCACATACAACTTTGTATGTGATGTATTATTATTATCCCTATTTTGTAAATGAAGAAATTGAAACTTGGCGGATAAGTCATATGCCCGGGGCTATTTAACTCTTAAGTATTTGAGTCAGGATCTGACCTCATTCTTCCTGACTCTATATGAAGCTTTCTCATCTCTATGCCACCTATACATTCCTCCCCTTCACATAGTCTATATTTTAGCCAGACACCTGCTTTCTATTCTCCAACAGTGACATTCTGATTTTCACCTCCGTACCTTTGTAGAAGCTGATTCATAATCTTGGAATGTTTCTCCTCCAATTTTCTTCTTCCTGGAAGCCTCAGCTCCCGTCAGTCTTTCTTTTTTTTTTTTTTTGCAAAACAAAATATATGTAATATGCATGTGCACATGCATAAATATATGTGGGCATATAGATACATCTTCATATGTGGTATGTTCATATATAGGTATATACCTATAGGGATAGAAGATGAAGGTGAAGAAGAAAATCCTTATAATTATGGAGACAGTCAATGAAAAGGCACAAAGCCAGAGGATGGGAAATGGAGAGTTATGTTTGAGAAACAGACCAGAGGATGTCTGTGTAAAAAAGACTGGAAAGGTAGAAAGGGCTAGGTTTTGAAGAGTTTTAACTGCCAAGTAGAGGGTTTTTCATTAAGCTCTCATCAGTTTTGAAGTATCCTTTTGTGATCTCCATAATTGTAAATGCCCTGACCCATCATTCTGTGTATTTGTGTTTGTGTGTATACACACACATCTATACACACATATACATATGCATATCTGTGCACACATGTTTATGTATATATATATATATAGATGTACATGTATATATGTGTGTATAGATGTGTGTGGATGTATACATGCACACATGCACACCAGCATTTATCTGTGATTCCATTCTATTCTTCTCAAAGAGTGTAAACTCCTTAAAGGCATAGATTGTCTCACTTTTATATTTATATCCCCAAGACTTGGCACAATATGTGACACATGGAAGATATTTATGACTTGTTAATTGATTGAGTATAAAAAGTGAGCACTTTAATATTATTACTGAAAATGGTCACATTGTTTATTTATATTGTGCTCACAGTTCACTAAAATCCTCAGGCCCTTTTTATATAAAATGTCTATATATTTCCCATCCTCTACTTTTGAAACTGTTTTAAACAAAAAAATTCATGCCATTGGAGGGAAGATTTAGTCAAACAATAGGAATATAGGCTTTAGGGAACTAAGGAATGAGGAGATAGTGAGCATGAATCTACTTTTTACACCTTTTGGAACTAAAGGGGGTAAAGATAGGATGATATCACAAGAGTGTAGTCAGAGGTAAGAGAGACCTGAACCTATTTATAGATAGTTGGGAAGTAGGGTTGGAAACTGATAGAGAAGGAAATATTGACAATTAAAAAGAAGTGGGGATAATCAATGTAGGAAGGCCTCAGAGATGATATCAAAGAAATATATGGAAAGGTAAAACTTGACATATATAGTCTCTCTCTCTCTCTCTCTCTCTCTCTCTCTCTCTCTCTCCCTCCCTCTCTTTCTCTAATTGGGAGAGAAAGAAGAAATGAAAAGAGAATTTACACAGGTTTTGTTCAATGGCTGTAGTATTCTCAGAAATGTAGGCGGTGACTTCATCTGCTGATAGAGAGGATCAGGTGGCTGACTTCTATGTGAAAGAGGACATGGGATTAATTGAATATAGGGATTGTTTAACAGCAACAAATGTTCAGCTGATGTTAGGTAACATGACTTCGTAATAAAATAAATCAACCTTGCTTACTCCTGGGAGTAGGAAATGTTAAAATAGATTGTTGGGGGTCAGAAAGGATTAGCCATTCACATGGAAAGAGCAGCAGGAGTTCAACAGGGAAATGGATTCATTGTTAGAACCATTTTTTTTTAAATGAAGTACCATAGGGTATAGACCATAGAATGGTAGAATCAGTCTTCTTTTCAACACACTTTTTTTTTGCTATGACTTTCTATATCCCTCACCTAGCTGTTTCAAGAAATAATTGCTGACCTACAGTATGACATTTTATCATGGATATTAGAAAGCAGTTTTATTTGTATTTTTAAAATTGTGGAAGCAGGTCTCAATAATGAAAGCATTTCCTAAGTCTCCCTTTCATGTAGAAGTTGAAGGAATAAATGTCCGCATGATAGCATAGCGATGACTGAATTAGAGGAAAATGAGTCACTGAAGGGTTCTTACACTACTGTGCTGATTATATTGCTCCACAGAGACTGCTCCACTACTCCCCAAGCCAGTGGTCTTCCCAGGAATTATGGCCATTGAATGAGTGAGGAATTATTAAAATTCCATGTGTTGCACCTGCTAGACATTCCTTTCTGAAGCTCCTGTCTAAAGAGAGTGGGAATATGTAGAATCGGGTAATCTTTTAGCACTGAAAGACAGGTGGAAATGCCTGCTTTAGAAGACTACCTTGCCCAGAGTGCCTTGAAATATCCCTAGAGCTCATACACTTGCTGGCTGTGGTGACAAACAGAAAGGAATGAAATTATCAATTGTCTTAAGTAGTATTTTCTTCATAAGCAAATGAATGAATATTGGTAGGCTCTGGTAATTTTGATATTATTACCCTATGAATCAGGCATGAATTAGTACAGTCAACACTTTGGGAAGCTGTTGGGTTTAACTTTTAAAGTAGCAGAGGGATTTTGTTCAGCTAACTTGGAGGTTATTTTTATGATGTATTAAACATGCCCACAATAATCATTTCCCAAAGGTACTGAAATAAACTATATGAGCAATTAACCATTAGGGGGCATAATTTTTGCAGCTTTCTGTAAATGTTCCAAGGCTAAAATGATTTTTTTTCATTTAAAAATAAACAACATCAACACACCTAAATCTTCTTTCAGAAATGTTTAGAGTGGTAGCTTTATTCCAAGAAAAATCTACAGAACTTAAATAAGGTCCTTTTTCCATCCTTTTTTCCTAGTTTGTTTTTAAATATTGCCACTATATTAAATAGATTACATAGCTAACAGCTGTCCCTGAAAAAAACAGTCTACTCATATGTGAATATCAAAATAATAAAAAAATAGGAAGAATAAAATGAAATTTCTAATAATAATCATAATTCCCCAATACTCTTCAGATTTCAATAAATAAACTATACTCACATTGCAGTATTACTCCAGAGAGACTTGTTGTCCACAGTTTCCCAGAAATAACATTGACCCATAAAAAATTTAAGGATAATATTTTTAATGGTTGTCACCACACCAAACTCTCATACTCTCCCATTGTGTGCAAAAGAAATCGTTTAAAATAGAGAAGCCTAAAAGATGAAATGAAAGTTATGAACAAACAGGCCGAGATAAAGATGATGTGTATCATCCTGTCTGTCACTGGAGTGCCTGAGGATGCTCACAGGGAGAGTGCCAAAGATGAGTTAATGTGCCAATACTTTTATTTAATTAGAAAAAAGTAATAATTTTATCCACCTGGGCAATAGTCAGAGGAACATTAAATAGCAAAGAACATTAGAAATTTAGGAACTTCTTCAGTTTTTTCCCATTTAAACCCCATCAAAAAGATTTTTAAACAAGCTAACAGTGATGATGATGATGATGATGATGATGATGATAATGTTGAGAGGTAGCATCAAATGGATTAAATTAAATGGATGAAGGAACAGACTTGGAATCTGAAAGACCTCGGTTCAAGTTCTGGCTCTGGTACATACTTACTCTAATACCATGGGCAATTTCCTGGACTTTTCAGTGCCCCCAGACAATCCACAATCCTCTAAAGCTATAACAGAAGATAACTTGTGAATCCATATCTGTGAAGGGGGTTTCTATAAATTAATTCACACAGATGATATCACATCTCTGCACACTTTATCTTTCAAAAAATTATTGTTGAAGGAGGGAACACATCAGTAAGATCTGAAAAATAAAAACCTTTATGTAGCAATTAAAAGCTTGCAAAACACTTTCCAAAGGGGCAACTAGGTGGCACAGTGAACAGAGCACCGGCCCTGGAAACAGTAAGACCTGAGTTCAAATCCAGTCTCAGACCAGACATTTGACACTTACTAGTTGTGTGACCCTGGGCAAGTCACTTAACCCCAATTGCCTCACTA
>NW_020954588.1:9845531-9913320 GCF_900497805.2 Vombatus ursinus | reverse complement strand
ATAGATAGATAGATAGATAGATAGATAGATAGATAGATAGATAGATAGATAGATAGATAGATACAAATAAAAACATAAATAAAACACTTTCCAAATATTATCATATTTGATCCTCACTTCAACCCTGGAAGATAGATGCTATTATTATTCTCATTTTGCAGATGCAGAGACAGACAGAGGTTAAGCGACTTTCCTAGAGTCACATAGCTAGAAAATGTTGAAGCAGGATTTAAACTCAAGTCTTTCTCCCTCCTAGTCCAGCACTCCTGATCCACATCACCACACCAGCCCCATTGCCTACTCTTTGGGTTTATGCATATATCAGCATATGCATTAGGCTAGTCTCAGAAAGACTGGGTCTGACTTGAGGAGGAATTCAAAAATATTACTTTCTCTTTGGTTTACTTTACACCTACCCAGGACTTACTCTGGGAAATCTAACCATTTTAGTTCCTAACCAATTTGTCATAGATATAGAAAAATTGTCAAATTGTCTAGAACTGTTATATAAGCACTTAAGGTATTGGGCACAAGATATGGGTATGATCACTCACATACACCTTGTTAAAATGTGATTGTAAGAATATAAGATTTTAGAGCAAAAAAAGACTACATATATGTATATATAATATATACATATTATATAATATATATATATGTGTATATATATATATATATATATATATGTACTGGACTATATAGTTAAACAAACAAACAAACAAAACCACTGGTCTGGGAGTCCATATAAGTTGCCTGTGTTTGTGGAGTCATATCTATGGCAGGAGTTTGCCATAGTGATGAAATTGCTCATCTGGACCAATGAACAACAAAGAGGCATTTGGATATGATTAGTCTAAGGGGCATCTTTTAGGAAATCTGCAAAAAATGTAAATGATCATCTAATGTGTGGAAAATGTGGCTCTTAAAATAATGTGAATAACTAGTACTTCAAAGTACATTTGTGTTACTTTTGCAAAATACTTAATGAATTAAATGAGTAAGGAGCTGGAACCATCTGATTACAAATTACACACATATTTCAACAGGATAATAAGTCTACACTGATACTATTTGGGGGCACAGTCACTTATGTATTTGAAGTGCAAAACTATTTTAATGATTTTTTTTAAATATCACAATATTTTAACTACTTTATATTTCATTTAGGAAATACTGACCACTTCCTATGTGAAATATTCTGCTAGGTGTTACAAGAATAATATGAGGTAATATTTGTAAAACCACAAGAACTATATAAACATTTGTTCCCTTCCTCTTTATTTCTCCCCCCACACATTCTGTCAGGTACTAGAAATGCCACTTTAGTCAAGCATTCCTCATCTCTTGCTTGACTACACTGATAGAATACTAATTGATCACTTTGACTTAAGTGTTTCTTCTCCAAATTCCAACTTCCACACAGCTTTCACAGCGATTTTTCTAAAGCAGAGGTCTGACAAAGTCACTCCTCTATCCAACAAACTACAGTGGTTCCCTATTACCTTTAGGAAAAATGCTTATGGAATGATTGATTTGTTCCATCAATATTTCTACTCAGACATCATCTCTTGCATCTATTCCATTCTCTCAACTCACATAGCCACAGCCCCAATACAGATCTTCACCACTTGACTGGCCTATTGTAAGAGTCTTCAAATTCATCTTTTTACTTCCTCTCTGTCCCCTTTTTAATCCATTCTTCCCATAGCTGTAGAAATAAATGACTTAATCAACCAATCAAAGATTTGTTTAATACTTACTGGGCCAAGAACTATACTCAGAATTAGGGATGCAAAGGCAAAAATGAAAATTGTCCTTGGCCAAATGGGAATTTATATTCTATTAAGGAGATGATGCACATTCATATATGTACAAAATACATTCAAAAAATAAGGAAAATTCAGAGGAAGACACAAGTTTTGGGGGGCATCTTGAATGGCATTCTATAGGACATTTTCAACTGAAATTTGAGGAAAATTAGAAATACATTCCAATCATGGGAGATATCCAGGGTATAGGTATGGAGAAAATAGATGAAATGTTGCATGTGAGGAATAGTAAGAATGCAAATTTGGCTGAAATGTAGAGTTTGTGAAGAGAACTCATGTATAAAACATCGGGAAAACACAGTAGCCTGAAACCAGACAGTAGAGCACTTTCAATGTCAAACAAAGAAGTTTCTATTTGGTAGAGTCTGGTATATAATCAGTGATAATAGATGTTTGTTGAATGACTCATTAACGGTATTTGATCTTAAAATTAATGAATCATTCAAGTTTACTGAGTCCGTGAGTGATACTGTCAGACTTGCATTTCGAGAATACTACTTGTGAAAAAGATGGGTTGGATAGGGGAAAATTGAAAAAAGGAGACCAATTCAGAGATCATTGCAATAGTCCAGGTGAGAGGTGGTCAGTACCTGTTCTCTTGTGTTTGTTGTTGTTGTTCAGTCATTTTCAATTATGTCTAACTCTTTATGACCCCATTTACGGTTTTCTTGGGAAAGATACGGGGGTGGTTTGCCATTTCCTTCTCCAGTTCATTGTATAGATGAGGAAACTGAGGCAAACAGGATGAAGTAGCTTGAGTAGGGTCACACAGCTAGTAAGTTTTGGAGGTCAGATTTGAACTCAGGAAGATGAGTCCTCCTGATTCCAGGCCAGGCTCTATCCACTGTGCCACCTAACTGCATTAACATCTGTTAATTAGAAATAGTTAGAAATAGTTCTGACAATGTTGTTGGCCCACTCCAAAAGGTTTAGCTTGCCTTTAGGATAAAACATGTCATCCTTAGCCTGGCATTTAATTCCCTTCATGATCTTGCCTCAAATATTTTTAGCTTTATTCATATTATGTCCCAACCTGTGCTACATGGTCCGGTGGCATTAGAGTCCTAGATGTTCCCAAAAAGTGTTAGGTTATCTTCTGCCCCCATGAGTTCCTGCTTTGTAAAGTTATGTGGCACAGTGGGATGAACACTGGACTTGGAATCAGGAAAATCTGAGTTCATAAACCAACCTCAAATACTTAATAGCTTTGTGAACCTGGGCATATCATGTCACCTCTGTCTTCCTATCTCCTCATATGTGAAAAGGGGTTAAGGGCATCTACTCAACACAGTTATTGAGAGATTCACATGAAATAATATTTATGAAGGGTTTAGCACAATAGTTGGCACAATAGCTATATATAAATACTTGTTTCATTCCATCATTCCTGAAATTTTCTTCATCATCGCTTCCTTTCTTCATTCTATTCTTCCTTTCTTCATTCATCCAACTAAAAATATTTCCTCCTGTTTCAAATATCCCTATAACACACTGTCTGTCTCTCTCCTTCAGTCCTATCACTCCCTTGTTTGTGTTTTAGTTAGTCTTGTACATTTCACATCCCATCCCATAATATATGCCAAATTATGGCCATGAATTGATGAGGTCTGAGATTGATGTGGTGGTGATGTAATTGGGAATAAAAATTATTCCAAGAAATAGTTCAAAGAAAGAAATGATGCATTCCATGAATCTCGGCATTAGAAAAGTTTTTAGAAGTCATCTCACCAAAGTTCACCATCAATACAAAAATCAGTTGTATAGCATCCTTGATCAGTAGACATATGGCTTCTACTTGAATATTTCCACTCATAGTGAGCTAATTAATCAGATTATCATTGGTGTTTAGCATGACACTGTTTATTAGCCTCTCTAATATTGAATTAAAATCTTCCTCTGTATAACTTGTACCTATTTCTGATATCTGGAACATCATTGAATATATTTATTCCATCTTCCTCATGAAAAAGATATTCTGATTTAAAAATGATAATCTGGCTAAATATTCCTTTTGATATTCAACCATTCCTTCTATGATAGAGCTTTTTTTTTAATTCTTTATCATACTCCTGGAAAATCTCCCTCAAGTATACTCCATGTCAATGCTCCTCTGACACAGACCAAAATCAGATACTCCAACTAGATAATAACCATCATGAAACTGGTCTTTGCAAAGGGGAATTTATTACCTTTCTTGATCTGGAACCTGTAACTCTATTAATACATTCTAAGAGAGAATAGCTTTGCCATTCACATCCCACTGTTGTCTTTTTTTTTTTTTGAGCTTGAAGTTTACTAAAATTCTTAGATAAAGAGTCAAATTTTGAATAGCTTAAGGTTCAAAGAAATTTTAGGGGAAAATAAATGCAAGTGTAGATACATAGCAGTAGGAAATAACTTTAGGAGGAAAAGAACATTAACAATTATGCAGATCAGGAAAGGCTTGATGATGGATGTGGCCCATAAGCTATGTTTTAAAGGAAGCTTTAGATCATGGGAGCCTGAAGTGATGAGGGAGTGTATTTCAGAAATGGCAGAAAAGGCTTTTGCAAAGACAAGGAGATTGGACACAGAAGACATAACCTCACCATCAGGGAACAGCTAGTTGTTCAGTTTAATAGAAATCGTGAAAGGGAAGAGGAGGAATATGAAATTAGACCAGAAAGATAGGTGGAAGCAATATTGTAAAATACTTTAAATTTCAGGATTAGCACTGAATACTTAAAAACCACATTTACTTTTAAATTCAGAGCAACAGTCATTTTAACTTTTAAAAAAATATATATAATAATCATTAACAAAATATCAGACTTGGAAAGCCATAGATCATTCTTTATCTTCCATGGTTTTTAAATTTTGGAGTAAAAGAATCTTTTAAAACTATCCTTATATGATGTAAGAAAATAACAATAGTTTTGAAGGATTGAGAAACCCTTGAGTAAAGATGATTTTTTGATAAAATGTAATAATAAAACACAAAATAACAATGTATTTTTCTTTGCTTTTTGGTGATGTAATCAGGGTTAAGCGACTTGCACAGAAACACACAGCTAGCAAGTGTCAAGAGTGTCTGAGGCCAGATGTGAACTCAAGTACTCCTGACTCCAAGGCCACAACTATATCTACTGCACCACCTAGCTGCTAACATAATGTAATTTAAAAAGACATGACATGATGTGACATAATGTAACATAACATAGTGCAATGATAACATAAAGGAAAGCATCTTTTAAAGACCTAAGAAATCTAATCAAGTCAATGACCAATCATGACTTCAAAAGACTGATGATAGACTGGAGGTACTGAAAATGACATGCATTCAGACATGGCCATTCTCTTCTTAATGTTTCCCTGCATTCACTTTCCCAGAAGAGTCTGTATATTTCTTCTCAAGGAATAGGGAACCTCTGAAAGAACGAGTTGATTTTTCTTCAATGCCATCAGCTTGAATCCACCTTACAGTCATTTCTCCCAAATATTAATAATACATTTTTAACTACATTTCCATTTAACCCAAAGATCCAAGCTTTTGGAACAGAAACTCATTTTTGACAAAAAAAAAACAGTAGGGAAAACCAGAAAACACTATGGCAGAAACTAGATACAGACCAACATTTCACACCGTATCCCAAGATAAGGTCAAAATGGGTACATAATTGAGATATAAAGATTGATACCATAAGCAAATTAAGAGAGTATGCAATAGTTTACCTGTCATACCTATAGATAAGGAAAAATATGACCAAACAATATGCAGAAAGCGTTACAAAATGCAAAATGAAACATTTTTACTATATAAAATTAAAAGAAAAAGTTTTTGCATGAACAAAACCAATGTAACCAACATTAGAAGTAGAGCAGAAGTCTGGAGGGGAAATTACAATTATCTCTTATAAAAGCCTCACTTCACAAACATATAAAGACATGAATCAAATTCATAAGAATACAAGTCATTCCTCAATTTATGTGAACAAAGGATGTGAACAGGAAGTTTTGAGATGAAGAAATAAAAGCAATGTAAAATGTTCTAAATAACTATTGATTTGAGAAATGAAAATTACAACAGTTCTGAGGTACCACCTCACACCCATCAGATGGCTAATATGATAGAAAAGAAAAATGGTAAATGTTGGAGGGAATGTGGAAAACTAGGACACTAACATATTGTTGGTACAGTTGGTAACTGATCCAACAATTCTGGAAAACAATTTTGAACAATGTACAAACAGATATAAAACAGATATCCTTTGATCAGCAATACTACTACTAGGTATATATCCCGAAAAGCTTTTAAAAAAGGAAAATATTCACAATAGTTCTTTTCTGGTGGCTAAGAATTGGAAATTGAGGGGATGCCCATCAATTGGGGAATGGCTAAATAAGTTGTGGAATACGATTGTAATGGAATATTATTGTACTATAAGAAATGATAAGCAAAATGATTTCAGAAAGACCTGGAAAGACTTACATGAACATTTGATGCAAAATGAAGTGAGAAGAACCAGCAGAATATTATATACATTGCATGATGAAAACTGTAAATGACTTAGCTATTCTCAGCAATACAATAATTCAAGACAATCCCAAAGGACTCTTGTTGAAAAATGCTATCTGTCTTCAGAGAAAGAACTGATGTCATGGGAATACAGACCAAAGCATACTATTTTTCACTTTCTTTTTTTTTTAAGTTTTCTTGCACAAAATGACAAATATAGAAATATTTTACATGATTGCACATATATAATCTATATCAGACTGCTTACCATTTCAGGGATGGGGGAGGAGAAGGAGGGAAGGATCGAATTTGGAACTCAAAACCTAAAAGACAATCTGTTTAAACTATTTTTTTACATGTATTTGGAGACAAATATAATATTTTTAAAAAAAGAATGGGCAAGGTCTTGGATCCCAAATTTTTCAGGATACAATTACACACAGTAATTGTTATCAAGACAAATGTGATTGGCAGATTCACATTTTACACCCCTTTAGACCCCAAGAACCTCCTTCTATTCTACCTACCAATCCAGTCCAATTTCAGATGCTTATTCTATGTCACCCAGGGGCTTTGCCATGGCCATTACTTTCCAAGAGCCTAATCAAATTTCACCATCTGACCCTTTTCACTATCCAACAACCTCACTTCTCCACTGTAGATATAATCAAATCTGAGTATAAAAGCTTTCCCTTCAACCATCATAAAAGACCAGGGAATAGACCAGAAAATTTCATGAACCAAATGAGACCTAGGCTACTCTGAAATTTGGAGACTTGGTATAGGCCAAGCTGGAGTTCAATAATACCTGAATTCTCTTTGTGTCATCCATCTGAGTCATTTACCTAAGAAAAGAAGATTATAGATCTATAACTGGAAAGGAACTTAGAGGCCATATGGTACACATAGACACACAGACACACAGACACAAACCCTCTGTTTCCATTTTATGTGATCATAGATCTAGAGAGATAAAGGGCAACTCAGAGACCACATATTCCACCACTTTCATTTTATAAATATAGAAACTGACACGCAAGGAGATCAAGAGACTTGCACAAGGTCACAGAGATAATAAGGATCAGAAGTTAGATTCAAACCCAGGTCTACTTATATAATATCAAGTACCCTTTTCATTGTATCACATGGCCTTCTATATTTTTTTGAGGAGTCTCTTCCGGGATACTCTTTTCACTTTTCTGCATATCGTGTAGATGCTCTCCATAGTAACTAAGATATCAGTGTGTAGAACTGTGCTGGGCATACAGTTCTAGATTTCCAATAGACCAATATTATATGGGGTCACAACCCACAGTTTAGAAGTGCTGAAGGGGTCACAAGTGGGAAAAGTTTAAGAGGCCTTGCAATAGACAGTTAGGATAATTAATAGATTTGGGAGATTTTTTTTTTAAATTGCCTTGCCATAGTGAGGGCCCAATTAAGATTACATAACAGTTGTTTGTAGTGTATTAAGAAAAGTTGTTTTCTTTTCCCCAGCTTCACCTAGCAGCATGTGATGTTAGTTAAGACATTATATAATTTGGCTTTCACAATTATTTTATGAGCTATTATTATCTCCATTCACAGATGCATAAACTGAGGCTAAGGAAGATTAAGTGACTTGTCCAGAATCAAACAGCTGGTAAATATATTTGGCAGATTTTCAATTCAGGTCTTACTTATTTCAAGTCCAGCATTTTATACACTATATGATCTAATCCATACAGGAATATAAACCTCCTTGTTGGTTCTGATAGTGCCTGGATGATGTGGGTAGCCACAATGCTCAGTATAAAAAGTTAATTGATAATACCCTTTCCAGAGCTATCCAGATGTTATACATGTTATAGGGAAATTTAAACAAAGATCCTACTGGGTTGGACATTGATTTTTCAGCTGCTAGCTGATTATTAATGCTTCCCTGGTCAGTGCGGCCTGAATTGGTGGGGATGGAAGTGAAAGTAGATTAAGATAAAAAGTAGACAAATTTAAGAAATTTTCAGAAATATAATTTAATATAGTATCATGAATCACTCATCAAAATGGTGTGTTGAGATTGATTAGTAGAAGAAATTACCACATCTATGAAGTCATAGATCACAAATCAAACATCTAAAGCTACGGAGGAGCCCAGAAGTCATCTAGCCTCATTGTATAAATAAGAAAGCTGAGGCCCCAGGGAAGGAAAGTAACTTCCTCAAAGTTACACAGGCAGTAAACATCAGAGGTGAGCAATGGACTCAAGCCTTCTGACTGCAGAGACAAAGCTCTATTTACTCTTGGAGTAAATCTTGGAGTGTTATTATTCACAAAATAAAATTGAATAAAATGAAAAGAGACAATCTGAGTCAAGATGATGCCAATAAATATCTAAACAACCTCAAAATATTCTGAAATAAATTGCTGATTATGGAGATAATGTCTAAGTTCTGTTTCTGGCTTTCTGAGTGCATTTCCAAGCAGAGAAATATTAAAACTTTGGTCTGTGCTCTTTAGAAGCTTTTAGTCAATTCACCAAGATAAAATGTTCACTGGCAAGATATAGCAGGGCAGAAGAAATGTGAAATTTCTTCTATTTTATATAACTTTCACTCTTATCTTATCTGTTTATTTTCATTTCCCATAATCGCACATTTCACATTGTCCTATCTGACTCCAATAAAGACTAGATATACACATACATGAAATGCCTGCTGAATATGACTGAGCAGCCTCAGTTTGAGAGTTCCAGAATATCGGCTGACAAAATCAAGGGATCCTGCAGAGGGTCTTATCTTGTAGATAATAAACGACCTTACCCTCTGAGGGTAAGTGCATGCCAGCTACATTATCACATTCAAAATTTCATGGGGGTCCCTTTAAGAGTTCAGGTGTGTCTTTTCAAATGCCATTGACTCAAGCCCCCATAGATTATCCCACACAGACATACACACCTGACAAAAATTAGCTTCCAAAGAGTGACTAGCACTTGAGTTCTATTTAGACAATTGGAACCACTTAATTTTTACAAAGAAATATTTAATTTGAAGATATGGCAAGAACAGAAGTATAAACATTACCACGCAATACTTTGGGAACACACTCTCCTTTATACCACCTTGGTCTCTAGGGAAAATGTACTTAACACAATTATATGCATCATTTTCCTATCTAGTTTATACCCAAATTTTGCATGACTGCCAAGTGTGTTTATCAGCTGGGTCCCGAAAGTCACTTCTGGAGATCATTTCTCAATCCCCAGGGCATCAATGCTGGGATGACTATAAAACCAACATGAACTTCCCATCCTGAAAATTCCTTTGTAAAACAGTGCTTTGTAAATGTTTATGGAATTAGAGCCTCCAGATTAATCTCCCTCATTTAAAATGGAAGAAAAAATAAAAGACACAAAGGAACAATGTCCATTTTACTGGGACCATATGTTGGCATTGGAGGAGAGGGCTCAAAGACTTTCTCTTTACTCTCTTGTTTCTCACCAGAAACTGTCAGTGAAGGAGTCAAACCATGAGTAGCGATTCACTAAGAGAAGAATAAATGCTTACTTTTGAATCAATTTTGAAAATTATTATTATATTATTATTATTATTATTATCAATTGCTAACATTTATGTAGCAATTTATAGTTTGCAAAATGCTTTCCTAATAGTAGCTCACTTGAGTTTTACAGAAAGTCTGAGAATAAAGTGCTATTACCATCCCCATTTTGCAGATGAGGAAATTGAATCAGACTGAAGTTAAATAACTTGTCTAGGGTCACAGTCTGCTGAGTCTCTAAGCTCACATTCAAACTCTTCTCAATTCCAGATCCAGTTCTCTGTCCACTGTACCAAATAGATCACTGGGTGATGAGCAGAACAGAATCAGTTACAAAATATTTATGTGTGCTCCACAATTTCTCCAAGACCTTTCAATTATGTGCCATCACAAAGCTTGTGAAAACAGTATTACCAGTCTCTTCCATTCAGGAAATAGGACAAAAGATGCTCTATTAGCCACTCTTCTGTTGCATAAGGGGAAAATACACTTGTCATAGTTCCGTTGAAAAGATGAGTGAATGAGTAGTTTGGTAAGTATGATAAATTCTTTATTTCAGTGTTGCTTATTTTAAAGACAAATGGTTAATTACACACACAATTATCCATAGCTTACTAGTTGAATGCATAATTGGCTATGTTAAAGAATACTCATTGGTGGATACCCTTCTACGCCAAAAAAATAGCTTAGTAAAATCCTTTTGATTAATTATTTCTCTAAGAATATCTCTTCTAAGTAATTTTAATCTCATTTTTGCAGAATCACCTGTGTGACTACTGTATCATTTTATTTTTCTAAATGTTATCTGACTGATATATTTCTTTAAAAAAATTCTGTTGTTAAAATGATCACAACTTTTGAAGAGGGTTCCTATTAGCAATTCTCCATTTTTCTTTATTCTCAAGTGAAGTCATTTTAATAGTAATTCAAAAAGCATTTAGGTAAAATTCAAAGGTTTCGAGAATGATCCCCTTTCCTCCTTTGTTCATATGCTAGCTTTTCTCTAACCACAGCTAATACTTCAATAGTCACAATTTCCTGCTGTATAGGAAGATTTGTAAGAACTGAGAGAGTGAAATGAGCAGAACCAGAAGAACGACATATGTAATGATGGCAAAAACCTAACACAAAAGATCAATCAATAGAGGCTTAACACAAGTAAGGGATAAACCAATAATGGTCCCAGAGAATGGACAATGAAAAATATTTTGCTGAAAGGTGAGTGGGCACAGAGTATTTTATACTTTGTCAGAAGTCTTTGATGCATTCCTTATTTTGGTTTTACTATTTTTGGTTGACTCATTGTTATGTTTGTTATTACAAGGGACAATTCTATTTCAGCCATTGGAAGAGGATACAGGTGGACTGGGAAGGTAAATATGATTCTGTGGTTAAAACATAAACCATCATTGCGCTACTCTAACAACTGAAAATGTGTCCAGTCTGTCTTGGACCAAAGCATAACCTTAGCAAAGAAAATGAAATTAAAGCCAAGCTGTTAAAATGTGCATGAAGTTTCCAGTTATTCAAATTTGAGCCCAAGAGATCAGAATGATGTATTTCACAATTGGCTGTTAACAGTTTCAGAAGGTTTTGCACAATTTTCTGGAGTAAAACAATGGTCTTCTCTTACTAGAAGCCAAGTTATTCTAACAGGTCTTAAGGTGTCAGGTTATAAATCTCTTCTGAGAGCAAAGACAGAAGTACCTTTACAAATTATATCCACTGAGATTAATTATGTCTCTGGTGTCTCAGCCTTTCTCTTATTGAGGCCTTGAGATAACCTTGTCATATTCAGGACACAAATTTTCTCATACTTGGTGGTCTTTTTTTGCAATTCTCTATTTCTAAGAGCCATCCAATGAAATTATACATTAACCTGGTTGAAGAAAGCCATTTATAATTAATGCCTGACTGTAAATATCATTCACATCTTGAGAGCATCAATGGCAATAACTTTTCCACTCTGACAGTTTTATGAATCTTCTCCTTACTAATTATCATCTGGAAAGCTTTCGAGTGATATCTTATTACGGTCCAATGGTTTTCTGATAAAGTTCTAATATGAGTGCCCTTACTTAAGGTTATTTCCTAAGATGCTAGGCCAAAGTTAACCAAGTGAAATGTACAAATTTATAGGTATCCAGTTGAAGGTCTTCACCTCTTTGAAATTCATTCTGAAGCTAGAAAACCAACTGCCTGTGAAAATTATTTGTTCCTTTGAGATGCTCCACCAAACATATTTTAAAGGTCAGGTTGCAATGCCCTTTCATCTCTAGATACCAGGGTACTATGATAACAAAGGGATGTATTTCATATAGCTACCCAGATAGAAAGAAAAACTAAACACAGGTCAAAAATATGGGGATATGTTATGTTGTTAATATTTAAGAAAACTTCTGTTAAATGTAAAAAAGAAGAATAATTTTGTTTTTCAGTAGTGTCCAACTTGTCATGACACCATTTGGACTTTTCTTGGAAAAGATACTGGAATAATTTGCTAATTCTCCCTCCTGCTCACTTTACAGATAAGGAACTGAGGCAAACAGTGTTAAGTGACTTGCCCAGGGTCACACTAGTAAGTGTCTGAAGCCAGATTTGAATTCAAGAAGATGAATATTCCTGACTCCAGGCATTCTATCCACTGAGCCATCTAGCTGTCCTAACAACCCTATGAGATAAGTGCCATCCTACTATAAAGCACTGCCTTCTGCTACCCTCAAATATCATACCCTCGCCTCTATATTTGTTGAATTGAATTTATGTAAGATGATTCCAAGTGAGTCTAATTTGTAAATGTCTCTTCTGACATGTTGATTCCTATAGGTCAGAAGTTATCACTACTTAGGTATGCTGAGGCCAATTTCTAATTGTAAAATGACTTAGTGGAAAGTGATATATTGGAGGTAGAAAAGATGGGCTTAAATCCTGGATTTGCCATTTATGATTTGTGAAACCTTAGGCAAGTCAGTTTATGTTGAGAGAATTTTCCCATGGGAGTTCTAGCTTCTCTTGGCAGAAACTGAGGGTCACAACCTGTTGTGTGGCAAAAACAAGGAAGTCTCACAAGACCTCTCCTTTGCTGACAAACAGTTCCCACGGTTGGCTCGGCTCTCCTCTCAATTGGGAGAAATATTCTCCTACTCATACTCCTGACATGACGGCTGCAGGTGTCCAGCAGGCTTGGTGATTGGCTATCACGTGGAGATCATGCTTTGATCAGGTGTTACTAAGGATATAAAAGAAAGCTACTAGCACTTAATAAACAGAGCTTCTGCTATCTTGCTGTCTCCCGCCTCATCAATGTCACTCCAGGTTAAGAGTATTGAGCTGCTCTCATGCTCACCACTGCAGAGGCCGCGTCAAGTTTATACACACACACACACACACACACACACACACGTATGTGTATTATATGTATATGTATACATATGGATATAGATATATAATTTGTGTGATTCATTTTTAACATGCTTTTCTTTTTAAATTTTAAATTCCAGATTCTCTCCCTCCCTCTGACCCCTCCCCCACCCACTGAGAAGCCAAACATATGATATCAATTATACAGGTGAAATAATGCAAAATATATTTCTATATTAGACATATTGTAAAAAAAGCAAAAAATATTTTAAGCAAGAAAATAATTACAATTTGCACTCAGAGTTCACCACTTGTCTCTCTGGAGGTGTATAGCATTTTTTCATCATGAATTCTTCGGAATTGTATTGAATCACTCTATTGATCAGAGTAGCCAAGTCTTTCACAGTTGATCATCATTACAACGTTGTTGTTACTGTGTGCAATGATCCCCACTTCTCACTTCACTTTGTTTCAGTTCATACAGGTTTCCCCATGTTTTTATTTTGTCTTATTATGTCTTATAATACAACAGTTCTTCATCACAATTGTATGTCACAAATTCTTTAGTTATTCCCTAATTGATAAACATCCCCTCAATTTCCAATTCCTTGATGTCCCAAAAAAACTGTTATAACTTTTTTTGGTACATTTAAGTCCTTTTCCCTTAATCTCTCTGGGAAACAGACCTAGTAGTGGTATTGCTGGCCATATTTTGACCATAGTTTGGCCATAGTTCCAAATTGTTTTCCATAATGGTTGGAATAGTTGACAACTTCATCAACAATTTTAATATACCTATTTTCCCTTATCCCCTCAAGCATTTCTCATTTCTGGTAAGTGTTAGGTGGTACCTCAGAGTTGTTTTAATTTGCTTTTCTCTAATCAATAGTAATTTAAAGCATTTTTTCATATGACTATAGATGGCTTTGATTTCTTTTTTTGAAAACTTTCCATATCCTTTGACCATTGCCAATTAGAGTGGCAAATCAATTCTCAAATGGCCTTAGTTTTCTCATCTGTAGAATGAGGAGGTTGTACAAAGTGACCTTTAAGTTCCCTTCCACCTCTCTAGCAATTTATAACCTCCTTGGGTTCAGTTTTCTGAATTTTTAATGTTCCTTATAGTTTCAAAGTTCCAGGATCCTACTCCATAGGACTGTATCCTAAAGAATTGTTAACTATACTAAAATTGGGTAGTAGTAAATGACGTTCAATAAAACATGTCTAATAGGATTATTTCTGGAGTACTTATTTTTATATAGTTACAGTAACAGATCAAAATAATTTGATGTTAGAGGACAATATATGTTGAGAGATTCACCCATCACCACTGACAAGATTATCAAAAAAAAATCAGAACAGACAAACTGTCAGAACCATTTCATGAGGAAGACATTCTTTAATTTAAGTTCTTAAGTTTAAGCAACACATAGGGAAATTTGGGCTGTGTCAAAATGTGAAACTAGTCTGACTGCAATGACAGCAGAGTTATTTGAAGAAGTATCAGTCAAGGAAGTACAAAACAAGGGTTTGACATCTTTTAGAAAACTGACAGATTTGATGTCTGGGGTGTCCTTATCTGTAGACGGAAGCCTAGGTTTATCACTATTTGGGGATTGCTTTTCACCTGTAGCATACGACGAGCCAACACCCTGCCTTTTGACATTTAATAAATATCCTTAATATATTAGAATCTATACAAGAAGAGAAGCACTATACTACTAGAAAGGCTTATATTTGTTTTGTTATATCACTTCAACAAGTTTTAAAATTCAGACAAATCTCCATAAAGGAATATTTGCAGTCAATTAGCTCTACACCTGTGACTCCCTATGAGCTTCTTAAATGACACTGTTCTCCAAAGGAAAAAGTCTAACAACGTGAAATTATGAGAAACTAGCAACATCTGTTGCTTATATTTATGTTGTCCTATTATGCCTCAACTGATCAGAGAGGAGGAGGAAAAGTTATTTCCGAGAAGATCAATATAATGTAGGTTTTCTTTTAGCAAATGAATCCCACGATGATCATTGGTTTTTATTCCACTTACCAAGTAGTGACTTCATATTAAAGCAGGTATTGGGGAGCTAGGGTTCCAGTTGATGATTGCTTGATATTTTTGCTTGCCAAAATAGTGGTATTCAAACAGAGCACCTCCAGTTTTGAGATGTGCTTAATAAGTCCAGGAACACAGAGGGAACCAGGATAGTGTTTAACATCATGAAGGTATGATATTGCAAGTGCTCATACTTAGAATATTAGTAGCAGAAGGAACTTTATGAATCATCTAGTAGAGGTCCCCTCATTCTCTAAACATCCTTATTTGTTTTTCAATATCCCTACTTTCTAAGGCTATATGTGTCAGAGTAATTGTTGATCTGAATAGGTAAAGGGGATTTCCTCGCTGAAAGTTTCCCTCCAACAAAGACTTCACAGATATAAACAGATAAACAAAATAATAACAGCAACAAATGTAGTAGCATTTAATTTACTTAATGGTACTGAGAGTTACAGTACAATTTGTGTCAGGGATACAGCACTGGCCTTGAAGTTCAAAAGACCTGAGTTCAAATCTTGTCTCATATACTTATGTCTGTTCAGCTTTGGATCCCATTCTGTCTCTATTTCCTCATCCAGATTTGTGGGAATTGTAAATAAAACTTACATCACAGTTGCATTGCATGGCTCAAAAAATTAAAAAAAATATGAAAGTGCTTATGAAGCTTACAATTTCATGTAGTGCCAGTTGGTCATACAACATGACAAGTATTTATTAAGTGTCTTCTATGTCCTAGTCACTGTGCTAAGTGCTGGGATACAAAGAAATGCAAAAATAAAAACTGAACTCAAGCACCTTCAATATAATGGAGGAGAAAACACGAAAAGAACTAAGTTCATGGAAAATATATACAGAATAAATGAAAGGTGCTCTCAGAAGAGAAGGCACTAGCAGCTATTGTCATTATTAGTAGCAGTGATTGTTAATAAACTAAAATGTATTATTTTTTGATGAAAGTGTAGTATTTTTGAAAACATTGGAAATGTGATCATTGAATTTCAAAGAGAAAATATAAAAAGGTTTTTAGGGGTATTTTTTTGAATCTCATTAATGAATAAGTAAACAGTTATTGCATTAAAATGGTGATGATTATGTGTGGCTTTAAAACACCTAATAATTTATTTTATTAGTATTATGATGATGTTTTATTCCCTTGACATTTAATTTCATATTCTATAGCCAGAAACCCAATTTTATGAACAGACTAATTACTAATAGGTAATTCAAAGATTAAAAGGGCCCAGATAGCAGTTAATGGCAAATGTTTTAATGTAGCAGGACACAGTTATAAAGCAGGTATCATATATACTTATAACAGTTGCCAAGCACTTATTGGTATTTATTAAAATGGTAAGAAAATGCAAACCCTCCCTGATATTCACTTAATTACCATGTAGAGAGAAAATGTTCCTTCGTATAAGGTATACCTGAAGGCATTTCATCAATATCATGTATAATGAGCTATATATTTGATAAATATCCTTCAATTTAATCTAAGCTCTCGGAAGTCAGGGCAAGTTATTATGTTTTCTTTGAATACTGGTCATTTAGTCCAGGAACTTGTACTGAGCAGATATTTCTTAGGTGTTTTATATCCATTACAAAAGTGGAATTGCTTTGAAAGATGCAATATTATCCTTTTATGTTTCTAATTGCTGTTTTCATTATTGTATTACTGATATAACAAAATTATTTGGTATTTATTTTAATACCAAATTGATGTTAATGATAGTTTTTGCTAAGTGTATGTTAAGTATAGCAACCATCTGAAGATTATTAATAATGGTAATTGTTATAAGAGTATGTAAAATGAGAAAGCTAAAACCAAAGAAAGGTTTAAAATAATCTACTATTGGAAACATTTCAGGATTCTTCTGCCCACATATTTATTCCCTCTCCCTGAGTTGTTCAATTAGCTTCCTAATATTAGATAACCCTGAACAATTACTCTTCGGAAATATATATACACACACACACATCTGCTTAGTAAGAATTTTAAGATTTTAAGATTTTTTTCTCCTGAAATTAAAGGTATTTTGTAAAATTAAGTTACAATTCTTCATTTCAATTCTTCTCCCATCTCATTGGATTTATCACAAAATTTGTTCAATTAAATAAGGTTCCCTCTGTATCCCCACTATTACATTATTAACTAAATCAAAATTATGTCAGATCTATAAATATGAGGTTGTTACATCAACCTTCTTCTACAAATAGCCTGTAGTGTTCTAGCTGGTAGCTGTTTGAGTCATGCCTTTGATTTTTTGGGAAAGTATCTTTGATCATCGGTTCTATGACAGGGGCTATCATAATTTTGATATGCATTTAAAACCTTTCATGCAGAACCTCAATCAAAGGTGGTCATTGGTAGTTGCTGATATGTTTGTATAGCTCCTGCAAGAGGCCTATTTGAATGAATTTCATGGACTTTGTTTAAATACAACGTAACTGCACAGCTGGGTTCTCCTTGTTGATGAGAAGGTAGGTAGTGGGTACCCACTTCAAGAAAGGTATGGATGATTCCTATACATCTGTGCACAAAGAAAAAAAAGCTAATTTTAACGATGAGGTTACTGTATTTCAGATATTATCCCACAGTATGCAAAATACTACAAAATCTAGCATTCTTTCTATTTTATTATATTTTTCTTTGTGAAATTCAAGTAAAACATAAAAATTGAAAATGAAAAAGAAATCATTTTGAAATGGAGTTCTAAAAAATTAATTACAACTGTTATCTAATTTCATTGTAAAGAGAATAAGAAAATCAAATTGTCAAAATTAGGAAAGAAGAAAATTCTGAACAACCTAAGAGCACATAAATAAAAGTTAGAAACTAATTTGGCATATTTTATACCCCTTAAAAACTAGAGAAATTAAGGAAAATATGAGTACTTATAAAATGTAAAATGCTCAGAATAAATAATCTTTTATCAGAAAAAATGACAAATTCATAAATTAACTCCCAAATGGGGAAAAATAATAACTGGATGTAGATATCCAAAAAAAATTACCTGCAAAATCATATAAATTGTTTACAAATTAGAAAGTATGAAACAGAGACAAACAATGAAAGTATTTAATCATATTTCTTTTATGAGGAAAAAAATGTTCTGATATCCAAACCAAGGACAGATTAGAGAAAGAAAGCTACTTAGCAATATCATAAAATATTAAATAAAATGCTACATTAACATATCAAAAATATACCATATGACCAGATTACATTGCTACCAGAAATTTAGGAATTATTCCACATTAGAACAACTATCAAGATAGGCCATATTCATCTTCATTATCACTTTAAGGTTTATAAAATACTTTAACAATATTATCTCTACCACCTTTCATTTATCAAATTGGCTAATATGACAGAAAGAAAAATGACAAAATTGGGACATTAATGGACATTAATCATGGAGTTGTGAACTGATCCAACTATTCTGGAGAACAATTTGGAATTATGTCCAAATGGCAATCAAATTGTGCTTACCCTTTGATCCAGCAAGACCACTACTAAGTTAGTTTCCTAAAGTTTGTTTCATAAAAAAGGGGAAAAGATTGATATGCATAACAATATTGATAACAAATCTTTTTGTGGTGGCCAAGAATTGAAATTGAGGGAATGTCCACCACTTAGGGAATGACTGAACAAGTTGTGGTATATGAATGTAATAGCATACTATTGTTCTATAAAAAATGATGAGCAGGCAGACTTAAGGGGGAAAAAATACCTAGGAAGACTTGAATGAACTGATGCTGACTGAAGGGAGCAGAACCAGGAGAACATTGTACACAGTAACAGCAGCATTGTGTGATGATGAACTACGATTGACTTAGCTCTACTCAGCAATACAATGCTCCAAGACAATTCAAATAGACTCATGAAGGAAAATGCTATTCACATACAGAGAAAGAACTATAGAGTCTGAATGCAGATTGAATCATACTATTTTCACTTTTTTATGTGGCTTTTCCTTTTTGTTCTGTTTCTTCTTTCACAATGTGACTAACGTAGAAATATGTTTACATGGTTGCACTGGTATATCCTATATCAGATTGCTTGTGATCTTAGGGATTACTGAGGGGAGCGAAGGAAGGAGAAACAATTTGGAACTCAAAATCATATAAAAGTGAATGTTGAAAACTATCGTTACATGTAATTGGAAAAAAATACTGTTTACAAAAAATATTATCTAATTTGGTCCTCTTGACAACCCTGAAAAGTAGGTGCTGTTATTGTCACCATTTTATGGATGAGGAAAGAGAGGCAAATAGTGCTTATTTGCCTTACCCAAGGTCAGACAACTCATAAATGTTTAATGATAGATTTGAACTCAGGTTTCCTTGACTCTAGGTCCAGTGCTCTACTATTGTGCCATTAGGCTGACTCAGAAATAAACTTTTGGCAAAATACAACACCCATTTGTAATTTTAAAAAAATGGGAAAAAATGACATTTTACCTAATGATGAAAATTGCCTAAAGGAAAAGAACTTTTAAAGATTTCAGAACTCAACAGAGAATATAAAACAATAACTAGTCATTGTTTTAAATTGTTGATGTCCAAGCATGTCTTCTACCTCTTGAAAGAAAAATAAAGGCCTAAAGGTCCAGAATAAGGCACATATTTTCTGATGGGACCAATATGTTGGTTTATTTTTTTTTCTTAACTACATTTATTTGTTAAGGGGGCAAATGGCTAGGGACTGATATCTCAAGTCACTATGTCATTCTCAAGGAGTGTGATCCAGAGGAAGTGACTCTCTGAGCTTCAACTTCTTCCTATGTCTTTATGATAATACATGTGTTACAAATATCACAGTTTTGTTATAAGAACCAAAGGAAAACCCTCATTCATCAAATTTATAAATATCTGCTGTGAGTAAGTACTATGATTGGTCCAAAAGATACATTTTTTAAGGGAAACAAGTCCTAATCTCAAACTCACATTTGTCTATCTATTACCTATCCATATTTATTTATCTATCTATGTGTGTATACACATAGTTATATATAGTATACCTATATTACATACATATATTTATATACATATGCATATACACATATACATGTATATGCATATATATCTATTTTAAGCCTAAAACCACTATAAAAATATAAGGTGCTTTTTTAAAGTCAATATAATGAAGTAAAAAAAAAATATCCTGGATTTGGAATCAGAAGATAAAGTCCAAATACCAACTGTGTAATTTTAGATAAGTCCCTGACCCTCTCTGGACTGCAGTTTGTGTTGAATTTCACAGCCTCTTGCAACTGTCAATCTTGTGAGCCCATGATTCTAATATAATATCTCTGGGCTCTTTCTGCCAAGTTACATTGGTCTAGTTTTGGGGGGAAAATCTGGAAGTACAATGATTTCTAATAGTGTCATTTTATGAGCCCCTATCTAGCATCTATCAAATATCAATCGACCAGTTGACTTCAAATAACTTCTACAAAAAGAATACTTGCTGAGACAGTGACTGAAGTTACAAAGCCTTCCCTACACCAAGGCACATCCTCTCTTGTGGACACATCATCTCTAGAGAGAGTGAGCTCAGATTTAAAATGCAAAGGTAGTGAGGCACACATATAGGGAATGTGTAGGATTAGGAGGTTCCTTGCAATTCCTTGCCCTGAGAGTCCTCCTATACATTTGAGGAATACTGACCAAGTTTACTTTGCAGTTACTTAGCAAGTCATTGCCTTGCTCAGCTGGAGTCACTCCTTGTAGGGCACAGTGTCTTTGCTGAGGAGTCAGTCGATTGATGGGCTTCCTCAAGCAGCTTGAATTCCTTATACACTTACTTTTTAGTGGATTGCTCTGCTTCTACTGTTAGCTACTATTGCCAATGAGACCTCTGATAGTTTGGGTATATATCCTAATCTCATCGGTCACTCAGACATTTCCCTATGGAATACTTGGTTACCTGAGAAAGAATAAAAATCCAAGAAACATGGGTATAGTGTGACTGGGTTGGGGATGTGATAGCCACTGCCTATCCTCTGCCTGAGAACTCACAACAATTCTTGTGTTACTTACTACAAGGAAAGAACAGCTGAAAGATCTTCAGAAAGGTTGTGTCAGTCGTTTTGTTTGAAAATTCACTTCCAGCTCAGCACCTTTGACCCATTAGTCCTTCCAGATCCTCAGCCAATCATAAGATTCTTAATCACTCCAAGATATTAACCTCATAGTCATTCATGGCAGATATTGGCTCACAAACCTACATAATAAATTGGAACCAGACAGGAAATGCTATGCATGCTCTATAGAACTCACCGGCAAAGGAAATCAAAGCATCTTCTGAGGACCACTCCCCCATTGACCAATCTCTCCATTTCAATCAGAGAATTCAGAATCCATATTCTTGAATATATTGCTATAATTACATTAGTGCAAAGCTATCCCAATTCACATTCTACTTCAGTTGTGAGTAAAGTCAATCTTCAACTTCCGTGGGAGTAATATTCCTAGAAAATGGTGTGGAAGCCAAAAAACATGAATGTTGACAAGTTGAACCTATGGGAAATAGGGGGTTAGGTTCTCACAAACACTGAAAACTATAATCTTTCACTAAAGATTGCTGAAAAGACATTTTTCTGCATCCAATTATTTATTAAAAACATTAATTCTAATAATATGTACTTTTTCTAACATAGTAACCAGGAAATAATTCATAAAATGCAGTACAAAAAAATAAAATTGGTAACATGCAAAACTTGTTTTTCTCATTAGTAATTCCCTAAAATTCTGTGACATTTTGTGCTAACATATCAATACAAAAATGATATCAGACAATATTCACTTTTCATAACAATTGAAATCTACAATGTTGTAAATACTGTACAGTAAATAAAATATTAAAACGAAAACATATTTAAAATTTGAATCAAATATTCTACTGTGTCAGATAAAAATGTGAAGGTGTTATACTGTGTACTATTCTTCTTTAAAACTCTTTACCTTGCCCACCCCCTGAAAACCAAAGGAAAGATTGTTAGGATTTCAGTGTCACTGCTATCAGAACACAGTAAGACTGGTAAGGTCTCAATATGACTTTAGAGCCCAGAGGACTTGCACTATGCTTTGGGGGCATAATTACAATATAAAACTTGAATTTTAAATGTAAACAATGAAAATAATCAGTGAATGCATGGAGAGTTCTTTACAACAGAAGAGTAAATGAGACCAGTAAAGTGTCTAGTAAGATACGAAACCTCCATAAACTTGCATGCATTATACCTCTCATTTTTTTTCTCTACTGTACATAGCCACAAATATACACAGTTGCTACACATGAATGCTTGAAATCGAGAATGTTTAACATGTGTATGTTGAAGACTGACTATAGTTTTTCTTCTCATATTATCTGATTTTATATTATCCATGTATGTGTAGCATTTCTTAGTAGATTGTAAGATCCTGGAGGAACTATTTTGTCTTAGTATGCCTTTCTGCTGGCATGGTATCTTGCATACAGTAAGTGCTTAATAAATTATTAACTATTTCTGTGGTTGAATACATCAGATAATTGTCTTTCATAATATTAGAGACTTTGGAGCCTCATGTGAACATTGAGTGTTGGGGCCTATAGGGTGGAGAAGGGTAGAGACAAGGAACCCCTAAAAGGTAGAAGAAAGTAAAAAAAAACTGAGTAACTAAAAATAAGTTTAGGTTAATACTCATTTTACCCATGTTCAGTCTTGATTGTTTTTACTTAAGCTAAATCCAATAGAAATTATCCATTCACCCTAAAAAAAGATAAAAGCCTTCAAAGTCCCAACAGTAACAAATGAACAATTTGCCTTCTTTTTTCATATAGTAGATAATGAAGATTCCCTTTTGAATGAATCAGCTTCTGTGATCCTAAAACTGGAAATACAATTTTCCCTCCATGAAAGTCATTTTTCCAGGAAATTTTGCCTTGTCTTTTTTTTTTGGAGAATAATGAATGTTTCTGTGATCCATAAATTAATATAACTCCATGAAAGCTTTCCAGAGACTATAACCTTAAGGATTTCCATGATAGTGTTTTCTTATCATACTGTATGCACTTATAATGACTTATGAAAATTAATTTCAAAAGAATATTTTCTATTCAAATTTCTATTCAAATCAATGTTTTCCAAACTGCTTCAAGTACAAGCTACAACCTTTTTAAAGACTTTATCAAGAGTCTTGTTATAATCGGTACCCAGTATTGTAATATTAGAATCCTGTCAATGAAGGTGTATCCAAATCCTAAGCAAGACAAATAATAAAGGTATAGGATGACATTTGCATGTCAGTAACTACTTCTTATTACCTGAACTTTTGCAAGTGAATAACTACAATGCAACAGGGTATAAAGTTATGTAAATAAATTGTGAAATCTTTCATACAGCAATATAGTACCACCTACTCTACTCACATTCAAACACATTTTTAAGCTTGCTCTTTGGAGTTCTGTGTTAGAAATATTCCTAGTCCATAGGGCGATGATAGAGTTTTCAAAATTGTCAGTCTTTCTCAAAATCTAAAGCAATGGGATAGCTTTCAGTTACTACTTTTATGTTATCACAGTAATTAAGCTAGCAAGATTGTTAGCCAAAGCAATTACTGATAGATTGATACTTAAATATGCATTCATTTTATTAAATATTCTACTTTATTGGCATATATTTGAACATAGTATTTTTATAATTTTCTATTTTTATTGATATTTATTTGTGAACTCCCTCTTCTCATTTTTTAATGTGTTATTTTTGTTCTATTTCTTTCTGCCTCTGTCTGTTTGGCTATATCTATCTCTTCCTCATATCTCTTTCAACCACTCATCAAATTAAAAATTATGTATCTGTTTTCTTAGTATTCCCAATAAAACAGCTTTCAGCTTTATTTATCATCTCAATTATCTTTTCATCTACAAATTTATGTTTTACTTGATAAGGCAATATTTATAAAGTACTAAGCATAGTGCCTGAAATAGAGTAGATGCTATAAAAATGTTTATTGTGTTCCCTACTCGAGTTTCCTCATCTTCTTTGATTTTTAGGATTTCTACTTTTCTGTTTGTTCTGCATTTAGCAATTGGCTGATTTTCTAGCTTTTTTCATTGCAAATTCAATTTATCACTTCTTTTTCACTTCTGTTGATATATGTGTCTAGAGACATACATTGTTCCCTAAGGACTATTTTAACCGTGCTTAGATCTATTAGCATGCTATCTCATTTTTTTTTATCATTTTTATTTAATGCAATTGTAGGCCTGACTTGCCCAGGTCAGGAGAGCAGACTTTTGAGAATGTTCCCAGAATAATAGAAAGTACTTGGGCTAGATGATTAACAGGAATCTAGGTGATCTCAATTTGTTTACCCACCAGTACAGAGTCATTTTTGTTCACAAGCTAATTTTCTTTACCTTTCGACCTATCATTTTTTCCTTCCCTCTTTAGTTAATGCATGCTACTAGATCTTGGCTAGATCTCAACTGAATGTGACTTCTTAGCCACTTGCATGTGTTTTCTTTGACCTGGAACTCTGGATCTTTGAAATTACACTTTTGGGTGATTTGTCTAGGAATTCTCTTACTGAGTTTTGGAGGGGGTTGAACTGTATTTTCTTTCCATATGCATTTTCCCTTTTACTCCAAAAGCCTTGGGATAATTTTCTTTATGATTTCTTGGAATATTGTATTCAGGATGTTTTAATCACTCCATCATGATTTTTCTAAGAGATTAATTATTTTTACTTCTGTGTCCTATTTTAATGTTTAAGTGGAAAAGGGATATTTCAGGGTAAAAAGGCTCCAGGCACAGAGAGAAGATCCATGGTAAAAATTTCCAACTGTTGAATGGAAGAAGATTCTGACTTGAATCACTATTAAAAAATAAGTCTCTTCAAAGAAGGTTTGGCAAAAGTCTTGGCAAACGTCTAACCAACCTGAAGTTAGAGAAGCATGCTTTTCACTTTTAGCCACAATAGGCACATCTCTGACCCTTCAGTAGCCTTCCAAATATGTCACATGATGGGAGTAATTAATGAAAAAGTTATTGACTGACATGAATTTTGAATTGTTCAGTAAAGACCTTTGGTGATAACCTTAGTACCAACTACTACTATCTTCATTTTTTTTTTTGACTCAGAATTTAAAGTGGTGACCAGTCTGATCTATAAGTGTTTGGCGCATAAGGCCTGGATGGGAGTGGATAATCTCAGGGAGAGCATGTTACATTTTTGAATCACGTCTTTTCTTGTCCTTACAAACCCATAATGGTATACTTCCTTACAGATTTATCTCTCTATTGCACAGCAATAAAACCTAATAATTTTCTTAACATTTTAAATCTCCAAAACTAGAGAGAAATCTTATTTCAAATGAGATAAAAGAGAAGGTAAATTTGAATGAAAGCTCTGTATCACTGTACTCTATGTACGAAGAAATAAGAGATAAAATGTTATATTATGAAAGATTCCATTTTAGGCAAAGATAAGTTTCAAGAAATTATCTGATAATAAACCATTTATAGGAAACCTGGAACTTATATGCAGCATGTTCAGGAAACTTAGTGCAACTATAATACATTTATTCAAACTTTAATTTTAAAATAAACTATTTAGGATCATTAAAAGATTTTAAGTAAAATGAGCTTAACATTTGCTGGTCAATTAAGTTATGAAAAATCTCCAATGAAATTGAGTAGGAAAATGGCAAACTGTAGTTAAAATTAAATAATCCAAAAATATTAGTGCTGTTATTAAGTATAACTGAAAGATTATAAAACCTAGAAAAATGACTTTAGATTCTAAAAGTTATAGATATCTTGATCTGTTTAACAAGGCCATTTGGACAGAGGACAATTTCATCTCTTTTAGAGTTAAAGTACATGCATGTTGTTCATAATAATGTGGTTATTAACTAGCTAAATTTACATCCATATTACATTGTAACTTTTAATTAGTTAATAGGCTAATTCATATTAAGATTTGGTCAAGTTATTTCATGGGCAATTCATTTTTGGTCCAATATTCTGAGAGACTGAATTATCTCATGAAAACACAATTCTCAAGAATGAAATTGAAACTTTCTGCTTGAAGCCAAGCATTTAGATAAAAGTAATGATTTATTATGCTAATGATTTATCTGAATGTTTCCATAATGCAAACATTGTGTATGATATCAGTGCCAAAAAAGCTAAGGCTAAATCTATATTAAGAAAAGTAAAGCACACAAGCCTAAGGGGAGGAGAGTACTGGGGCTCCCTGCTCTGCTCAAATCCCATTGAGTACAAGTCTTGGTACCAGATTATGAAGGATATTTATAATCAGTCAATCCATATTTATTTTGTACCAGACATTGTAGTAACTGTTAGGTACACAAATTAAAGGGAAAAAAAAGACAGCCCCTTCCCTCAAAGAGCTTACAATAGTAGTGGGGAAGTAAATAAGTAAAATAAAACTGGAAATAGGTGGTGAGAGGGAAGGGTGGAGAAAGTAACCAACATAAGAGAATGATGGATAAATCAGAAAAGTCCTAAAGTAGCACAACCAGATGAGAAATGAGAAGACATTTGGAGGTGAACTCCTTCCTTAAAGGGAGATTTTGAAGTTCATGGCTCTACCCTCCAAAAAGAGGAAGAGAAGGTGGTGATGAAGTGGAGTCTGTCTCCCTCTCTTTGTCTTTCTCCTTTCCCTCATGACTTCCCTCTCTCCTCTTTCTCTCTATGAAATCAATTATACTCTGCTTCAAATACTGGTCCAAACACTTTTCCTGCTAGCTTGGATGTTTGGTTCATTAACCCAAAGACAGAATTTTAACCCATTTCAGATCATCCTAAGAAGACTTGTGAAGATTTTTTTCTAACATTAGGGAATGCTTTGACTTTGGAAAATGGGATTATGGAATCAGATACCCCTTGGTGAGAAGCTGAGTGCAGGTGGCATTTTAGGTTCACTGTCAGTCAAATCAGCAGAAAAGTCACTAGGTGACATAACATTAGACCTTGTGCAGTCTGTCAGAAGCCTGTCTAAAAAGAACCAATAAATGCAACTACAAGAAGTACTCACCTCAATGCAGAAGGCTAACACTGGGCATGCAATAAAGGAGCTATTATTGTTGTCATCGTTTATAATTGAGCAAATGACTAAATTCAATGATTTCAGTTTTAAAAATACAACTTTCCTAGGAATTCATTTGCAACCATCACATTCCAGGAAATGTCACTGTCAAAAGCCTCCAACCTGATAATAATAGATTTGTTTATATCAGAGATAAAATCAAATGTGTTAGCAACAGAATAGTGTACAGGTCATTCATTGAAGAAGTATAGTACAGTGGAAAGAACACTGACTTTGGAATTGCAGGACCTGGGGCCAAATTCTATCTCTGCTACTTCCTATCCATGTGATACTGAGCAAGTCATCTAATCTTTCTTAGGCTCAGTTTCTCCATTTGTCAAATAAGAGTGTTGGTTTTAGCTTCTGATGCACTTTCAATTCTAAAGCATTGATCATCTCATTGTAACCCAAAAGTTATTATTAAAAATGTTACCCTTGTCAAAATCCATTGTTCTCATCTTTTCCCAAAAGGATTTAGTCATTTATGGGGTATTTATACAAATTCTCTTTTCCACTAATCATGATAGTAAATTAGCAGACACATTATAGACATCTGGAATCCAATTATGATTCATTACTAATATTATACTTGTTTTCTCTGGTCTCAAGTCCTGCTTACTCTTCATAGGAAAGTCCTTTGAGTTTCCAACCTCAACATACTGAAGGCATATAGGCCTAGATGGAACTACAAAAACCAACAAGACAACCCCATCCCACCCTCTCATTTTGTATATATGGAACCTGAAAACAGAACAGGTGAATAATTTGTCTAAGGTTTAATAACGATGGTGGCAAAGCAGAACTATAATCTAGGTCTATTGATTTCCAGTTTTAATTGCACAGTACTCCCTGTTCCTGACAGGTTGACCTTCTCATTACTGCCTATATATAGGGAGGTTTATACCAGCAACCACACCTTGTATTTTTCTATATTCCCTACATGTTTGACTAACTGTCTTCCACTTATCCAGACACCTACATCCTATCCATCCCTTAAAGTTCAACTCAAGTACTCTTCCTCCATGAAACATTCTCTGACTAAAGGCTGAAATAAAATTTCACTCTTCTGAACTTCTCCTTACTTAGAGTCAGAGCCATAAATGTTATTCTCTAATTTTGTCATGTCTCCAAATATTATAAGCTCACTTGAGAGCTGAGACTTTCTCTTTTATTCATTCATTGTTCCCCACCATGTCTAGAGCAATACTTTGCTTAAGGTAGTTGCCTAATAAATGCTTATGAGTTGATTGAACCTAACCAATTTAATCTCAAAGAACCTAACCAATTGTTATAATGGTAAAGTGGTCTAATTCTGAGGAGGCATGCATCACAGTAACAAATTTTTATCTTCACATTTTGAAAAAATGCTTTAAGAACATCACTGTCTTTTGAAAACACAACAAAGAAATATTTTGTAACAGTCATACATGACAAGGTGTTACCAAATTTTTAGTTCCTGTAGCAAACTTCTTTGAGGTATTGTTTAAATTATATTCACTCACCACTTCATTCATTTAGTCATTCATCAATACATTTCATTAAAATTAGTAAATTTCTACTATGGGCCAGGGACTATTCTAAGTTTGGATATTTTTAAGTGTTACAAAAGAGAGTTGAATTGATAGTAGGTGGGGGTAGGAGGGTGATATTTCCAGAAATTACTGTTTTATAAAAATAGAAGGTATAAATAAAGTGTAGTAAAAAGAGGGAGGAATGGAGGAAGGAAGGAAAGAAGGAGGGAAGGAAAGAAGGAAAGAAGAAAGGAAGGAAGGAAAGAAGAAAGGAAGGAAGGAAAGAAGGAAGGAAGAGAGAGGGGGAGGGAGAAATCCAAGAAGCTTTTAAGTGCCTACTATGTGGCAAGCAACTATGCTTAGCTCTGGTGATAAAAACAAAACAAACAAACAAACAAACAAAAAATACAGCCCCTGCTGTCAAGGAGCTCACAATCTACTGGAAGAGACAAAGTGAAATGACTATATAAATCAGACATATTAGAAGAAATCTCAGAGTGAAAACATATAGAATAATGAAGCCTAGCCTGCAAAAAGTGTGATTTTAGCTGTGACATCAAAGAAGCTGAAGAAGCCATGAGTTGGAGATGAAGAGACAGAGAGTTCAGGGTCTGAAGCACAAGTGAAAATGCCCATTTTTTTTTTTGGTGGTGGAGTGTCCTATGTGAGGAACAGTTGAATGGAGGATAGATTGGAGTTGAGGAAGAAAGACCAACTATCTGGCTTTTGCAATAATGTAGATTTGAGGTGATAAAATATCAGAGGAGAGAGAGAGAGGCAGATATCTGAGAGATTTTATGAAGTTAGAAAAATAATAATTGATAACTGATATGGTATGACTGAGGTGAGAAAGTATGAAAAGTTAAGGATGACACCTAAGTTGTGAGTCTGAGTAGCTGGGAGGATAGTGATACTTTCAAAGGTAATAAGAAAATTAGGTAGAAGGCAGAGTTTGGGGAGAAAGAGAATGAGTTCAGTTTGGGATATCTTGAGCTTAAGATTTCTATGGGTATTCAGTGCCTATAGGCAACTTTGTGTCAAGCGAGAGGTTAGGACTGGATAAATAAATGTTTATGGAGATGATAATTGAGTTCATTGTAAGTAATGAGATCACTGAGCAAAATAGTACATGGGAAAGAGAGAAGAAAGCCCAGGACAAAGCCTTGGGGGAAATTCATGATTAATGGACATAACCCAAATTAAGATCCAGCAAAGGAGACACAGAAGGAAAAATGAGGCAGGTAGGAGGAGAAATGGGAAAGAATTATGCCATGAAAATCTAGAGAGAAGAGATTATCAAAGAGAAGAGGATGATTGGCAGTGTCAATGGCTGCAGAAAGGTCAAGAAGGATGAGAACTGAGACAAGATCATGAGATTTGGACAGTTAAGTGATCATTGTTAAATTAGGATAAAACAGCTTTAGTTGAACAATAACTGTATCATGAATCAAGCCAGACTGCAAAGAGACAAGAAGAAACTGAGGGGCAGGAAGTGAAGATACCAGTTGTAAACAGTATGCTCAAATTTTGCAAAAAAAGGGAGAAGAAACAAAAGATGATAGCTGGTGGTGATGAATGGATCAAATGAGGGTTTTTTGAGGATGAAGGGGCTAGGGATTTTTTTTTTTAGTTAGTAGAGAAGCAGGCAGGTAGAAAAGAGATTGAAGATTAGTTAGAGACTAGGGAAGATAAAGGGGACAATATGTTAGAGAAGATAAAATGAAATGAGATTACTTTGGTAGATAGAAAGATTAGCTTTGGCAAGAAGGGCTACTTCTCCTCCTAAGGCACAGGAGAAAGCAGATAGAGTAGTAAAAGGCATCTGAGTGAAGTAACATGAGGAGGACAGACAAAGAAGGATCTCTCCCTGGATGGTCTCAATTTTTTTTTCAGTAATAAATCAGGCACAGTTTTCAGCTAAGATGGTGAAGTGAAGGGAAGCCATGAGAGGTTTGAGAAGGGATGAAAAGGTTTGAAAAGTCTTCAGTAGTAAGAGGGGTAGTGAGTTAATTAGGGAGGCATAAAAGGATTGCCTTGCTACAGTGAGGGCCCAGTTGAGATTATATAATATGAAACTGTAGTGTACTCAGTTTGGTTTCTTGATTTCCTTGTTCACCAGCATTTGGATAGAAACAAAGGCAACAGATTGTGGAAATAACCCAAAACTGAGGCTTGTCAGGGTAAGATTTGTGATAGAATATGTAAGGCATCAAGAAAGGCATCAAGGAAGATGATAGCGTAGAACTGAATTTGTTCATCAATAGCACACAATTGGAAAGGGAGGAGAGTATAGCCAGTCCAGGCGGGTGGCTTAGGAAAGAACTGATAGATGGAAGAATCAAAGGTCATGCTGAGGATGAAGAATAGGGTTTGGGGATTCAAAGCAGAGGGAAAGGTGGAATAACAACAGGTTATGATCAGATGAAGGAATGTCAGAACTCATAAATGTGGAAGTGATGTGATGTTATTTATGAGTGATGGTAAGATCCAAGATATGACCATCTTGGTGTGTAGCTGAGGTGGAATGAAAGATTAGATCATGAAAGTGAATAAATTGAGTAACTGAGGGTATTTGAGAGGGTATCAATATGTATATTGATGTCTAATATGAGGACAAGAATGGGGAGATGAAAAAGAATGAGATCTAGACATTAAACTCATTGAAGAAAGAAATGGAATGGCATGTAGGTCATACACAACAGTCACCAGCATTTCGATTAGGTGATAAATACAAATTGCATGAGTTTCAAGGGACGAATGTTTACTGATTGATAAGGGTAAATGGATAGCCTATAAATGGCAATGGGGAACAAAAATTTATTGCATCTCCCCACCATGACAAGTATAGGTAGATGATTAGATGAAATGAAACCTGTATTCAAAAAGATGTCTTAGAAAACTGTCTGATCAGAATCTGGTCATGTCTCATTGAGTACAAGAAAATGGAGGGAGTGGGAAAGTAAAGGGTTTAAGATGAAAACTAATGTATTACCTATGGAACAGGCATTCCGGAGAGCACAGTTGAAGTAGTAGGTAGATTTAGAGGGGAATGTTGATAGAGTCTGATGAAGGGAGATGGGAATAAGAGATTGGTCAATGTGGCATTGAGAATAGGGTTTGAAAAATAGTCAACTATGTCAAGTGAGGATTCACTGGGAATGAAGTCCTGGAGAGAGTTATATCATCCATCCAATTCTTTGGGTTCTTTTCTACTGCATTCTATTTTTGATCTGTTGTGTAATAGTAGACTGTTTAATGGGAAGCATTAGCACAGATGCCCAGCATCTGACTATCAGTGAGAGCTTGTTTTCACAGCTGATTTGATGAAGGGTCAAGTAGGTCACATAACTTGCCCTGAATAGCCAGGGTGTCATCCTCTTAACTTGTTCAGATTTCAATTCTTTATTCTAACCTCTAACCTGGATGGCAGTCTGCCAGTTCCTAATGAGGGACGCCAAAGCAGCTTTAAATGTTTGGCAACATACAAAGCCACCAGAAACACTTCACTACAAGATTTAATTATTATAATGCTGAGTGATTGTTTACAGAAAATAGTGACATTAATTCATTTAGGAGAGAACACCACCTGGGAAACTTGAAAATAAAAAAGGAAGTGAGATTAAGATGGCAATGGAGAAGATTGAAAAACGACTCCTTTGCTTGTTTTCATTTAAAAAAAGTACTAATTCTGTATTCATTTAATAACTTGCCTAAGATTATAAATATACTGCTATAGCATGCTTCTCCATCCGGCAATTAAGCTAATGCCAACTGAGGAGTCTAGTAGATGTATCTTGGGTATCTATGTGACAATTGCAAATTGAAATTCTCTGGAGGGATGAACAGTGAATACTAACTTTAAATAATAGATGCTTAAAATACACCTCAAAACCCACTTCCTTTCTTAGGTTTAAGTGAAGTCTAAAGAATTTTGGGTTTGTTTTTTTCAAGATTGGTGGGGTGGATTGAAATAAAAATGAATAATGAATGACTGTCCATATGCAAAGCACCATGAAAACAAAACAAAACAAAATCCATGTTTCTTATAAATTACCTTTGGTTAAAAAAAATGAAGCAGAAAGTCAGGAGCTGGAAGCCAGAGTACAATGCCTTGACTTAATGTTATCCTGAGAATTTAGGGATCAGTGAATGACACTATAGTACCAATAAATCATTGCTTCTAGCATTACAATATAATTCCTGGAAGAATTACCTCCGAGAGCTTGCTTCTCAGAATTGTATTGCCACGGATTTCTGCAATGCCTTTCTTTTAAAGAACTCCACACATTTCCACATGTGCTATATCATTTCTCAACATCTCTGAGCAAACAGGCTAGGATATGTATTACTATAGTCTAAACATGAAGAGATTGAGCACCAGACATGATATCTTCATAGACACACAGACACTCATTCAAAGTCCCCTTTATTTCTTTTTTTTTCCTTACCCAACAAACTGCCAAAAACAAAAATATCTTCAGGAACAAGAACATATTTTCCCATAGGAAAGGGTATCTCAATAGGCTGAAAATTCTTGACTTTGCATTCTTACCTTCTAGTAGCTTGGGGTTTCTCCTGGAATGTGGGCAAAGCTAGATTTTTTTTTTGTAACCAGAGAAAGTAGCACCAAGTATCCTCTGGGAATGTGAAGTGAGGAGCTAGGTTGGTAGAGGGAAGGGAAAAATCATATGATAATTTAGTATTTTACTAATTCCTGCCAACTAGGTGACAAGCTTTGTTGTTTCTTTGCAATATCGCTCCAAGTGCTGTGAATATCACCTACATTCAGAACCCTGAGACAAAGCTTGCTTTTTTTTTTGTCTCACTGTAGTTATTGCTCTGAGCCAGTCTAGGGTGTTAATCAAAAGCTCTCAATTCCATGAGAAAGATCAGGAAAGAGCTATGATAGAACATTAATTACATTCAGCCGGCAATCAATAAGCTAGCAACAAAATGTTATGGTCAACACAGCAAAGCTCTTGCAGTCAGGGAATCTTTGTCTCCCAGCGCTAACATTTGACTAATTGTGTGGCATTGTCAGTCATTTAAGCTTTATTAATCTCACATGACTAGTAATCAGCAAGGTCTAGAACCAAACCCACACCACCCCTGATTCCACAACCCGTCTTCTTTCTACTAGAACATGCTGCCCTCCTGTTAGCCACCGGATAGCTCTGTCCACATATCTGACATGATATAGGGACAGAATATAATGAAAGCTTTCAAATGTCATTTTACATAATCCTCTACTTATGAGGACTCTGGGGAAGGATTAAGTAAAAGTGCATCAATAGCTAGAGCAAACATGATGGGATAAATGGAAAAATAATCATAGAGTATGTGCCTGAATTTACTGAATGAAGATTAAATACTTGAAGAACTGGAGAGCAACCTAAAAAAGCCTCAGAGCAAGGAGTATTTCCTGATTTTTTTTTGATGGTGATATTTTATTTTGCTTTTCAATCTAGTAAATCACGAATTTGCTAAAGACAATATACAAGAGTAAATTTAAAATAAGTGTTGTTTTTGTTTTTGAAATAGGTGAAATGTGTCTTCTAAGAGTATGCAATTTTTTAGGAAGTCAATAAAAACCAATTGAGGAAGTTATTATTTCTTCAATCATGTGATTTGTACATGGTTGGGGTTAACTATTTCTACAGAGCAGACAATTCCATTCATTGTCTTCCTCAAGAAAAGATGACAAATGAGTGATTATACCTATGAATTTAAAGAAAAAAAATGTTGTAATATAATAATTGATTGAGTAGGAGTAACATGGAGCTTGCAGTCGGAAGACCTAGCTCCAAAGCTCAACTCTGCTCTTTATTAGCTGTGAAATGTCAGGCAAGTAACTCAACTTTATAAGGTCTCAGGTTCCTCATTTATGAAATGAAGGAACTGATTTAAAGAAAAGATTCTAGCTGTGTAACATTCCATGATTCTGTGAACAAGATAGTCTTGCCTTTTTTATTGAATTTATAGTAATCAAAGGGAAGATTCAATAAATTCGATAAATAAGTGTTTGTCTAACTGTGGAAAATTCTATTCCAGACACTAGGGTTGGAGCCAAAATTAAGATGGGGCATAATTCTTATGCAATTTAAAACCTACTAGAGTACAGTCCTGATGGATATGTGTTGCCCAGCCAAGGTCACTATGCCTGGATCAGAGAATAACTTCTCTTGAGGCATTTACTACTCATCCATTCTTTTCAGCAAATTGAAGAAAATTCAAAGGTCCCTGGCATCATCATCATCATCATCATCATGAGCATCATTATTAGTAGCAGCAGCAGTAGAAGTAGCAGCTAGCGTTCATGTAGTGCTTTATGGTTTTCAAAGCACTTTACAGATATTATCTCATCTTATCCTCACAACAACCCTAAAAATAGTTTTTATCATTATCCAAATTATATTATTATTTTAAAATGTAGAAACTGGAAGAGACATAGGTTAAATGACTTGCCTAAGGTCACACAGTTAATAAGGATCAGAATTCTGTCCACTGAGCCACCTAGCTGACTCTCATGATTCATGAAGAGACCTATTGACTTAAAGGTAATGAGATTTGCTCCAGAGGGTTTCAGTAGGCTGAAGGTGAGTATTCAGAGAGGCTTAACTTTCTCAGCAAAGCTAAACAGCAATAACATTTTAAAACTACACCTTCCAAATAGAGTCCCTGAAATACTTGGAGTCCCCAAGCAATCTTGTGTTTCCACCTCAAATAGAAGAAGATAATCTCCCAGCCAGCTGAATACAATTGAACATCTACAGGTTTCCATTGCCTCTCTCATTTTCTCTAAAGAGAAACCACAAATAAGCTACAGGAAAAATGGCCTCATCCTTATGAAGTAAACCATATTGTATTGTAAGTAAATGGTTTAAACAGCAAAGCAGCACTTATTATTTAATCTAGAGCCCATTGCTGGAGCAATAAAATGAAAGAAAGGAAAGGAAAGTGGAATTTATCACTGTTTACCATTCATTCATCATTGTTCTGGTGGTGGTTTTTCCTCTTCATATATGAAAACTCCTTCCTTTAGGCCTAATCTCCATAAAAGACTTCTTTTCTTGCTTGGAAAACAAAATAAATGATACAGTAACATCTTTGGAAACTTAAGCAACCTTGGAGACAGCCACTAGTCCTGCTTTGCCAAGAGGGCTGTTACACAAATTAAAAGTAGAATTCAAAGCTCATAGTCACCAAAAATGGTTTTACCCTACCAATATGGGTGTGTATAGAATGCATACTGGCACCTATCCATATGTATGGATATGTCATGTGTATGTCAGCCCTATTGTACTCTCATTACTCTTGTATTAAAAGCATATCATTATCTACCTAAGCACCCCCTCATCTATCCAGTATAATAAGTATGTTTAGGGGCAGCTTGGTGGCACAGTGAATAGGGCACTGGCCCTGGATTCAGGAGGACCTGAGATCAAATCCGGCCTCACACACATAACACTCACTAGCTGTGTAACCCTGGGCAAGTCACTTAACCCCATTGCCTAGCCAAAAAAAAGAAAAAAATAATAAGTATGTTTATAGATAGTCAATACAAAGGGGGAATAGCGGGAAGTAAAATTTCTAAGGGGAGCCTGGAAGTTACATATAAACCATCCCAAAGATCAAAGGAGCATAATTTACAAATGGTGTCATACATTAACCAAAAATCACATTCTAATAATATGTGCTAAATGAGGGAATGTCATCTAGTCTTTGCTGTCAGGAACTTTTGGTCCTGTGATATGTAAATTCCAGACACATTTCAGACCTCGTCAGCAAAGACCAGCAGATCACCAAAGGGTGCTGATAATTTAGAGATAATGTGGACATGTTAACTTTAAAGTTTTGCTGACAACTTTGAAATGATTTGTATATGTTAATGACTAACCCAAAAATAGCAAGAAAAGAGATAGTCTGTTTCCCCCCAAATATAAAAATGAGACCCCCAGACTTCTAACCACCAAGCACTCTTCCATCTCCATTGCATGCATGCTGCAGAGTGCTCCCAAGTCTAATCCATGGTTACATGACTGATACATTCTTGCCTCTCCACCTCTCCATCCTCTTTCTCATGTTGCCTGCTTTCTTTCCCTATCCCATCTTCATTTCCTCTGTTATCTACCTCTATACCCCTTCTGTAGTTTCTTTTCTTTTTGCCCTCCCCATACCTTTAATGCCTAATTACAGGGTGATTTCCTCCACTTTCTTTTCCCATTGCTAGTCGTAGTCTTTTCCAGAAAATACCCAAAGAATAGGCATACCTGCCTCCATTGCATAATTTCCCAAAATCAGCTCAATGCTTTTATTCAATGTCACTTCAAAATTCATTTTTGATATTGGAATGTCAGATATTCATCCATATGTTCTCTCCAAATCACCTCTTCCAGTGCTAGTCACATATTGAAAAATATCTGTGGTTTTGGCAACATAGAGATTTCTGAATGTGGGGTTTTCTCCCCATCTAAAACAGATCCTAAACCATCGATGACACAGTTGAGTCCTAGGTCGTTGTCTGAGACACACACAGTTAATTTCAGAAAGGGTATTTGAACCCAAGTCTTCCTGACTTCCCATCGACTCAACCATTCTTCCTCTATGTTTATACAATATACACCCAAAAATACCCTTTTGAATGGATGCGGAAGACCAGCATTGGTACATACAAGTATTTCTGGAAAAAAAAATGACGTCTTCCTCTTTTCATTTAAGAGAGGTGATACCTTAATCCAGAGATTGGGAACAAGTGGCCTTGAGGACTTTATCAAGGTAAATGTCATGGAACAGTTTGGATTCAGTCAAAGGGCCACACTTGAGGACCTAGAAGGCCTCACGTGGCCTTGAGGTTGCAGGTTCCCCACCTCTGCATGGGCTGGCAAACTTCAGTGGCAGGGCCAAATCTCCCAGGTTTTATAGCCAGTTATTTGTATGGTCTGGGGGATAAGAATGACTTTGACATTTTAAAATACAATGAAACTTTATATAAAATGAAAAAAAAAACCAACTTTTAACTCACAGGCTGTACAAAAACAGCCTGCCATTTATAACCATACCCTTCACTTAATCCTATCAACATGACTCATTCAAGGCCACTGTTGAGAGGTATACTCAGAGTAGGAATACCATCCATTTCTGACAGTAGGTTAGTTTCTAATCTTGCATTAATAGCATCTGCAGTGCGAAGATAGCTGGTTTTAGAGAGCAAAGAACATATTTCAAATCCTACCTCTTCCATTTACCATCTAGTGACCTTGGGCAAGTCTCTATAATTCTCTCTGGACTTCAGTTTCCTTACCTAAAAAAGAAAGAGGTTAACATAGATGACCCACAAGGGTACCTTCTGGTTCTCAGTCTATAATCCTGTGATTCTGATCCTATGATTGTCTCCATTCAAATATAAGACTTTGGGGAAACTGTTTTAATGAGACTTATTGTATAGGCTGAAACTGAAGGAGGAGGATAAAGGTGTCCTCTCCACCCCTTACTGACCCCCATATACACACATCTTCTAAACAGCTAAAAGGAAGCTAGTGGTCAGTTGAGAATTAGTATATTGACAAAAATAGTTAATCTTGCAAGCAAATTGATAGGAAGAATAAAAGATCATGCATAGGGACTGTTTTAATATATCTTCTTTATGACCTCCATCATTCAATAGACAGATTTCTAAATTTGTTACCAAAAAGTATTTTCAAGGCCAGGAAATTGCCAAATGTTTAAGCCCCTTAATTACGTTTAGGGGCCATTGACTTATGGTTCAATGAGAGTGCAGCAGTGAGCTTCACTCATTTGTCTTATCCTCTAAATCCTTATCCCTAAGAATCAGAGAGTTTTACTTTCCAAAAGCAAGGGGAAGTGTTGGCTACACTTCAGAGACATACTACTCAAAGAACAAAAAAAGGAACTTTCATTTTTTTTTTTTTGCTTGTAAAATGTGTTTTCATGTCTTTGGGTTGAGCAGGGACTAAGTTTATAAGCTAGATAGGCACTTGTAGCAGAAAGATCACTGAGCTTGCAGCCCTTTAATCTGACTCTGCTACTTAACCAGATGTTGACCTCAGATAAATGATTTGACTTCTCTCACCCTGAGTTTTCTCATTTGTAAAGTTGAAAAAAAAAATTGTACTAAATGATCACTAAAATCTCTTTCAGTTCTCAGTGCCATGATTTTAAGATCCAAATCAGAGTGAAATTATCTTTCTTCTCTGACAGGTCTCTAACAGCCATCTGTTCACCACCATCATCAAAATTACCTTCAGCATCATTATTAGTTTTCATATAGAACTTTAAGGTTTCTTTGTGAAGCTCTTTATACAAATTACCTCATTCAATCATCAGAACAAGATGGTGAAGTAGGTGCTATTATTATCTTTTTTTTTTTTTTTTTTTTTACAAATAAGGAAACTTAGACTGGGAGGTTAAGTGACTTACCCTAGGTTACATAGTGAGTGTTTGAGGCAGGACTTGATCCAGGACTTCTTCACTCTAAGTTCAGTGTTCTAACCATTACACCACCTAGCCTGATAAGACAGAGCTACAGTATCCTGCTACTGTAGTCTTCATGGGTGTCATAACTTTTCGCCATAGTTAATTTGCAGTGACTTGATGATAGTGCAAGAGTTTCTTAAAACTTTTTACAAGCTTCCTATTTTTATATCCCCTCCCCTTTTTAAAGGAGAATCAAAATTAACTCACTCATTGGAAAGGAATCCATGCCTGGTCAACAAGAATTTTGTTGTTGTTGTGATTTATGCTATTTAATTTGTTTGAAGGCCTTGTCTCCAAAACCACATTTTATTACCCAATCATTTCGAAAGTCATAGATCTGCTCTCTACTTTTCCAGTCTTTACTTAATATCTTAATTCTTTTAGTTATTTGCATTTCTAAGACAAAACAGTTCAAACTTTTTTTTTCTATGAATATGTTGAATCTTAAACACTATGGACTTTTCACATATACCTTTGATTGGAAAATCTATCATTGAACTGCTATATATGAAGAGAGATAATATTCACAACCCTTCCTTGTGCCTTATGTTAATAAGAAAAGAAAGCACACAAAGGTGGAAGATTCCTAAATAATCTCTGTTGTGGAATAAAAATGACATTGATTTTAAAGTAAAGAAATTATAAAAAGAAAAAGGAGTATTCATATGGTAAGAGAAGACTTGGGTGAATTAATATAAATTAGTGCCGGAATCTTTCAGCTTTTACATCTTGTGTTTCCTCAAACAAGAAATTCATTGTTCTTTAAAACAAAAACAAAAACAAAAACAAAATGACACTGCTACAATGATTGAGAAGAATAATGGAAAGAGCATTGTTAATTATAATCTATGTGACATTACGAAAGTCATATCATCATCATTATCATCATCATCATCATCCTTTTTATGTTGAGAAAGCACAATATTTATACTATCTTAATTTTCCCAAAAACAATACAATGAAGTGGCTGTTACTATATATATTTTAAGAGTGAGTACATTGACATTTTAAAGTTAAATGATGTACCCATAATCATACAGTGTTGAATGTAAGTAACAACTTTTTGAGAAGAAATTCAAATCTATGTATTCATGATTCCATGTCCACTGCTCTGTATTTTTTCTTCCGTGCTCTCTTTAAATCTCAATTTCCTTAACTGGTAAATGAGGGAGCTGAATTAGATGGCATCTTATAATCCTAGATGCTCTGATTCTATGATTCCAAAGTAATCCTTTCCTTGGAGTGCCAGCATTCAGTCAGATTAACTTCCCCAAGTGACATTTATTTCCATTTTCTATGTGAAAATGGATGCATATGTGGTAGAAATTCAAAATACACCACAAAGAGATTCCAAGCCTTGCTCCTTCGAAAATCAGAAGAGAAAACTGAGTAAGGTCATTCTAAGCCTTCAAAACACATTTGTAACAAGAACTGAGCACAGACAGTTATTGAACACCCTACCATTATCCCTCCAGCTTACTCCATGTTCAGAATTGATTACCTATCTCAGAATACTTTCCTTAGATCTCTCTATCTTGATGATTTGAATCCTTTCTTATCAAAGGAGTGATCTGAAGACTCATTGTACCTGCTTCTGATGCATTTAGAGTTGAAAGAGCTTTGAACTCAGAGACTACTTGACTTTCTCTGTTACCAGATTATAACTTTAGATGAATTATTGGTCTACAATGCCTCAGTTTCCTCATCTGTAAAATGAGACAGTTGGAGTAGATAACCTCTACAGAAGGGTTTGTTAACAGTGTGTGTGTGTGTGTGTGTTGTTGTGTACGAGAGAGAGAGAGACAGAGAGAGAGAGAGAGAGGGAGGGAGGGAGGGATATGGACCCCTCTGACAATCCGGTGAAACCTGTGAACACTTTTCTCAGGATAACATTTCTAACAAATTGAAGAAAATGCTAAATTTTAGTTAGAGATTAAGCAAAAGAAGGATGCAGTTTGTTTTGGCAGTATTCAAGTTCCCATACTCCTAAAATCTATCCATGGATTCATGTACCCCACCTGAAGGGACATCTTCTATATCTATGTACCATGATCCTCAGATTCATATCGGGGGCTCTTAAAGTTCCCTTTCTGCTCTGAGAGATTTCTGATACCTATCCAACAATGCAGTTACGGCAGCCTGCCGGTATTCATTTTAGCGTGACTTTTTGTGGTTAATGTGTTGGTGTCTTTATGATCATTCAAGGTTTTCCTTTCAGTGAACATCATCAAGTGAAAGTTTGTGGAGATGAGATATTGAATGAAATGGCAAAGTAAACCTTTTTGTTGTTACTCTTCTTGTTATCAATCATGTCTAACTCTTCATGACCCCATTTGGGTTTTCTTGGCAAAGATACTGGAGTGGTTTGCCAATTCCTTCTCCAGTTCATTTTGTAGATGAAGAAACTGAGGCTAACAGAGTTAAGTGACTTACCCAGAATCACACAGCTTCTAAGTGTCTGAGGCCAGATTTGAACTCAGGAAGATGAGTCTTCTAGACTCCAGGCCCAGCGCTCTGGCTACTGTGCCACCTAGCTTCCCAAAGTAAACCTGCCCATTGAATATCATAGATATTCACAGCACTAGCTGGAAAAAAACATAGAATTATAGACCTTGAACTGCAAGGGACCTCAGAACCCATCTAGTCTAACCCCATCATTTTACAGATGAGAAAACGAAGGCCCATGGTTGTTCACTCATGTGCCCAGGGTCACAGAGGTAAGCAGTAGGGTCAAGACTTGAACCCATGTTCCCTGATTCCAGTCAATGTCCATTCATCAGTAGAACACTCAGAGATTAGACAGTTCAATGACCTCATTTTACAGACAAGGAAATTAGCACTCAGAATAAGTATGTGCTTTGTCCAAAGATCCCACAAGATAGCAGCAGAGCTGATACTCAAACTGGGTCTCCTATCTCCTAGGCCTGCTCCCATCCCTGTCCATACACTGTCAAGTGGGTAATCTTTCTGTAGCTGTGAAATTTCTTCATGCACGAAAAAGAATCTGAGGTACCAATTTGCTTGATTAGTGACAATTAAATAATCCATCAAGGCTTATATATGCAACAAATCACTCAGCATTTGAGGAGATGATAAAAGTGATTATGATTAGGCACACCTAGGAGGACAAATATTACCTATATTTGCAATCTGTAAACCCGATGAGTTTACAGCGAACATTGACAAAAGTTCCTTATTTTTGACAGAGAATCTGATAGGGGATTAGAAAATATTTTACTTTGGCTAAAATCAAAAATTGTTTTTCATTGAATACTTTGTTTATGGCTGGTCTTAACATCATTTTGTAATTCATACATAAATACATACACATATATGTATATGTATGTATGCATGTATGTATTAGCCTGTGGAAAATTAAATAACAATTTTTGTTGTTGTTGAATCCTTTCAGTTATGCATGACTCTTTTTGACCCCATTTTGGGATTTTCTTGGCAAAGATACTGGAATGGTTTGCCGTTTCCTTATCCCATCCATTTTACAAATAAGGAAACTTAGACAGACAGGTTTAAATGACTTGCCCAGGGTCACACAGTGTATAAGGGTCTGAGGCCACATTTGAAATAATAAAAAAGAGCCTTCCTGATTCCAAGCACAGTGCTCTATGCACTACACCACCTAACTTCCCTAAATAAACGTACAGAGATGTAGTATTTCATAGAAGGAGAAATAACGCAATTAACTTTGTTCATTAAGAATTAACTGCAAACTTCTATTTTACAAGTTCTACTATCACCTCCCAGATTTATTTTGGATTACTAGATCATTCCTGGAAAATAGTTTATATTTATTCTTAGTTCAACAAAAACCTTTGTAGTCATGAGGCTCTCTGAGTTAAAGGCAGATACAATGTTTAGAAAACTAAGCTTATTGTCTCCTATCCTGGGTCAATGATGGTACAAAAGGAGATTGTTTTCATTCATTCATTCATTCATTCATTCATTCAACAAATAATCACTAAAAAGGAACTTTTTTTTTTTATAAAACTACTACATAAATGCTATACCAAATACTGTGAGGAAAACATTGACACAGGAAATATAGTTCTTGCCCTCAAGGGGCTTACATTCAAATAAGACAAAAATAAGATATTTACATTGTTAGAAAAAATAAGAGAGATGTGAGAAGAATCACTAGTGATGATTAAAAGATCACTTCCCACAGAGGTGAACAGAGAAAACAGGATAAGGCAGCATCCAAGTTGGATGTTGAAGGATAAGCAAACTCTGCGTGTGTGTGTGTTCTTATGTGTGCATGTATGTGTGTGTACAGAGAAAGAGAGAGAAAGAAAAAGAGAGAGACAGAGGGAGAGAGAGAATTGGGGAAGACATTCAAATCTTCTGATGGAGCAAATACCATAAACAGAAGTGTTTTGAGAGAAACTGAAGTGGACCAAAAGTATGTAGTGTATTAGAGCAATGGGCTTGGAGGCAAGAAGATGTGAGTTCAAATTGCTACCTCAAACACTCGCTATGTGACCAAAGCAAGACAACCTCCCTCAGACTCAATTTCCTCATGTATTAAATGGGGATAACAACAGCCCCTTACCTCACAGGCTTCTTGTAAGGATAAAATGAAGGGTTATATGTGAAGTGTTTTGTATACATGTGCACATACATATTTCATATTATTCTCACAATAACCTTTGGAGACATATGCTATTATTATTATCCCCTTTTTATATATCCATAAACTGAAGCTGAGCAAGATTAAAAGATTTGTCCAGGGGCACAACCTGTAACTATATGAAAAAAAGACTCAGAGTCCAAATACAGCAATCTACCCATTAAGTCATATGTAGGACAAAGCTTCATACGTTCTTTTGTTTTTTCCCCACAGGGAATACTGAAATTTGCCACCATTTATGCAAATTGCTAGCTATCCTCAATGTGGCTGTGTCCCCAACAAACATGCATGCTCTGTAGGAATCATGCTGATTGTTGCTAAACAGAGTGAGACTGTGTTACAAGCTTTGCCAGCATTAATTAGCCTGCAATGTATTTTCCTTTCATATAGCATTGCTGCCTAAATATAATGAAATGTTCCATTGTTGTACCAATATATGGTATATATTGTGGGCTTGATCAACAAGCCTACAAACAGAATCCTTTCATGAATCTGATTCCTTGAGTTGCGCAAGTTTCCATAGTGGAGATGTCAGACAAACAGAACAGCCGCCCTGCCAAGTCGGGATTCCAGTACGATCTTGTTACAGGTGCAGGAATGAAAAGCCCAGATTCTTGAGAAGAATTGTCTGTGCGCCAGCATACAGACTTGACCTCATTTCAGACAACAGCTTTTCCTTTTCACCCTCAGCACAGCTGACTTTGAGAATAAGATCCATCCATTTGGCTCAAATTTCAAACAGACTTGGATTCAAGGCCAACTTTCACAAGTTTCCTTTGAAAATGGAACGTGAAGGCTGTTCTTTTTTTGTTTTTTGATAGATTTGTGAAGAATTAATCACTTATGTCAATATTTAATGGAAGAGAAAAAAGCCCAAGATTTTGTTTCTAGTACAACCTCCCTAAATTTCATATTTCTAGTTTTGAATGCCTCTAGTTTTGTCAAACTATGACTGAAGATAACAGGATGTGCTGATGATGCACAATGTTCTGATGATGCAGACTACTGAAGGGTATAAGATCTTCCCTATCCACAGACCAAGACAAGGGACAAGGAACTTCCCTAACGTATTGTTCTGGGATTTGTTCCAACCCAGACCCACCTTGGGGAACTATTCCTTAAAAACAGGTCTTGAGGTAAACATCCAGGGACTTGGCCAGTTCCTGGGTATTTACCTGAGACATTTTTGACATAATAAAGATTGTTCTTGAGGTCAGAGAGTTTTGGCCAAAACTCTCAGGTCCCTAAGATCAATCCCCTGTTCCTTGGCTCCCTGCCTTCTTTGTGTAAGGATGATAAAAAGGGTCTTTCTTGGGAAAGTGACTTTGGGAGACTCCCCTCGGAGAGGATGCTCTGCCGTAGGGACTTTCCCAACCTAGACCCTGATAGCTGTGATACAGGACTTCCCCAGCCAGATGTTCAGGAGTTGGTACTTCCTCGGATTGGTGATGTATTTCTTCTTCTTTATCTCTCTATTTTTTCTTTTAATAGTCTTTGTTTCTAAGATTGTATAATCATATGTAATCACATTTATGTGCATGTATGTTCATGATTATTATCATTATTAAATCATTTATAAGCTAGGAAAAGTGTGAACGTATCTTTGTGGGTACAGAAACAAATTATAAGTGCTGCACAGCCCGTAACACCTTACTGTTACAATTGAATTCCTGGTAGCTTTCACCGATATTTTTTAAAATTTTCATTTTTGTCTTGAACCTGTGATTTTATCAATATCCAGAACTCTCAGTGTGAACATTTCTTCCACATTGTAGATTAATAACTCTAAAGTGACTTGTATTCTTACAGTATTGCCTGGGGGCACTGAGTATTTAAGTGAACTATCCATGGTCCCTCATTCCTTTGTGTTAGAAGCAGGACTTGCATCTAGATGTTCCTGACAACAATATTGGTCCTCTACCTTCTAACGCTGATTCTTTTTTATTTTTTTTTACATTTTTTAACTTTTTTGTTTAAAGTTTTGAGTATCAAGTCTTTCTCCTCTCCCTAACTGAGATGGCAATCCTTTAGATATAGGTTATACATGTGCAGTCATGTAAAACATTTACATATTAGTCATTTTGTATAAGAAGACTTGAATAAAAGAAAAATAAAGAAAGTGAAAAATAGCATGCTTCAGTCTATATTCAATAAATATCAGTTCTTTCTCTGGAGGAAGATAGTACACTTCATCAGTCCTTTGGGATTGTCTTGGATCATTGTATTGCTGAGAATAAATAAGTCATTTACAATACTTCATTGAACAATATTTCTATTACTGTGGTCAATGTTCTCCTGGTTCTGTTCACTTCACTATGCTTCAGTTCATGGAAGTCTTTCCAGGTTTTTCTGAAATCATCCTGTTCATCATTTCTTATAGCACAATAATAGATCGTTAAGACATTCCCCAATTGAAGGGCATCCTTTTGATTTCCAATTCTTAGCCACCACAAAAAGAGCTGCTATAAATATTTTTGAACAAGTAAGTCATTTTCCCTTTTTTGGATGTTTTGGGATATAGACTTAGCAGTGGTATTGTTGTACCAAATTGTATGCATAGTTTTATAGATCTTTGGGCATAGTTCCAAATTGCCCTCCAGAATAACTGGATCACTTCACAACTCCACCAACAGGGCATTAGTGCCCCAGTTTTCCTACATCCACTCTAACATCCAGCATTTTCTCTTTTTTGTCATTTTAGTCACTCTGATAGGTGTGAGGTGGTACCTCAGAGTTGTTTTAATTTGCATTTCTCTGATCATTAATGATTTAGAGCATTTTTTTCATATGACTACAGATAGCTTTGATTTCCTCACCCAAAAACTAACTGTTCATATCTGTTGACCATTTATCAATTGGGGAATGACTGGTATTCTTATAAATTTGACTCAGTTATCTATATTTTTTTTTAGAAATTAGGCCTTTGTCAGAAACACTGGCAGTAAAAATTGTTTCCCAGCTTTCTGCTTCCCTCCTACTGTTGGCTGGATTGGTTTTGTTTGTGCAAAAACATTTTTTTAATTTTATATAATCACAATTATCTATTTATATTTTGTAATGTTCTCTACATTTTCTCTGGTCCTAAATTCTTCCCTTATCCATAAATCTGACAGATAAACTATTACATGCTCTCTTAATTTGCTTATGGTATCACCGATTAGGTGTAAATCATGTACCCATTTTGAACTCATCTTGGTATACAATGTGAAACATGCTGGTTCATACCTAGTTTCTGCCATACTGTTTTACAGTTTTCTCAGCAGTTTTTGTCCAATAATAAGTTTTTGTTTCAAAAGCTTTGATCTTTGGGTTTATCATATACTAGATTACTATTTGTATTTAGAGTGTCAAATTTACTGGCATATAATTGGGCAAAATAGTTCCTAACAATTGTACTAAGTCCATTTTCATTGATGGTAAATTCACCACAGACTGCTCACTTGCCTGGGGGTTGCTGGTTTGCAGGAGGGTGGGGCCTCACTGGTGGATTTCCCCAGGCTTGAAGCCTTGCTTCAGGCCTCCTGATATGAGGTTGACTGCTGCTGGTGCTCTTGAAACTCAATCCCTTCCCATCCCAGTGAAATAGACCTTTCCTGCCATGTTGGTAAGTTGCTTCCTTGATCCAAGATTAATTTTGAGTTGATTTTCTAATTATTTGAAGGAGAATTTGGAAGGGTTTCATAGGGTTCCTTCTTCATTCTGCCATCTTGGCACTGGAAGTCCCTAAGGCTGATTCTTACAGAAGGATATGTGGAAAAGGAAAATAGCAGAGAATGGTAGAATTGTCATTCTTTCATTTGATAATAATTTCATAAATGTTTACTTTGCCAAACATTATCATAGGAACTGAAGGGAATATATCTATATCTATATAAAAATCTCTGCCTCCACAAAACCTACATTTTCATTTAAAATGCAAATGGCTACATTTTTTAAAATGCCCAATGAATTCTTATGAATGCAAATGCCACATGATGACTTGATTTTGATTTTATCTTTTTTCTTTGTATAAAACATAACTACATATGGAAAAAGTACTAACTGATTTACTTTGGAAGCTAACTAGTTAAAGAGGTCATTGGGATACATTTTTAGGCACTAAAGAAGATATTCAATAATTTAACAATTGCAAAAAAAAGGTTAAGCACTCTCTCCAAATAGCAAAGCTCTTCTTTTCTCCCACAAAGTAGTAGGTCCTTTGGGTTCAACCATTATAGTTGTCTTAGAGATATCAACTTGTTGCCTTTGACATTTTAAAATAAGCATGACCATTCACCCATATCTTTCCTCTTGTGACTTTTGCTTCTTCAGTGTGGTATATAGAGAATTTTTTCTTTAGAAAGTAATTTCTAAAAGCTGGACTGGGTATAGTGGAACATGACAGCCCTCCCTATCATTGAGAAGACTGAAACTGGTATAATCACTGGAGTTCTGAGTTACAATAGATTTACAACAGATTGAAATTTCAAAATAAGCCAGACATTAATACAGTGTGCTCTTGGTAGCAAAGGTCAATCAGGCTGACTATAAAGTTGTGAACAAACCTAGTTCAGAAATGGAGCAGGTAAAAAACTTCTATGCTGATTTAACAGCCAGCCTAAACAAGATTGAAAAACACATTCTCAAGCAAGCAAACAAAGTCATTGGGAGTTTGATGGGAACATGAACATATATTTCATTACTGGGATATGATGTTATCAATGGATTAAGAATTGTATCACAATAAACCAACTCTGCTGTTCAAGTAATTTTCAATTTTTTTTAATGCCACACATTAAAATTATGAAGTTGTTAAAGTCTAATGGCTATGTTTTTACAATCAGGGATGGAGATCAGAAAAGTATAGTGGTGAGATTTGTGGAGGTAGAATTAAGCATGATTTAAGCAAAAGATTCCTTATAATAAAAACTATTAAAAAGTGAGGATGCTGCCTCAGGAAATGGGCTTTCTTTCACTCAAGGTTTTTAAATGATGACTGGATATCTCTGTGTAGAGAATATTGCAGAATAGAGCCCAGGACAGCTACTGATTGGGCTCAATGACCTCTGGGGATCTTTATAACTCTACAATCCTATGGCTGTGTTCAACAGAATAGTGTCCTAAAGGAAGGACTGGACTAGGAGTCAGGAAACTTGCATTGGATTCCTGATCCTACTGTTAACTCAGTGTGTCAACGTAACCTAGTGTTTTTACTTCCCTTGGCCTATTTTTCCAACTATAAAATGAGCAGCTAGTATAATGCCTAGCATATAGTGAGTACTTAATTAATGTTTGTTAATTGATTAATTGATTGACCAGGTGATCATTAATTTTTTTCCAACACTAACATTCATTGATTCTATTTTCCAGTACTCCACCAATTACTGATGGTCCCAATTTTTTAAATTGTGATACAAATTATCAAACCTGCAAACCTGTCATATTCCTGTCTGTGACTATGCACAAGCCTGCACTGTCTTTCCTGTTATGACTCAAAATAGCACAGTTCTTGACTTTTTTTTTATTTGCCGCTGTTATCATCTGTTCATCTATTTTACTGGTATTACTTTGATTATTACCAGTCTTTTTGTTTATATTGTGGTTTAACACAATCTCTCAATCATACACTTTATCAATCATTATGTAACCATTTAATGACATGCTATAGTCATCCACATAGTGTGGCTTAAAGCTGAAAAAAAATGTTGAGAGAGGTAAGTAAAATATTTCGGACAGAAAAGCTTTCCTGACATCCTCATCTAGCCAAGAAATGGTTGGTGAATTCTTGTTTGGAATCATGGAAGTTTTATTCATTTCTCCACATCTTCTTCTCTAGCTACATCTGGTACCTGCATCATGGTCTTTCTATGCTATTGAGCAGTGGACGCCTATGCCTATTAGTCATCAATAATGAAAACTGCAGAGATATTTATATAATACATCTAGCTACCCAGAGCAAAAGGGTAAGGGGCCCATGTCTCATTGTTAGTTACATGTGATGACACATAAAATGAACATAATAAATGCTTCTGAGTTATTAGAAAAGTGGCAATAACTTGAATGTCTCACAATATAATGGCTAGCCTTCATATTGCACATTAAAGTTGGCAAAATGCTTTACACGTAGTATGCCATTTGATCCTCCCAACAGCCCTGGGAAATAGGCACTTCTTATCCAAATTTCTATTATTATACTCATTTCTCACTAGACAACATCCTAGACTTCACCATCACGCCCTTCTGGCGTTAGCTACCTTTCCTTCCTATTTTCATTTCCCATTGACATATTGTCTTCTTGAGAGAAGACTTTTTTTCCTCTTGTATTCCCAGGTTTTAGCACAGGGTCTGGTACATGGTAAGAACTTAATAAATGCTTACTAATATCATCAGTTTTGTGATGTTGGGGAAATTATTCATCCTCTCTTAGCCTCAATTTTCTCCTCTTTCAAATAGGGACAATAATAATGACTACCTCACAGTGTTCTTGTGAAGATCAAAGGAGATAATATGTGTAAAGAATTTTGTGTTCTGACTAATGATCTTCTTGGCTTCCTTTAAATCTCAACTAAAGCCTACCTTGTACAGGAAACCTCCGATCCCTCTTAAGAGTAGTGACGTCTCTCTGTTAATTATTTCCTAATTATCATGTATATAGTTTGCTTTGTATATTTTTGTTGTAATGTTGTCTCCTCCATTAGATTTTAAGTTCATTGAGGGCAGGGACTGCCTTTTCCCTCTTTTTATATCCCAACTCTTAGCACAGTGGCCTGACACATAGTAAGTACTTAATAAATGTTTGTTGATTAAAAAAAAAAAAATCAAAGAATTTGGAACACCTAAAATGGAACGGACACAAAAAACATGAAACCTGAGATGAGAGTTCTTTCCAAATTTACCAATCACCACTGAGGTGTGGGATTTCCATGAACTGACATTGCTTTTAAGAGAAGTTTCTTACTTGAGATTATAATAGCAATGGAAAAAGGGAAACATTGGGTTGCTGAGGTTTGCGTGATGGTCAGACATGTTGCTGAACCTTTCTTGTTTGGATGGTCCAACCAAGGTGTCGTGGTTAATGGGATTCAAATACCTTTGGATGCCTTTTCTACTATCTCTATTAAGTTCAACCCTTGTAGTGAATGTACAGAATAGTTCTTTTCTCCAACCCAGGAAGGTTCTGGTTATCTGGATCAATACAAACTCCAACAACATATTCCAAAGCTGCTCTGTTGGGTTAGTGTCTGTTCTGCCAATACTTCCATAAGCAGAACCATGGATCTGAAAAGAAGTCAGCGCACTCTGGACTAGCAGAATAAGGTGGAAGAAAGGCAGAAATATATGTATATAATCATAGTAGTTCGTGTTTATGTAATTCTTTAAGAATTGTAAAATTCTCATCTCTTTTAATTAGCACAATAATAGTATGAGTTAAGAGCTATCATCACCATTTCTCAGATGAAGAAACTGAGAATTGGAAAATAAATATTACCTCCCTGAGGTTACATAGCTGATTCTTGTCAAGCTAGGTGGAGCAGAGGATGCTACACAGGAATTAGAGTCAGAAAGACCTGAGTCTGAATCCTGCGATAGACAAAACTTCCTAGACTTGTGACCCTGGGCAGGTCACTTAAATTCTGTATCCAAGTTTTGTCATCTATAAAATGAAGGAACTGGACTCATTTAAGGTCTTTTCCAGCTCTAAAACTGTGAACCTACAGATTTTTCCAGGGTCAGAGTGTTAATTGATTGAAGTCATGGGACTAAAATTGAGGTAGGTATTCCAACTCCCTTGTCCTCTACTCTTTTTACCACAGGCTACTGACTCTCCTGTGAGTCCTGCAACTGACTACCAATAGAGAAGCCAGTCACAGAATCACTGATTACTTCTTTTTTTATTTTTTTTTCTTTTTGTGAGGGCATTTGGGGTTAAGTGACTTGCCCAGAGTCACACAGCTAGTGAATGTTATGTGTCTGAGGCTGGATTTGAACTCAGGTCCTCCTGACTCCAGGGACAGTGCTCTATCCACTGCACCACCTAGCTGCCTCTATTTAATTTTTTTTAAATCAACTTTACAAATAAAGATTTGTTTTTCCTTTTGTTTTTTTTTTCTGTGTGTGTGTGTGTGTGTATTTAGGCAATTAGGGTTAAGTGACTTCCCCAAGGTCACACAACTAGTGTCAAATGTTTGGTCTGAGGCTGGATTTGAACTCAGGTCCTCCTGACTTCAGGGCTGGTGCTCTATCCACTGCACCACTAATTCTTAAACTTAACCTGTACCTGAGCATCCTACAACATTTCTGTACTTACAATATCCCTGGAAATGATCATTTGGATTCTGCAAGATGCTGTCCAGTGAGAAAGAACCCACAATTGAGGCAATTCATTGAATTTAGGCACTTGAAACCACATTGATGTTGGGTTTTGTTTTGTTTTGAGAGTTATTGTGGCAAAACAGAAAGAAAGAGAGACACGCAAGAATGAGAAGTCACCTTATATCACCTTACTGACATCTAGGGTATGTCATATCAGTAAAAAAAAAACTACACTGATTCCTTTACTATTTCTTCCCTACTCTCTGTGGCCATTATTTGGGGATGAACATACAGGAGGGCAAGAAGAAAGAAGGAATTTCATTAATGACCTTCAGAAAACATCTGGTTTACCTTTAATACAGGCCTCTCACTCTCTAAGAGGAGATGTTTTATTTGAAAATCAAATAATAGCATGTGCATGTTTAGAATTTTAAAAATACTGCTAATAGGCTGAATCCAGAGTTAACTGGTTCAATACTATTTCCACACTTGAGTTTACTCCATCTATTTTCTATCAATCAGAGAGTCTGATCTTGGCCAAATCCATTTCACCCCCACAGAAAGCACCAGCTGTAACACTGATGGAAAAGGAATTGATCCCAGGAGTAATTGAACCAAACACATCCAAGGCACTAATTCCTTGTGGCAGAGGGTGTGTGGTATATAAATTAGTGTACCTAACATACTTTCCTTGACTATGTCTGGCCACTTCCTTTTCCAGAGCAGGCAGCATGTGGAATTATTCAGAGCATCAAAACAGTGCTTTGCCCTAAGCACTGACATTGTTTTCTAATTTCATTACTCTTGGATGGAACAGAAGGATCAGTAGGGGGAGGGTGGAATAGGGAAACATGGCATTCATGCTCCCTTGGCCTGAAACATTTCTGATGTCTCTAATTTTAAGTCTACTACCCTTGGCAATGACCTTTGAATAAATAGCACTGCAAGTTTTAGTATGAAAACTCCAGAACTGTTGGGGGGGGGAATCATAAAATTGTCAGTGGCAGTGGCAGACAGCTAGTGACAGAAGTTGTGAATTTGAAAGGATATTTGGCTGTACTTTGGCTTATGGTGACACCGATTTCTTGCTCTGGTAGACCTTAAAGGACAAGGCAGCATAATGAAATTTCATTTAGAGTATGCCTTATGAATGTAATGTGTTAGGATAATTTTACTTAAAAATGATTACCTAAAACATGGTGTGACTTGCAGACTTTGAGTAATCACAGATAGGTAACATAATAGAAGTACCATAGAAATGGAAAATGGGTCATGTTGCCCAAATTAAAAAAAAAAAAAAAGAGAAGAGTGTCTAAAAACTAGACTAGTGGGGCTGGATTCTCATTCCTGGGAAAATAGTAGAATTGACTATTACAAATATGGTGATATATAGCCATTATATATAGCAATCATGGCTTCACTAAGAATATGTTATACCAATCTCACTTTATTTCCTTTTTTTTTCAAAAAGGTGTTTAATCCAATATATGATAGGAATGACATATGTGTATGTATACATGTATGCATGTATATATATTCACACATATATATACATGTGTGTATATACATACATACATATGGAGAAAGAGAGAGAGATTATCTAGACTTTAGCAAGACATTTAATAAACTATCTCTGACTCTTCTTGTGGAAAAGATGGAGAAATGTGGACTAGAGGATAATGGAATTAGATAGTTTCAAGAACGACTGAATGACCAGGCACAAATCCTATACATTAATGCTTTAATATAAGCTTAACAGCAGATTTGCAAGGAAATGCCTCCAGGGATCTTTGCTTAACTTTATGATATTTAACTTTATTTTTAATCATAAAGACATAGATGGAATGTCTAAGTACAGGTGGCACAAAGCTGAAAAGATCAGAAGTCCCAAAAATTTGTTTTTGACTGGCTAGGGTATTGTGATGAAAATTAGGATGAAATTTGATAGGGTTGAAGGTTCAAAAAATCAACTTCATGAGAACAGAAATGTAATACGGTTGAATAACAGATTGTTTAAAAAATCTATGGGTTTCAAGTGGGCTGCAAGTTCAATATGAGTCAACAGTAGGCTGTTAATGTGAACTTGGGTTCCATTAAGAGAAATATACCTTCCAAGAATGAGGAGGAAGCAGACCACTTCAGCAGTGCTATATTTCACTCTTGTCACTACAATTAAAGACACTGATAATAAGCTCCAGGCCTCATTGGTACCCTTTGGAGAATAGATACAGAACCCAATGGATTTTACGATCAGATCTCCTCTGTTGTGTAATCATGGGAGAAAATGCCCTCAGGACATGAAGAAACAGGTCATCAGTTATATGCCAGATGAGCTACTCTAGGTTGGGATCCTTAAATAATAGCAGCTGACAATATAAGGGCTCTCTAAGGTTTGTTCCTAACAACAAAGATAGACCAAGGCTCTTAGATGATGCCACAAGTAGTAAGTACTGACATAATGGCTTCTCTCAGCCTTCTCATCGAGGAGAACTATATTATTGCTACTGACCTTGTTGCTTCTAAGTTGTTTTACTATCCTATGGACTATCTATTACATGCTAGAATTGTATTTGAGGTCATCATGTAAAGGACTAGGGTCATTCTTTTTGTGATGCCCTTCCCCCACCCACTTTAAAAAAGTAGAAAGCCAAAAACATAGAAGAACCCATATCCCTAAGTTGCTATTTAAACAGCCACTCTTCCCATCTCTGATCCTGGGATTTGCACTCTGGTCAATAAGGAGGCAAATTTGACTCGGTGCTTTGGATTATGGGACTGAAGGAACTGGTTTCTACACTGATCTAGCCACCTTCATTACCCTTCCTTTAGTATTCCAAACAAAAGCTACTCAATATTACCTCCAGATCTACCCCAACTGCTTAGAGAAGCAGTATTTGATTCTAAGAAGTTGGACGTCAAAGGGTCCATGGAATTGAGCTAATGGACATTTGCAAGGGAATAGGTAGGCATTAGTGCAGTGTGTGTTATGGTCCATTATGGTCTATTCCACCTTCCTCTGCAAAGTGCCCAGGGAAACAGATGGCTCGGTTGTCAGGAGGTAACAGTATGTCTCTGTCAGATTTTCTATTCTGCTCTAGCCTTGGCTACCTCCTCACTTGGAGCTGGTTTGTTGGTTTGAAGTATTTTTGTAAGACTTTTAAATGCATTTTTCTTCTTTTCTCATCAATATTCTGTTGGATTTTTTTTTGCCCCTACACATCTTTTTCAAAATAAAAACCTACCCACCCCACAAATAAAAGCTTTAGGATATCCTGAGATGGGAAACCATAGCCCCAAAGCACATAGCCAACATCTTAGTTCAGGCCCTTCTCTCCTCTCATATAGATTTCTTCTATAGCCTTCTCTCATATCTAACAACCTGAAGCTGCCAAAATGATTTCCTTAAGTATATTTGACCCTATCACACCTCTACTTAATGAACTCTAGGACTTACTACTGCCCCTAGGAAAAATAGAAACTCATCTATTTGGCTCTGAGAAACCATCACAACATGGTCCCAACCTATCTCCCTAACCTCATCATTCATGACTACCCAGCCAATCCTCTGTGACCTCTCTCAAACCTCTCTCTCTCTCTCATTAACAAACAAACATTTTGGGGTAATGAGTGGTTATCTGTGGTAACCTGACCTGTCCAGGGTCACACAGTTATATGTGCCAGCAGAGATAGGACTTAAACCCAAGACTTCATGAGTTCGATGACTTACTATATATTCTCTTCCTGAGTAATAGCATCCACATTTCATAGAGTAAGAAACTAAGATTCAATGCCTTGACAAAGGTCTTATGTCTAGAAACTATATCAGAGCTCACACTTGTGTTGAGGTCTACTGATTCCCAGTCCAGCCATCTTTTTACCATACCATAAGGTATGGTCTTATGACTACATTTGGTAACTTGCAAAAATAACAACAAGAAGCTAGTCCCATTTTTCAGGACTGAATTATTTAAGAAAAAAAGGTGGAAAGTATTCTTGATTATTTAAATTCTTTCATCAACTATGACTTTTTTTATTTTCCATTTTTCCCAAGAGTATTGAAATATGCCAGTACATATTGCATTTTTTTTCCTCATGGAGGGCTGAGGTGCAGCCAACAATTCACACATTTATTATCGTCTGCATCAGCTTCCACATTATGCAACAAGCTCTGCTAATTAAACTATCACAAGACTCAACACAGCTATACAAAACTGCATAATTCAGGTTTAATGTGTATTGTGGAATATCTTCTCTGCAATACGCTGATAGAAAGTAATACCCAAAGATACCAGTTCTAGGTTTTTTTTTCATGCCATATACAAAACCCTTCATATTTCATTAGCAGGTAATTAAAGGTCATAAAAATATAATGTTCACACTGTTGGGGATAAGTGTATTGATTAAGAACAATTTAGTATCCTTCTATTATTAACCTTCCCCTCCATTTTATATGACTTAGCATGATAAGGAAAATGGCAGTGAGTTTCCAAAGATTAAGATTTTAGTTTGTTTTCATATATAAAAAGAGTATAGAGAAGAGCTATTTCCATAGGCCTGTCCTTTCATTTTAAATGATATTCTATTTAATATTTATAAAATGGGGTCATTAAAATATTTTGTTTTTACAATTCAGTATAGCCCCTATTGGCAGGGGAGGGGGTGATGGGAAATGTAGTTTTCTCCAACAAGAAAGAGAGCCTGAAGGGTCATGACAGATGGTAATTGCGTGGGATTTGTTGGATTGAGGAAGACCAAGCACTTTTGAGTTCCTCAAAGAGAAGGGAGAAGGACATTTAGTAATAGTCAGTAAATTTTAAATGGAGAGTTCTTCTACCTTCAAAATGATTAAATCATTAAAAGTTGAAAACCATCTGGATTATAATCAAATTTGTCTCCAGATAAAAATAATCTGATTTCTACTGTAATCTGATCAAATTTTAGCTATTAGGAATGGAGAAAGTGGGGAGGGGAGCAAAAGGGAACCACTGGGGACAATTGCTGTAGGCTTACTAACAATCCTATATTAAGTTCTCTCTCTAGCAATAGATAAGGAGGCATCATAAGTCTGAAATAGACAGATGATGTCTTCATAATGAGGAACTTTAACTCCCTGGACATGAGACCATGGGATGAGAGAATGCTATATTTGGAGCTGGAAAGGAACTCAGACTCATCAAGTCCAACACCTACATTTTATAACAATTCTGCCAAAAGCAAAGCATTTCCTAATTTCTTAACTTGCTTAATTACTAAGTTACCTTCAAAACCACCAAAATTAAAGTCCTGCCTCTGACATACTAGCTTTATGACCCAGGGCATACACTGAACTTACCAGCGTTTTAAGGAACCATACAGGTACAGAAAAACTGCTGACCTGCTTTAGGTGAAAGTTTTCTCACCTGAGAGCTCCAATATCAATATAATCACAGGTCCAAGTCATATCCCTATTCTTCACAACGGGAAAAAAATCAACAGACAACGGACAAGACATCTAATGTGAAACCGATTGCCTTCAATAAGTAAGAACTTATTGCTAGAGGGGAACTTTTTTGTGAAATTATCATTTTAACTGATAGATTTTGTCAAGGAGAAGAAAGCCTAGAATGATGTCACATAAACCTGAATTTAAGGACGTGTTTCAAAGAATTAAGAGAAATATATAGGATCCCAAGAAATAAAGTTCTATGTGAGAAAAATCAAGTTAGCAAGCATTGGAAACCCTCAAGATCAAAATTCTGAAGGAATAAAGAGAAAAAATAATTCAGTGGGGAGGAAAAGGGTAAATTGGATGTAAGGGTCTAAGTGGATCTGTGTGAAAACACAGGACATTCATCAAACAAAGAAGATTTTTAACCTCTGTGTACAAAGTGGAGTGGTCCACAGAGTTCTATAATTATACCAACAATCATACACACACCCTTACATATATACATATATATGTATGTACATATATGTATGCATATATGTATATGTATATGCGGGTGTGTGTGTATGTATACACCCTGTGTTCAAATCTCCCCTTTGATACTAGCTGTGTGACTAAGGGCAAGTCATTTAACTTCTCTGAGCCTCAATTTCCTCCAGTGTTAACTATCTTGGAATAATTATCCTTAAAGTATTGTTCTATGTCTATTTTAAGTTCAAATGAGATAAAGTATATCAAGTACTTTATGTATACACTTAAATATTATGTAACTACTAGTTATTTATTGAATAAACTGGAAGCAAGGGCAAGTTGGTACAACAATAATGGGTGAATACAAAATCGAGAAGTGGTCCTATAAGTTTAGCACTGGACTATTAAAGATCAGAATGAGGCAGAGCAGGCAAAGAAAGTTAAGAGCAACAAATGTTAAAGGTTATTTATATCCTCTCTTCTCTCTTGTGACACTGCCACCACCCTAGTACATGTCCTCATCTCAGACTGAGACTATTGCCAAAGCCTTCTGTTTGGTCTTTCTCCCTTAAGTCTCCATGAAATGGACTTTTCTAGAGTGTAGGTCCAAAATGACTTCAAGCATTCACGTGATTTTATTTGTAACCTCATTTTCACTTTTGAGTTGGCAATTGTGGCCATTCATGACTATGTACATTAGAGGGGAAAAAAAAATGAGACATATGATGCATTTAAGGAGTGGCTAGTATCCTACTAGGTGCTTTACTGGTCTTGTTAACCCTATCATTGCAAAAGGCTCCTTGGGCATTTGTTGCATATTTTTATTGCTTGCCTTTAAAATTCAAAGGTTTAGCTTTTTTCCCCTGGCTGGCCGCACGAAGCCCCACGGTGCCCCACGATGCCCATGCCCGGAGTCACGGTGAAGGACATGAACCAGCAGGAGTTTGTCTGGGCCCTGGCCGCCTTCCTGAAAAAGTCAGGGAAGCTGAAAGTCCCCAAATGGGTGGACACGGTCAAGCTCGCCAAACATAAGGAGCTAGCGCCCTACGACGAGAACTGGTTCTACACCCGCCGCCTCCACAGCCTGTCACCTGTACCTCTGGGACGGTGCTGGCATGGGCTCCGAGATCTAAGGGGGGTGCCAGCGCAATGGGGTCATGCCCAGTCACTTCAGCAGAGGCTCCAAGAGCGTGGCCCGGAGGGTCCTGCAAGCCCTGGAAGGCCTCAAGATGGTGAAGTGCCAGGATGGCGGCCGGAAGCTGACACCTCAGGGGCAGAGAGACCTGGACAGAATTGATGGACAGGTGGCAGCCGCCAACAAGAAACATTAGGACAAACCACACCAGATTCATAAAAACAAACAACAACAACAACAACAACAAAAACAACAGCAACAACAATAACAAAACTCAAAGGTTTAAAACTTAAGTTTTATGTTGCAGTTATGCCCCCAAAGTATAGTGCAAGTCTTTTGGGCTCCAAGCCAAAGTTGCAAGCACAGTGATGTCACTTAGTAAGACAATAAAGATGTTAGATAAATGTCATGCTGGAATGTCTACAGCCACCATCAGCTGTGAGTTTGGTGTTAAGAAATCAACAATTCATTATACAATGCTGAAACTGCTATCTAACACAGTAAAAAGATTTGGGTTTTTTTTTTAAGCTTTAGTTTTAAGAAATATATTTGCTGTGCACTATTTATAGTACTTGTAGATTTCATGTTATGAAAAGTGAATATTGTCTGAAATCAATTTTTTTATTGAAATATTAGCACAAAATGTTTCAGAATTCCAGGGAATTACTAGTGAGAAAAATGTTTTGCGTGTTACCAATTTTATTTTGTTTATTTTGTTTTGAATTTTACAGGTTATTGCATGATTACTATGTAAGGAAAAGTGCTTAATATCAGAATTAATTTTTTTATAAAGAATTGCATGCAGAAAAGTGCATTGAAGCAATGTCTAGTGAAAGATTATAGTTTTTGGTGGTCACAGGAACCTAATTTCCTATTTCCCATTAGGTTCAATGTATCAACATTCACATTTTTTTTTAGTTTTGCACTGTTTTATAGGAACATTACCCCTGCAAAAGTTGAGGATTTACTGTTTTTGTATCCCTAGATCTGAATATAGCCATCTTATTGGTTCATAGTTGTTTACATCTTGTCTCCTCTATTAAACTTTAAGCTTGAGATGAAGACTATTTTCTTTGCTTTTGTATCCTTGGTGCTTAGCAAGATGCCTGGAACATAGTAGGCACTTGATAAAGTTTGTTAACTTTCTATCTAATAACTGACTAAGATTTAGAGAAAGGCAATGTGAATGGCAATGGTTTTGGAGACCTTGCTTTACAAGGATAGATTAAAAAAAAAAATCTGGGGATGACTCTCCTGGAGAGAAGACTAGGGTGAGAAGACAGGATCGTTGTCTTCAAACATTTAAAGTCCTCTCATAAAGTATCAGGAATTCGACTTATTCTGTTTGATTTCAGGGTCACAACTACAAAAAATGGGTGGAAACTTCAGAAAGACTAATTGAGGATTAATTAAAGGGGACTCTTACTAACAATCAAAGCTATCAAAAAATAGTCTAGACTAACCTGGGAAGTAATAGGTTACACCTGACTAACATTATCTTTAAACCAAGATTCCTTGGCAAGTATGTTGTAGAGAAGATTTCCATTCAGGTATGGATTGAATTAGATGACCCTTGAAGGTCAATCTGAGGCTCTGTTATATCTAATTACTCTTTCACATGCCAATATGTGATATCTCTGAAGAAAGCTCTGATGGCTAGATTAAGACTTTTCTTCACCATACTATGCATAGTTCCTTCATAGGTCCAAATTTTGAGCCTTTTTGACATCATGGTATCCTATTCTGGCCAGGCACTAGCATAGAGGTTGTAATACCTCTCCTAAAATTGTGTACTTTTTGCAGAAAATAGTACTTCAAATGTGATCTCACCAATGCAGAATACAGAATTGTCTCTTCTCTTGTCCAATCAATACATTTCTACTGAAGTAGTCTAAAATTGCATTGGTTTTCTGTTGCAGAAAAACCATACTGTGATCTACAGTCATTTGCAATCAACTAAAACCTCTACATTTTTTTTTTTAACACGCACAGCTTTGAATTAAGTTCTCTCCTAGCTTGTTCTTGGGTAGTATTTTTTTTTTAACAAAAGAGAAATAGAATTTCTTCTACTATATGTTTGTGTGTTTTGCACCTGGGTATTTTAAATTAATAATTAAGAATATAAACAGGCAAAATGCCCATAAACATTTCTCATAATTATAATAGCTAGATTTAAGGTTTGCAAAGCACTTTACAAATATTATTTCATCCTCACAACAACTTTGGAAGGTAGGTGCTTTTATTATTTGCATTTTGCTGATGAGGAAACAAAGTTCTATAGCTACTGTTCTTACAATAGTATCTTTGTAAAAAAAAGCCTTTGCTTTGAGCTAATTATATCTTACTGCTAACTATAAGAAAAATTCACTGGTTTGAATTTGTGAGGTATAATTTTGGGAGGTCTAGACCTCCATCCTGGAGATTCTAGCTGTCACCTATCTATTGATGAAACACAATATTGTGAATGTGATTTGTGGAAATAGTCTTTTAGACAATAGTACATGAGGAAAATGTTCCTAAAATGATATATGTCCCAAAGTCTTGGAGTTACCTAGAATTATATGGGGTGAAAAATAGGTTTTTCCTTTCTACTGTTCTTGAAATAAAGGCTGGATCATCCTTCATTAGCTATAGTATAGAAGGGATTCTTGCTATAGTATGAACTGGACTGGATTAAGGACTTACAACTTTGGCCTATGGCCTCTTTTTGAGCTTGAGCTAAGAATAGGGCTAACATTTTAAAATAGTTTATTGAAACATAGCCATATGAGTTTTAATGTATTATCTGTATGGCTGCTTTTGTGCTACAACAACAGAGTCAAGTAGGTGCCACAGAGCACTTCACACTACCACTTGGAAGATCGTGAGATACGTTGATGCCTGTATAACTCAAAAACCTGTCAAGTTTCATGTGTATAACAATATATAAGCATTTTATTTTATTTTATTTTATTTCACATTGCCTGCCCATTCTGTGAAAACAAGAAGAGAAAGGGGGGAGAGTTTCATCTCAATTTTTTTTAAGCTCAGGACTAAGATTGAATTATTTTGAGCCAAAACTACATTCATCACTATTATTGAACATTGAATTGCTTTGGAAATTAGCTTTTGCTACATACTTGATAACATTTTTTAAGGAATTCAATCAAAATACAGGGCAAAACAGCACTTATATGCAAAACGTATCGAGGTAGACTCAATTTGTTGGTAACTAAATATTGTTTGAATCAAAAGCAACGTCAAGTTTCTTTGTATACTTTCAGTGTTATCAGAAGATAAAACAAGAAGTGAGATCTCCATTCCCATACATATTTGCAATGGATATATTTTCTGAACTCAAACTACAGTTCCAGCAGCATTTTTCATAATTTGAAGCAAGTGCAAAGGAAAATTCTATACATACAATTAAGGAACTTATAACTAATCTGTAATTGGAAATGATTATCTTCAATGTAATGGAGTGGGGGTGGGGGGATGAATATATGGCATCCTAAAAGACAATAGAATACTATAAATTCCATCCAAGTGATTTTTATGCTTAATTTAAATCATAAGCATATGGACTGATATCAGTATTTGTCAGAACCTATGTGAAAAGACATATGCAAAGATAAAGTACGTAAAATCTCATGTAACTCATTACAGATCAACATTAACAGATTAACATTTGCAGTCAGTTTTGATGACAGGGGACGTTAACATTGATTTTCCAATTAAGTTAAATGTTGTTCACCTTCTATCCTAAAAAATCTGTTTTTCTCATAAGTCTACCTGTATTACAAAGAAAAACTGTATTGAAGTATTAAGAATATCGTTTTTTAAACTTTGTCAATAAAACTTTTTTGTGGAAATTTATTTTTGTCTTTTGTTATGTAAATACCATCATGCTCTCCTTATTTTTGCCTCTTGTTCTACGAAGACTAAAATATTTACTATCTGGATATTTAACGAAAAAGTTTATAAACCCTTGTTCTAAATGATCTTGAGAGTGTCTTTCATCTCTGAGCTTTTACAAAATTTGCATGGAAGGCACTTAATTGGTGAAGGTCTTAGACATTATATCATGTAAAAATCAGAGAAAGGAACTAAGAATGTTTAGCCTGGAAGAAAGAAGATATAACTTTCTTCAAGTAACTGAAGAAATGTCACATGGCAAAAAAAAAAAATAATAATAATCTTGTTCTGCTTGGCACCACAAGACAAAACTGGGAATAATAGATGGAAGTTACAATAATACAGATTCATCTTTAATGTGAAAAAATAAAAGCAAAACTGTTTTCACAATCAGAACTTTCTAAAAATGGAATGGTTCACTTTAAGCAGAGACTATAAAACTATTTTTGGGGGGGTATTATAAAAGGATTTCTTCCTCAGTATGTGTTAGATCAAGTAGTTTCTGGGAGGCGTTTCTGAATAGTACATTCCAGGTCTCCTGATAGACCAAAGTTCTTTCCACTCCACAAGAAACACTCTCAATAACTCTCAAAAGACTTTAGTAAAGAACTAAGTAAACATATTTAATAGCCTATAGTTAAATGAATCTACTACTTTAAATATATGACAGGATAGGAGGGGATTGGTATTGTTTTTAAATAAAAGGTTACTGATTAATGCATAAATGGTCAGCTTTTCTTTGTGCCAGTAACTTTCTCAAGGTCAAATCAGACTTCTTTGGAAAGCCATAATCAGAAATGGAGGGCAACAGGAGGGTATGGTAATAAGAATGTTGATTTTATTCAGATAGTCCTTAAGGTTAAGCCTCTTTCATCTGGGATGACAAAGAATGGTTGGTAATTATCCCAAGCTACACAGCGCTAGTACTAAAAGCCAAAATAATTAGCATGCTTATCTGACCACAAGAACCTTTATCTTTCTAGAACAGTGTTCAGAAATTCCACTGAACTCTCTGGGAAGTATAAAGAGAAATATTCTATTTCTTTCTTTAGTGTTCTATTTTAGTAATTAGCTTCCTAGAGCTCAGATATATCTTTTAAATACAGCACAAATTACTTTATCTGGCAAAGGCATAAACAAAACACAAGGATGAACTGGGAGGAGAGAGCTGCAAAATTTGTTCTGTATCTTAACAATATAATCTGGAAGTGTCTTAAGAACTTTCCTGGAAAAGGTGGCTGCCTAGTTGATGTGATTTAGAGAGTATCTCCCAAACAACTCTTCAGACTGCCTCCCACAATGCCTGAAATCACGCCCTTACTCTGTTTCCCTTAATTTCACTTTCTCTCTCTTCAAATTCATTTTACATACTAATGAATGTGTGTGGGGGGGCATGTACAGGTGGCACAGAGGAATAGTCTAGATCAATGATCCTGTGATTTGATCAGGGTGTGGGGCAATTCCTGATGTGAAATCCTAAAATCCCTAATACTCTATAACTAGGGGTGGGGAACCTGTGGCCTTGAGGCCACATGTGACTTCAGGTTCCCCACCCCTGCTCTAAAACTATCATTAACTGATTTATTTTAATTACTTTTTTTTTCTTTACATTGATAAGAATGTTGTATGTATACATTTTGATGATATGGTTCTGGGGGGAGACATTCCAATTAATCTCTTTTTCTCTTTAAAGAAAGGCTATACTGCCTAGGAGGTTGCTGCTTAACTACCTAAAAAAAGAGATGGAGTAAAGGAATATCTTTATCCCAAACTGATAGCAAATTGAGAGAACAGTCGTATTGTTATTCTGGCAGATCCTCATCACTAGCGAAATTCAGTGACTCCTGCTTATGTACCTTTACAGTGAAGGTACATTCAACTGAAGTCAGGTGAATTTTTGGTTTCTGCTCTCTGTGATAATCCTTGAGTTTTGCAGCTGAAATATCATGAATGACAACATAGAATCAGTACTAGCAAAATTCCTTTTATATTCACAGTGTTTTACTCTGTGAAAAATAATGCTCAATTATATCTCATTTAAATTTGGATGAAGTGAAGTTTATATTTTATATTTTATATTTTCAATATCATGTTTATTGATATTAAAATATTTTCCATAAGGGATGAAGTAAAAGCTCCTGGCTAAATGAAAGTGATTCTCAAATATGGGATTGCTGGAAGCCTTTTACAAATACACTACAAAATGTTAGTGTCATGCTCAGTTCATCATTGATTAACTCTACTGAGCACCTCTTCATTTCAAAATTTGCAGACATCTTTTTGTTTCATCAGTGTGGGTACTCCCTCCATTAGTGCTGGTCACAACTCATCCATGATTGCTTATGCTGTGCTAACCTTGTCCAGGCCCTTATGTAAATCCTTGAAAGGAGATCCCCCAGTTATAGTGGCAACCTTTCTCAAACTCTATATTATATGGGAATAATGCAGTATACTGACCATCCATTACCTATCCTTCACTCTCATTCCCTGGCCAGTCCACCTCTCTTTGCAATCATTCTTTTTTTGAACTTTTTAGGGGCTGGTTTTATTTACAGTGATGATGCCAGTATTGATATGATTGCATGACTTTAGGTGTATATGCACTCCTAGTTCAAGGACCTCACATTTAGACCAACTGTAGGGCAAATGTTAATAAATGGGACAGCTAGCTGGCTTGAAGTCAGGAAGATGATTCTTCCAGAGTTCAAATCTGGCCCCAGACACTTAATAGCTGTGTGACTCTGGGCAAGTCACTTAACCCTGTTTACCTCAGTTTCCATATATATAAAATGAGCTGGAGAAGGAAATAGCATAGTGTTCCAGTATCTTTGAGAAACAAAACAGAACAAAAACAAACAAACAAAACAAACAAACAAACAAACAAACAAAAACAAATGGGGTCATGAGGAGTAGGACACAACTAAAATGAATGAATATCAAGGGTAAATGTTTATAATTAGGTTAAAAACTGTAGCATTCTTAGCATCTCCTTTCTCCTTGTTTTTTTGTTTTTTTTCCCTCCCACTCTGCCTGTGTCATTGCATAAGTGTCAGGGAACTTTTCATTTTATATTTTTCTTGGTTCCATAACTGTTTGAGGCCCACAAATTCCTCACCAGCCAGTAGGGAATGTACCCACCTAGCTTGTCCTTAGACGTTAAACAAATCACCTACATTTTCCCCAAAAATAAAGTCCTCCAAAACTTACATGTTCATTCCATTTATATTTATATAATTCAAATTTTTAAAAAGAAAATGAAAGGATACTAGAAGTCATAATATTTTAATCTGCTCCCTTATATAGAGTCCAAATATACTTGTATTTGATAATAATTTTTATACATAACATTTTGTTTAAGCATTCATTTTATATTTCTAGAAAAAACTTATTTGGATCCTTAACTGTAGCTTTGAAATGATCCTGGATCTTGAAGGTTATGAGCTCATTGCCAGTAGGCTGCCCTATTGCAATATATATTTGCCATGGCAACATGTGATACAAATAAAAGTTTTGTGCAGTACAGCGTCATTTCTTTGGTGACATTGGCTAAGTAGGAGAAAAAGAAAAAGGGAAGCGTGGCATAATGGAATCTCATATAAGTTTAGGCCATGCATGACTTTTAATTTACTCTTGGCCTCCAAATGTGAGAGAATGGTCAAATGAACAATGATAGAGGAGTCAAATTACATCAATCTTTTATTTATAGTGTAAAAGATACCTGAAGAAAGAAGGAAGTTGTAGTTAAATAGAAGAATGACTTTTTACTCCATGGAGAGGTAAAGAAAAAAATTGGCAGAATTGGTTTTATCATGTATTTAAAGGCAATAAAAATATTTCATGAGATATTTGGTCATCCGCTGATGAAGAATATTAATCCATTCCAAAAGTAGTCCAAAAAGACTGAAATGAAAATGATGTTTAGTTTATGTATCAAAATCAGTTGCTGAGAATGAAAAGGACATAAATTCCAGAAATAGCTCAATAAGATTCTCAAATCAAATCAATACACATTATGATACTCTGTGATTTCAATGCAAAAATGAGAAAAGTGAGATCTAGGAACATGTGGGAAAGGATGATTCAGGAAAAAAAAATTATATAAGCCAAGTACTTGTATGCTACACAAAATCCTCATACCTTTATATCATGAATATTTATTTGAGAATAGAATATATAAATGCTAAGGAACACCAAAACCCCAAAATGGAAATAACCACAAAATACAAATGTATGTGCATGCACACACATGTGTATGTGTAAATACATATGGTTTTGCCAGTAATGTATGTGCATATGCACACGCACATACAAAATAATTATATGTCACAAAAACACACAAGTACACACATATTATACATGTGTGTACATGCACACATATACATATTTAATGCACATATGTGCATACATGCAATGCAATGCATACCTGAAATATGCATGCATAAGTATAGATGTAGATATAGATATTTATTGTTAGGCAAATAGAAAGAAGAATAGATAGATAGATAGATAGATAGATAGATAGATAGATAGATAGATAGATAGA
>NW_020954588.1:9836767-9845521 GCF_900497805.2 Vombatus ursinus | reverse complement strand
AGATAGATAGATAGATAGATAGATAGATAGATAGATAGATAGATAGAAATAAACTGGTTCTGCCCATCTTGACCAAGCTGAAAGTATTGGAGCTACTTCAGGGCTTGATGACATACTACTCTGCATGAGAGCTTTGACCTGCTTTATTTCTTACTTGGACTGAATCTATTTCTCAGGTCAGTTGTTTTTCCAATAAGGTATTTCATGTTGTCTTCTATTTTTTCCTTCCTTTGGTTTTGTTTCACAATGTCTTGACTTCTTACAAAGTCACTAGTTTCTAATTGCTCCGTTCTAATTTTTAAGGAAATATTTTATTCAGTGAGCTTTTGGACTTCCTTTTCCACATGGCCAATTTTGCTTTTTAGAGGATTCTTCTCCTCATTGGCTTTTTGGACCTCTTTTGCCATTTGGGTTAGGCTATTTTTTAAGGTGTTACTTTCTTCAGTATTTTTTTGGGTCTCCTTTAGCAAACTGTTGTCTTGCTTTTCATGATTTTCTTGCATCACTCTCATTTCTCTTCTAAGTTTTTCCTCTACTTCTCTTCCTTGCTTCTCAAAATCATTTCTGAACTCTTCCATGGCCTGGGACTGGTTCATATTTTTCTGGGAGGCTTTGGATGTAGGAGCTTTGACTTTGTTGTCTTCTTCTGGTGGTATGTTTTAATCTTCTTTGTCACCAAAGAAAGATTCTGTGATCTGACTTTTTTTTTTGTACGGTTTGCTCATGATCCCAGCCAATTACTTGAGTTATAAATTCCTTGTTAAGGTAGGGGTCTGCTTCCAGTGTGGAGAATGTACTGTCCCAAGCTTTGGGAGTTTTGTGCAGCTGTTTTCAGAGATACTTCTAGGGACCTCTAAGTTTTCAGTACTTCCAAGGTGGTATGATTAAAAGCAAGGTGTTTACTCCTTTCCTGGCCTGTGCTCTCATCTACGAATGACCACAAGCACTGTTTTCTCCTTTGGAATTGTGAAGAGGATTGCCTCTCTACCACCATCACAAGCTCTACCATGCCAGTGCTCCTCCTCACCCCAGAACTGCCACCCAGAACTGACCCAAATCCAAGCACGGGCAAAGCAAGAGAATCCTGCTTCAGCACCAGCAAAGAGATCCCCGCAATCCCTTTCTTACTGACCACTTGATTCCCCCTCACTCTGTGGGCAGGAAGCTCTAGAAGCAGCCACTTCCCCAGGGCCGTGCAAGAGGATGTGGCTGGAACCCAGTTTCTCTCTCACCATAGTCACAGACTTTTCCTACTGACCTTCTAAGTTGTCTTTGGTGTTTGTGGGTTGAGAAGTCTGGAAACTGCCACAGCTGCCCATGATTTAGTCCTCTGACCCCTGCTCCAGGCTCACTGAGGCTGTTTTGCCTGTGCACCCTTGCCAAACTACATTTCTCTCCCATTCTGGAGCAATAGACCTTTCTATTCAACAATCCAGGTTTAAGATAACCTGGCTTAAGATTAGGCTGGAAATTTGTTTCACTCTTTTTGTGGCTTCTGCTGCTCTAGAATTTGTTTAGAGGCATTTTTTACTGGTATTTGGAGGAGATTGGGGGAGAGCTCAAGCAAGTCACTGCTTTCACTCCACCATATTGGCTCTGCCCCCTCAAGGGCATTTTCAGTGTAGATATTGGTAAGGAACAGATAGGCCTTCATAAGTAAAATATACCATATATTTACCAACATGCAATTTATTGAAAGAGGGAATATATAGAGGATACTAGAAACTACCTCACTTACTGTTTATTATTTGAAAGAAAATAAGAATTTGATTGGATAGAAAAAAATTCCTCAAAGAACCCCTTTCTCACAAGGTTTCTCACATTGATCCATAAAAATTATAAAAGATATAACAAAGGTAGCTTTGTTTAACAGTACTGATCATTAAAATTAAATGAGGCATAAAACAGAAATATATAGTCAACAAAGGCATTTGGCAGAGCCTAAGCTGAAGGGGAATTCTTTATAGATGATGAGGTTTTTCAGAGCCCTTGCATATGCATGACATCATCCTAGTTGTATCAACCAAACCACATAAAATTGTATGACTTCTGAGATACAAAACTACTAAAAAGTGTATGCCCTAGCCACTGACATGCAAAAATCAAAATGGACATAGAATACCTGTTTACTGATCTATTACGTGTAGTTAGTTGGTCAGTGAAGTGAAACTTGGAGAGATTATTTGATCATACGTGTACCTTGGAAAGGTACAGTAAATAGACAAGTTGTACCCAAAATTAATGAGAACAAGAACCTGCAGAATTACCTATAGAAAGCTCTAGGACACCTTTAAGAATCTCAAACCACTCCATAAAATAAAGACTTGTATTTTTAATATCAATAGTATACTAGTGTTATTTCATGTATTTGAATCATTGAACACTACATTGGCTAATTAAGTTTATAATAATTAGCCTTGCCTATTATCCTTAGATAGACTTGGGTTTGGGTGGCAAGAGAGTAACTAAAAAAAAAAAGTCCTTTAATTTGATGCCCAAGTTGGAAAGGATTATTTGAAAGAAAATAATCCATTAAGTCGCAGTTGGTTATCTATTCTAAGTTGTATGTATGTATGTATAAATAAAATTAATGAATTTTCTTTTTTTGTCATTCAATAGCCTTTATCTTGGAGCAAGAATGTTGTGAGGAGGTACAAATGAAGATAATCGAAACCTTTGTTAATGGTCTGAGACATGAATGTATAAACTTCATAAGAAGGAATTCACATAACAATGGAGTTTGAGCATGAGGTATATTTGTTTATTGGTGAAGAAACAAACGTAAGCTTAATTTGTAATTTATTTTTTAAATAGATTATACAATCCTGTCCTATAAGTATAATTCAAAGAATGGGGAGATATATGATATATATTCACTTTTGTACATAATTAAAATTGAATATTATCCAGATAACAATGAAAGGTTCTTGGTAAACATTAGTAGCAGAGAACAACTTATAAGAAATGAATCTGAAGATAAAAAATATCATCAAATATGATTTTAAAAAAAGATAGACTGTTTCAGTGGTGAGAGTGAGAGATAACTTTTGGATAGTCCTGGTATCCTTATGATTTTAAAGAAAATAAAGGAAGGTCCCCAGCATTTTGAAAGGTTCTCCCCTGCTGAACTTTTTGGAGGAAATGAACATGAGTCACAGAGGCTGAGCAGACATGGAGAAATTATTATCTTCATTATTACAAAAAACAACTACATCAGTGAGATCATGGGTCTATATTTGAATCCAGAAAATAAAATGCATTTTAGCAATAATAAAGATTCTGGGAGTTAAGTGAGAAAACCTGTCTTCACACCTTACCTACAACACTTGCTAGCTGAGTAACCTTGATAAAATAACTGCTATGTGTCATAGGCTCATAGAGATAGCATAATATAGTCTAACTTATCTACTAAGTTATAGATGAAATAGATGATAGATATAAATATAAATATATATTAATCATATTAATATGAAGAACCTATACAGATCATATGTGTACATATATACATATATAAATACACATAAACATATAATTTATCTACTAAGCGATATAAAAAGTGAATACATATATGAATATATGCTTATAGAATATGTCTATATGAATGTATTTCTATATATTCTTGTAGATCTATATTCATCTATATTAAAATATATCTTAGTGGATAAGTTATATATGTACGTGTATATATCTGTTTATATGTGTGTGTGTGTGTGCAATCTCTGTAGGTTCCTTATACTAATATAATTCATATATGCATACACATATCACTAGAAAAGTTATACTATATGAAATATATTGTATACATTTATATAGATTTATATATAGATAAGATATATGTGAATTCTCTTAATAGACAAGTTATATATGTAAATATCCATGTATTTATTTATTTATGTATATACGTATGTGTGAATGTATATGTGCATATACACACATATATATGTTTATATATATGCATATATATGGAATCTCCATAGATTCCTAATAATTATATAATCATAACTCTTTGGTTTGACTTCATCTCATAAGTTGTCACCGTAAACCATTTCACATGCCATTCAACAATATTTCTAGAGTACTCACCAATACTCTATACTCACCAATATGTGCCAAGAACAATAGTCAGTTCTGCCAAACTAGAGAACTTTGTTCAGTGCTAAATATTATCATTTGTCCTTTGGAAATACAAGCAACCTCTATCTCTTGGATCTTAACAGTTATAATCTAATCATGACAGGTAAGAGTGAAGAAAAATGGCAAAAGAGAACTTGAAAACAAAATAAACCAGTTCATATTAATAGAGTGCAACCTTTATTTAAAAAAAATGCTAAAAGAGTGAGCAGCAGCTGAATACTTAGAGGCAGGTGGGGTTAATCAGGCAAAGCTTCTAATGGATATGTGTTTAACAAGATCACATTTGTTCCATCTTTTCCCCAAAGGCTTATCTTTTAAATAAGGCCAATCATCACAACCAAGCAAGAATGCAAAAGATTATGGAGAATTCTCAGATTTAATTTGCACTTAATACATTGACTCCATCTATTTCCACAACTCATGAAATAGTAATGGGAGGAGAACCCCAAACATTTTTATTTCACGATCAAATAACAGCATACCTGACATATCATGTAATTAGAAGATGCCAACATTTTTTCCTACATTGAGATCTGTAACCCTGCAAAATACATTTCTAATGGGCCTAAAAGTGTGGTTTGAAGTAACTTCTTGGCAGGTCAGAAAAATAGCCATATTCTTCAGATTTGCTTCAATTGGGGAAGTTGGGAATAAGACAGAACCTAAATCTTGACATTCTAACTGCAACACACAGAAGCACTTCACATCAAAGTCTGATCTACTATGCAGAAGGAGTTAGATTTTCCTGGTAAATAGAGAAACAATTTAGCCAGGGTTCATTCTCCACTGGTGGAATGTTGCTTCATTCATCTCCTTTCCCAGGTAAGGAAACTGACAGGAAAAATGTTAGGCATTTTTGACTCAGCCAGGGCTCAAAGCAGAACATTTGGCTTTTGCATTTACAGTCTGGGGTTCAGCCACAAGGGACAGGGCTATCTCTGGATTCTCTATTAACCTCTCTACTCTTGAGTGGTAATTTACCTCCAACAACCTTGCTAAAACAGTAGAGGCAAAGTATTCTTTTCTCTCAGACCACTTTGTTTTTCTCATATGCCCATACATTTTATTTTGAATTAAAAATATTTGAGATTAGATTTTATTTCTTGTTATTGGTCTTTAAGGTCCTTGAAAACAAAGGAACATCTCTAATTTATCTTTGTGACTTAGAATCAGAGAATCAGCTTTGGAATACTCCTAGGATGTCATGTATGCAAACTGGAACCTGAATGAGAATTCCCTCTAAAATATATTTGCAAACAATAAGCTAGCTCTTGCTGGAAATCTTCCAATGGCAAATGGAGATGGAGAACTCCATACCCTCCAAAGGAAGCCAGTTCCAGTCTTGAAAAGACTTAATTGTTAGAGAGGCTTTGTATGTTTGTCTGTTTTTGTTTTCTCTACATATACTTCTTTACAATGTCTACTTATGCTCCTAGCTTTGTCCTCTGGAAGCCAATGGAACAAGTATAATCACTAGTACCACATGACCTCATATATGGAAAGATAACTAGTTAGCATTCATATGAGACTTTAAGGTTCAAAGCTCTTTACATATGTTTTCTCATTTGATCCTCATAACAAACAGTAAGGGAGGTGCTATCATTATTCCTATTTTCCAGTTGCAGAAACTTAGAAGGAGGTAAGTTAAGGGTCATCCAGCTAGTATCCATCCTAGTCCGAGGCAGGATTCAAACTCACATCTTCCTGATTCCAAGTCCAATATTCCATACATTGCAATAACACTCCCTTTCCCACTGTCTTCTCCTCTTCAGGGGTCAGCCAGTCCTCATAAGGCATTAATGTTAGGCCTTTGGTCATCCTGGTTCCTCTCTCGTCGGTTGCTTTCTAGCCTATTAATATGCCTTCAGTTGAATTGTGATGTCCAGAACAGAACAAAGTACCCCCAATGTGATCCATTTTGGACAAAGTTCAGCAATACTTTTACCCCCACTCCCCATACTCCTTTGAATCTGGTCTATGTCACATCAGTGTTTTTGACTGGCATATTATACAGTTACAGAGAAATATTAGGTGCAGCCCACTAAAACCCCTAAACCATGTTTACGTGTATTGCTCTTTAAATATATCTCTCCCATCTTGTATTTGTGAAGTTTGGGAGGCAGTTTGGAAAGATTTAAGGGCTCAGAATTTGCAGCAAAGGATCTGGATTTGAATCCTATCTCAGACACTGACTACCTCAAGACCCTGGGTAAATTACCTAACCTCTCTTACCCTCGTTTTCCTCATCTGTGAAATGAGGAATGTTGTCTAAGTTTCCTTTCAGCTCTAAATCTATGAATCTCTTGCAGTCTAGGGGTGCTAGAACCCCAAAATTCAAAGGCAAAAGATGCGGGTCCTGACTCAAAAGAATTTGACTCAAGTGTTCTTTCAGTCAGAGAAAAGATTTATTAAAACAATGTCTGGAGTTGGAGAGATTCCTAGTGAATCGGTGCTATTGGTCAGATTTTAAGAATCTGAGCATTTGTGATACTTTTTTTTGACAACCAAGACAGACTCTTAAGGAATCTGAGCACCTTAATAGAGGCAAGATGGACCTTTTTACACAGAAAGACTGTGGAAAGGATCTAGGAGTGGCCAAGTAGTCTAGGGTGACTGGAAGGTAACAGAGAAGGACCCAGAAGGTCTGGGTGCCCCAGGCAAACCCTAAGAACCTGGGCCACAAGGAAAGGGTCTCTATGGAATTAAGGGTGGGAAGTGGCCAGGGGTGTTCCAAAGGTAGCAGACAATGAAGGGCTGGGCTAGATTAAAGGTAACAGAGAATTGGAGTTGAGGCAGAGTCAAAGCCACAATGCAAGGACAGTTGAAAGGATTATTAACTGGGAAGGGCCCGGTGCCCCAGGCAAACACCAGGGACCTGGGCCACTTGGAAAAGTCTAGGACCTGGTAAGTGCCCATCATTAGTGCCCCATCAAATCTATAAGTTGATTCTTTTAACTCATGTGTAAGACTTTACATTTATTTCTAGTAAATTTTATATTCCTAAATTTGTTCCAGTTTCAACCTGCATATACATATAATGTATTTTATCTATGTATTATATAATTATAATATATATGTAAATGTACATATGGGCAGCTAGGTGGTATAGTGAATAGAGCACTGGGCCTAGAGTAAGAAAGACCAGAGTTCAAATTTGACCTCAGATTCTTAGTAGCTTGGTGATCCTGGGAAAGTCACTTAACCCCTGCCTGCATAAAACTAGAAAAGAAAATGGAAAACAACGCTAGTATATTTGTGGAGAAAACTCCATGGACAATTGACACATGGAGTCACAAAGAGTAGGAAATGACTGAAAGACTGAGCAACAACAAAAATGTACACGTATATCAATACTTTATATACACATATGAATATATGTGTATATATAGCAATTCAGTATAATGCAGCAAGTGCCTGTGATGTCATTGACTAATCACCACCATCTATAATGTAGTAGATATATCTCAGAAACATGAGAGGTTAAGAGACTTAATGAAGGTCACCCAGCTCATAAATGTCAGAAGAAGAGTAGAATTCGGGAATCCTGACTCTAAATCTAGAATTATGTTTACTATATCACACTGTATTTCATTGCAAGAGAACATTTATTAAGTAGTCAGTATATAAAGAAAATGTTATTGGACATAGGGAGGGATGAAATTTAGATAAGAGATCTCCTATCCTCATGAAGGTTACAGCTTATAGAGATAAAATACTTGCACTAAAAATAAAATTATTAATAGACTTCTTGCTGGTGCTTATATAGGCCTTTTCTTCTTACTTAATATATGTGTATGAGTGACATATGTACATATGTGTATGTATATTTATATATGCATTGTATATACACACATACATAAATACACATATGTGCACATGCATATACAGATAGGTGTTTATATATACACATATACATACACATATGCATATATATGCATATATAGCCTTTGCCTCAGTTTCTTCATCTATAAAAATAAGATAATTATAGTATCTACTTCTCAGTGTTGTTGTTAGGCTCAAATGAGATAATATTTGTAAAATTCTTAGCAGTTGCTGGCACATAGCAGTTGCTATATTAAATATTGTTGTCATTAGCATAATTATTATTTTACATATATATTACAAATATATTACATGTGAAGGCATGAATAAGTTCCTCTATCTTATCCTGCCCTGCATTGTGCCCCCTTCCATCCCATAATCCCTTAAGAAAGAATGACAGTTTTGGCTCCTGATTTAATGACTTCTTTGAAGAAATTAGTTGGTGATCTCCATGAGAATATTGTTGCTTCTGTGTTTTGTTGCACCTTTCATAGATTGTTCAAGAAGTTCCGTTTCACACCTGGAAAGACTTACATAAACTGTTACAGAGTGAAGGGAGAAGAACCAATAGAACATTGTACATAGTAACTGCAATATTGTACTATGATCAGCTGTGAATGATTTAGCTATTCTCAACAGCACAATAATCTAAGACAATTCCAAAGGAGTCATTATGAAAAATGCTATCTGCTTTCAGAAAAACAGCTGAAGACATCTGATTCCAGATCAAAGAGTACCATTTTTCATTTTTCTTCCTTCCTTCCTTCCTTCCTTCCTTCCTTCCTTCCTTCCTTCCTT
>NW_020954588.1:9817962-9836757 GCF_900497805.2 Vombatus ursinus | reverse complement strand
TTCCTTCCTTCCTTCCTTCCTTCCTTCCTTCCTTCCTTCCTTCCTTCTTTTCTTCCTTCCTTCAAGTTTTCTTCCACAAAATGAGTAACAGGGAAATGTTTTATATGATTGTACATGTGTAACCTATATCAGATTGCTTACCATCTCAGGGAGCAAGGTAGAGATAGAGGGAATTTGGAACTCAAACTTAGAAAAAGAATGTTAAAAATTGTTTTTACATGTAATTGGAGGGAAATAAAATATTATTTAATAAAGACTGACCCAAAAAATTTTAAAGAAATAGATGTTCCATTTCATTCAAAAAATTCAAAAGACTCTATCATGCGTACTTCAGCTTGGAGCAGGCCACTGTGCAATCCTATCATGTTAACCAATAGTAGAAGCTGTATCCCATCTACTTGATAGTAGAGTCTGAAGATTTACTGGGTTCATCAATTCCAATTTAATCACTCTGTACTCTCCAAAGTTCATCAGTCATGGTTGCCCATACCTATCATCCATGTTAACCTGTTCATACTTCATGAATATCACTGTTTCAAAGTTGCTGGATGTCCATATGATAAGACTTGAGCATTGCTCTGGAGTTATGGAAATCATTGTGATTCTAACATCAGGCGATTGGGTAATGATCTATTCATGTGTCAATATTAGGAGATACCCTGCTTTCCAAAGCTAAGGCCCAGAAAGCAAGCTGTGCCCCAAGCTTGGCAGAATAAAATCCTTTGTGCCCACCCTCTGGATGATCTCACCCTCTGGCAAAATCACATCATTATTGTTTTGCTTTGACCAGCACCAGTTGTTCTCTGAGCTTGGATAAGTGCAGAACAAGTACCCATGTTCCAGTCACTAAGCCCTGCTATGAATCAAACTTGTCTCATTGTTGCTGTTACCCCCTCATTGTCAGGGCTACAGTTCCATGTGTAGCCATTGGTATAACTATTGAGGTTTCCCCACAATGCCTCAGGTCCCCCCAACTAGGGGCAGGGCTGCAGCATGTGTTGTTGCTTGCAAGCCATTTCCTTACCTTTCAAATTAAATATCTGTTTTATTTCTGACTCTCCTGTCTCTAGCCCATCCTGTTTGGTTCCAGCCATCCATAGATTAGAGGCCAGTTCCATCCAGTTGGCAAATGTTAGGTTTGTTTTTGTTTTATTTTTGTTTTTTTTCCTCTCCATCCTGGTGGTCTCTAAAACGGATTCCCACAATGGAAGATCTATTTAAATCCAATAGATGCCTATCTATTAGAAGAGTTTCTTCTGAATGTAATTCCAGGATTGATTTCACTAGAGAAGATTAAGCTTTGATTTATGTGTATGTGTATTTGTATATGTGTATATGTATATATGTGTGTGTGTATATGTGCATTTGTTGTGTGTGTGTGTGCATATTTGTAACTATTGATAGAAATGATTATTTATAACCAATTATTGATATCAGGATCCAGGATTTTTTTTTTACTTCCTCATTCAAAGCCCAGACCTTGAAGGTCAGTTAGCCTCTAAAAAACCCGGCTGACATTGAGCTTGGTCCAACTCTGCAGGGACCTTCTGCTCAATCTTGTGCAGGACACTATCCATTTGGGAGAGTTTATTTCTGATTAAACTGTAAAGATCATCTAATCTAGGTGAGTTCTGTCCCTAGCAATCATTACGTTTATAGCCTAGAAACCCCTATTACTCAACTTAAATGGTCTGGGTGGAGATGTAAGCTTTTGTCAAGATAGTTGGAGGCGTCTGAGTCTCTTGATCAAGCCAAGTTCTCAGCAGGAGGCACTGAAGGCTTTCAACCCACCTCCTTGTCCACCCCCTCATTGATTATTCACCAGTCAAGGTTGATCTCTGTCTGTCAGGGGCACCCATTTTTTCAAATTTATTTGAGCATTTGATGACTTCCGTGGTTTGTCTTTGGTTACTGAGAGAGACCACTGACCATCAAGTTATTATTTGCTAGCCTAACTAATAAACTATTACTTAGACAGAAACTCTCTCTCAAGCTTTTCATTCATTTCACTATCACCAAAAAGTCATTGTTTTGGTAGATATTCATCTTTTAATTTGCAAATGTAGCATTCATACAAGCACAAAGATTTGAAGCTTGAAAACTACATTCTCTCCTCTTCAGCAAAAAATTTCAAAAACTGACTGACAGCATGAATTTCAGTGTAGTAGCCTCTATTAATTTCAGATGTGTTCTTTTCTATACTCTCACAAGATATATCTGAGATTCATGTCAATAACCAATATTTGCTACAAACTTCTTGTACAGGGAGGTGTCATCACAGCTGCCTCTCATGCTCACATCCCCCAAATCCCTACTAGAATTAGAGATGAAAGGCTCCCAGAGGCTATGGAAATGTATGAAATAAGTAGTCTCCAATTAAGAATCAAAGTTAGACGACCAGACAGAGTCCTGGGTGTATTCATTGAGATATATTGCCAGGTGGAGAAATTGACTCCAAACAGGGCGAAAATGTGGGAAAGGGCAGCTTAGACCAAGGTGTGGCTCTCCCATTCTTAGTCAAGTTCAGATACTAACTTCCTTAGATAACAAATATATATGTATGTATATGTACACACACACACACACACACACACACACACACATACACACACACAAGAAGTCAGCAAAATCAAGAAACTTATCAACCATATGTGAGAGAATGTGCAGCATTTTTCAACCATTCCCTCACTCTGAAAGGAAGGAGAGGTGTTTTCTCAGCTCCTCTCAGGTTCCAAACTTAGTGATTATAATTACATAGAATTCAATTTCATTTGGATTCTTTCTGTTGTTATTTCCATTTTCCTTATTGTAGTCATTGAGCATATTTTTTCCTAATTCAAAATAGTTCATATGTCTTCCTATGATTTCCTTATATTTCTCATTCCTGATAGTATAGTAATATTCTTTTTGAGGTTTTCTTTAGTTACAAGTATAAAGCTTTTTTTTTCTATTACAATATTCATTTGTTTCAGCTACTATAGAAATAAATCTAAAAGGATTACCCTTCATTTAGTTTTGGTCTGGTTTTCTCTCCAAATTATAATTAAAATTTAGAAAAAAAATTTTTCAAGAAATACACAATCTGAATATCATAAGAGAATGTATGGTACGAAAGCTGAATGTATACTAGAAACTACACAAAATTGACAATGCCAATATCATCATGATTTTGGAAGTTTCCCCCAGAAGTGGCCTCTATTCTGCTACAAAGCTGGTTAGAATGTGAGAGCACATCCATAATGCAGTTTGATCTCACTGCTGAATTATAGTTTAATTCCTCCTGAAGGTCTCCAAGCAAACTGAGAAGGCCAGGTAGCTTTGTGACACAGAGCATATCATCATTATTTAGCAGAATTTTTCACTTGATTTGAGATGCAAAACCTGTTAGATCAACTCTGTTTTCTTCCTTAAAAACTCTCCACTTGGGATTCCACAGAAGCTATTAAATCCAATAAGAGAGACAAGCCCTTCAAATAACTGAGGTTAATGTGTCTTTTCTTAACCTTTGAAATATTAGAATGATTGTTTCTTTGGTCAGTTCAGTGCCCATACTGATCCCTAGAGTGCTGACTGGACAGCAAAAGAAAAACCTCACCCACTCATCAAGGCACTAGTTAAAGTGGCAGGGCTTGGCATTGACATAGTCTTATTCTAGAGGGATCCCTTGGGGTCTGTCACTGTCAGCCTTGATTATTGTGATACTCAAGGTCTTAGGAAAATTCCCTCCAATCAAGAAGTATTATTTGAAATGTGGAAGCATGCTTATCTGTCTGTGGACCATGTCCTTGGTTCCCACCTAGCCATTCATACTGATCTAGGGAAGACACATTTACTATCTGGTTGTGCCTTCTCACTATCTAAAGTAATTCAGTGTGGCCAAAATGAGAGAAACTGGGATAAAAATGCAGCATAAAAGGTTAGTTTACGTTGATTTGAATATTTGAAGTATCTTCCATGGCATTACTAAGTGTCTTCCCTCTTACTCTATAGATTACAACCCTTCTACTACACTTTACAGTTTCTGTGACTTTCTCTTGCTGAGAGAAAAAGAAAATCATTAATTTGTGGTTAACATCTATTGATCACCTTCTTCAACTTCTTGAAGGCTGGCCCTTGGGCAACAAATGTAGATTCTGTTGAAAGTTACATAGCAATTTTGTACACAGCTGCCATCATGATATTCCTAAAATACAGATCTTATCACGTCATTCCCTTATTCAATAGTCCAATGGCTCCCTATTTCCTCTTGGATCAAATACTCTGTCTTTTAAACCCCTTCACAACCTGGATCCTATTTGCCTTTCCAAGCTTACTGTATGTTACTGCCCTTCATACACACCTTAGGGTCCAGCCACACTGGCTGTGGAAGACCTGGCTCTGCATCTCTAACTCCCACTTCCCTTTTCAATGAACCTCTCCCTCAACTTCCATTTTCATGAACTATATTATAATCACCTTTATATTGCTGAATGTACTACATTTGCTTGTTATTCTAAGATTCAGCATTTCAAAGGATGTGCTTTTAAATCAGAAATAAATCCCGACAAGCCAAGTTTCATGGAAAATTTTTCTTTAAAATACTTTCTATCTGTATCTTATATCTATATCAAATATATATATTTATATATATATTTATATATAATTTATATATTTATATTTACATATATATATCCATATATAAATAAGGTATGCTACCCTGTATCCTATACATCTTTTTTATGCCCATGTTCTGTCTTTCACCTAAAGGACAGACACTGTATTATAAGCTGTTTTCTATTCTGGACATCAAGTGCTATGACCCCAAAATGACTAAGTATTCAATATGAAGCAATTAGCAACAGTTTTAAGCACTCACTATGTACCAGGTACTGTGCTACAAGATCAAGATTAAAAGACAAAAAAAAAAAAAGCAATCCTTATGCTCAAGTATTTTACATTCCACTTGTAACTGGGGCTTTAAATATTGGTGTTTTTGAGGTTTTTTTTTAATTTGTTTGTTTTTTTGTTTTGTTTTGTTTTTTTCATGAACAAAAATAATTGTGGCCACTAGTTTTTGAGCTTTACCTTAAATCTTGCAATAATCTCTAAGTGAAATTTAGCCTTACCTTCAATTACGACCATGGGCAACTATCCACAGTAGTATTAGGCTTTACCATATTGCCAAAGGTGTTAATGGCACAAAAGAAAAATTAAGAATCACTGACCTAGGTGATCTCTAAAATGTCTTCCATTATACATACATACACACACACACACACACATATATATGTATACATATATGTATACATATATATATATATGTATACATATATGTATACATATATATATATATAAAACTCTCTGATTTCTCTTTTTACCCATCTGAGTTCCTCCAGAACCTCACAAAAGAATTGAATTCATATAAAAAGTTTGCATAGTACTAAAGTATTAAGCTAGAAATGCTATTTTACAAAATAAGTTCAATCTAAAAAAAATATTTCTCATGTGCTTTAGATGTGCACAACGCTCTGCCAAGGACCAGAGATAAATCTGTCTTACCTTCCAGATTTCAGATGAATGGGGATGGGAATAGAGAAGAAAAGTATACAAAATAATCACAACCCAATGCACAATGGGAAAAGGAAAATTCAGAAATGGGAGACTTAGGAGAGAGAGAGAGACAGAGAGAGACAGACAGACAGACAAGAGAGACAGATAGAGACAGAGATACACAGAAGGGGAGACAGAGAGAGATAGACAGAGGGAGAGACACAGAGACACAGACACACACACAGGGGGAGGGTGGGAGAGACGGAGACAGAGAGACAGAGAAGGCTTGTGTCATCTGTATAGTTCATATTCACAACTTTGTATCTTTTCTTCAAGTTTCTTCCCATATAAATTAAATTCAGTGACTTCTAGTGCAGATGGTTGGTTGCCTTTCTCATGACTCTAGAACCATTTCTTATCCCAACACAGAATAGTCATTTTATCTCCACAGTCATTTCCAATTCAGAACTATAATTCTAAGACACTTTTTTTTTCCTTTTATGCCCTTATGTGAGTCTCCTGTGCTTCTCAGAAGAAAAGATGTTCGGTGTGAATTTGGTGCCTGAGGTTTAATTGAGGGCTTATAATTGAATCAAATAGTATTACAATTTTCTTAGTTATAAGTCTGTCGTGTTTAGGGAAATTCCACTCTATCATCAGCACAATTTGAGCATTTTTCTATACAAATTACAGCATTTTACTTTCTATCTGAACTATTAATTACCAATAAGTAATTTCAAAATGATAATGGCATCCAAATCAACCATTCTTTGAAGTCTGTGATTATTGCAATGATTATTAATAGGAACTGGATTTATCTTGCTTCGGTTTAAAAGCAGTTCAATTCAGTAAGCATTTATTATACACCTACTATATGTAAGTTACTCTTCTAGGCACTATAGATACAAAGACAAAAGTTAAAAAATTATCTTTAAATTCAGAGAAGAGTTTGCATTATGTTATCTAAGTGTGACTATTCTATTGACAAATATTAACAATTACAATATACTAATATCAATAAAACTATATAATCATACTGTCCTAGAAAACAAATAAACCTCTAATTATTATTATTACACTAGCAACTATTTATGATTTCATAGATTTCGGAGCTTTCTTCAATGACACAGCTTATAACCCATACATAACTGACCATTCTATAAGATTTTTGTCCATGTTCTTCCAAAAGTCTGTCAAAAGCTGAATGTTTTCTGAGTTATCTTTCAACACCACAATGGTACCAATGGAGCATGCTGCTTATTTTCCTGTCAACTCTTGTTCTTAACCCATGACCAGTAAATTTTCTTACTGTTCTTTGGTGACATCTTTACTCCTGTTCATTAGTCTGTCATTGGTTATATGTTACAGCCTACTCACATCTACTACGCATAAGTCTATTGTTCTTTATGTGATACCAATCTTTCTTTTTTTTTTTTTTTTTTTGGAGTCAGTGGTGTTCCATGTCTCTCTGCCATATTGTAAAACTGATAAAAACAAAGTGTTGAAAATATAAGCCTTTGTTTTTATGGGAAGTGTGGGATCAGTAAAAAGAACTTTGCAATTTCCTGGAAAGATGAGTTTATATTCTAATCTAGTGTTGCATTTGGCAGCCATCTCTCTTCATTTGGCAAGTAAGTCAGATGTTTGCTGACTGAAGCATTTTATATGTACTTTTGTTCTCCCTGTAGTGGCAATTAATTTACATTGGTTAAATGTCTAGATGGAATTATAGTTAGTGTTAATAAAACTTTTGCTGTCTATTTCACACTTTTGATTTTTAATAACTTGTTTAAATAATTCAGGATCAAATCATTTAATAATAAATCATCTCTATTTCTCGTTATTATTTTTTGTTTTTTTTTAAACAAATTCTAATCTTAGCTTTGATGCCTCTATGACCTGACTCATAAACAAATAGCTGACTTAAGGATAATGTCCACAACAATAGTAATCCTTTGTGTGTCAGTTAAAGTGAAGTTAGGTTTGTTCTTTATGATGGTATTTGGTGTTCATCATGTCCAGAATATACCAGTTCTTTCTTTTCGGAAAATGATCATGACACAGAGGTGTGAGCCTTCTTTATAATTTATATGACTTAGACTTCTCTTATTTCTTTCACTTAAACCTCCTTTTCTTTACTTTTTTTTCCCCACCTTTGCACTTGTATCATCAGCCTCCAAGTGCATGTTCATTTGACTTGGGTGGGTGGGGGTGTCATTAATTTGTCTGTTGATTTCTTTCTCACCAGCAAATGTTGGTGGAGAATTGAAATTATTTTCAGGGTGGGACTTCTTTCCCCCAAATATTTCTAATACTGCAATATATGATAATCAATTGTCCTGTGAAATGATAATTCCTTTAGCCTTTGGGTACATGATAAAATCCACTGCCCCAGTCCCTTTCTTTGCCTCTCTAAGGAGTGGTCACCCTTCTATTTAATGGCACTTACTTTTTTGTTCTGGTTTCATCTGTAGCAAGAATGTCAAAATTTATATGATTCAACTCCTTTAACAATGGGGCAGCTTGGTCTTTGGACAAAGATCTCACATCAGAACTGGGTCGAATTAAAGTTTGTTAACTAGAATGCTAGCTAGCAACTTTTCAGACTGATAAATATGTTATTGATAAATAGAATTATCTGGAGAAAATAATGATGGCCCACAAAGTCATAGTCTTATGCCTCATCAATGTGTGGAGCTGAACTTGAGTTATTGAAATTCATAACAGTAGAGAGTAAGATGCGTCAGATCCTACCATGGTGAAAAGACTTTGAGTTTAGACCCAGTAACAAACTGACTCTGTTTTCCAAGAACCGACCTTGCTAATTGCAGAGGGGCACATCAATAGTATATTGGTCACAACTTGGTGATGACATTTTTTGTCCATGGCAATCAAGGAAACAAAGAAAACTTAAAAAATAAATGTCCCTGAATCCTTCACAGCCCTCATCTTCTTGCACAGTGATAATGGGAGAGTAGCAAGAAAAGGACAGAAGATGTTAAGAATCACACATTTAACATATGTTAGCATATCACTGTAATAAAACTATTTGGATAAGAAGAAATATTTGGCCTTTCTCCAGTGCATTGAAGTGTATCCTAAAACTAACTGAAATCAAATCAAATTAAGGAATTACATATTGATGCAGAGACTTGGCCATTAGGGAATTATTACACAACTAAGAAATTAAATCAGCCATGATATTAATAACTGACAATGTTGGTGGTTCCTATGCTGATTAAGAGCACTGACATGGGTCTTAGTCTCATCAATTCATTTTAACATTTCCCCATTTGAATCAGACCTAGTATCTCCTTACTGAGGTCTATCACTAGTGGACCTGATCTATATCTTACCACTGGACCCAGATGGCTCTGGAAAAGAGAGTGAAGCTGGTGACTTTGCAACAGTCCCCCTCACTTAAATCCAATTCATTTGCAAGTCACGATATCACATTCCTGTTGTCATGGTCCTCTTTAAGAAAAAAAGACAAAAAACAAATGGATGAAGAGTCTCTCCTCACTATGCTGTCTTTGGTTTAGTAACAAGGTGATTCTTTGCATAATTATGTAGGCATAGAACTAGTCAGTTAAAATGTAACTATAGTATCTAGGATCTCACTTCAGAGGTATCATTATTCTGCCTGTGTGGGGGGAAATGATCAACTGGCTTAAGATGAATTTGTACAAATGGAGCCACATTGAAATTTTCTAAAGGCAAGGAAGCTAGGGTGGATTAAATGTTTGCTATATGAATCTGTGACAAAATATTTGTATGGTGCTCAGAGAATAGAAATATTGTTTATAGAAGTTCATGGGGCTTGTGGAGACAGCGTGGAGTAACAGAGGAAGCTTGAGATTGGGAGTTAAAGTACTGGGAATCTAGTCCTAGCCAGAGCAACTCACTTTACCTTTGGGGAACTGAGTTTTCTCAATTGTAAAATGAAGGGGTTGGGAATGTTTATGTCTAAAGAGCATTCTAATTCCGGCATTCTGAGGATCTATACCTTGGTACTTATATCTGTAAAGGAAAAACAGCTTGAAAAAGAGGTGAGCAAGAGGGCAGTCCTCTCTTTCAAGTCTTCTCAGTTACTATCAGCTAGACTACATCACAACAAAGGCTTAGCGATAGGGTTTACAGAAAGATAGGAACAATAGTGCCTAAAGAAGGGTAGGAGTGAATAGATGGGAGGGAGGATCAACTTAAATGAGATTAAGAATCTATTGAAATATTTGAATAGCCACCATTTGCTGTGTTTGATAAAGGACTAAGTGAAGTCAGAGGCCTGTTCAAAACACCTTGTCTACAATTTATAGTTTTAAAGAATTGCTTATTGCACTGAGAGGTTAAATGTTTTCCCCAGAATCACATAGGAAGTAATTGTCATAGGCAGATTCTTTCCAGAGCTGAAGGGTTTAAGTGTATAAGATATTACCAACCCCTTCCCAAAATCTCATTTTAAAAATCAACTTTAATATGTTGCCTGAAATATCACTTTGCTTTTCTTTGGCAAAATATTTTTCCCCCTCGTAATGGAGATGGGCCTACGTATAGGTTAATTGTTTTAAGCACTGATTTTCCTTAAAATTCATGCAAGTCAGATTCCCATTTGGGAAAATAGGGCATGAAATGATTTACTTCTGCCTGTCCTCTGTTTCTTCCATTATAATCACAGATTAGTTTAGGGCTTTAAAAAAATGAATATGCAAATACATCATCTCCTCAGCGGCTAAATCTGAGCTCAGAATGAGAAAATGTGTCTTTTCTTCTCCTTAAAGAATATCCATAGGGTTATAGCCATTCTTTTCCTGAGACAAAGGAATCATTTGATGGTTTCATTTCAGATATTGACCATTACAGGATTTCAAGAACACTGTGACTAGCTCAGTGTTGAAATGTCTCGTATTAGTTCAGTGTGAAACAGATCTTCTACTCATCAAGGTGCTAAAAAAAAAAAAAAAAGAATGAGTTCCTAATGTCTTACATTAGCATATAGCTCTGCTTGATGGGGGATGGCTGAAATGAAGAAAAAGATGGATTTAGTCTCTATTTGGGTGATCCTAAAAAAAACATAATCTGTGTTGTTCAAAATCTCATTTTCAGAGCTTAATCCAAAATTGAATGACCTTTTCAAAATGAGGAAAATTTCCACAAATTTGAGATTTATTTTCCAGGCTGGCAAAACTCTTTGTGCTCCCTCCTCTTCCTTTAAGACTATAGTACTCTCCTAGGTAAGATTCTCTGTCGGTCTCTGGAGTTATACATTCCTGGATAAGGCCTCCTCATCTCTGAGGCGTATGACTCTTACAATGAGGGTTTCATAGATAGAGAGTTGAAAGGGACCTCGGAGGTCATCTGATCTAACTTTCTCCTTTGTGGAGGAAGAAACTGAGGCATAGGGACACTAAATGACTTGCCCCGGGTCACACAGCAAGGCAGCATCTGAGTGGGATATGAACCCATGCTTGAGTCACTATACTTTGCATTGTATCATGTATTTGAGTAGAAACAGGCCAGAAAAGAATGCAAGGGAAGAAAAAAACAGTAACTATCTGTCACATAGAAGTGTTCTTTTTGGTTTTCTATTGTTCTCTCTTCAAGTCTAAAGAGATAAAGAATAAAAGTCACTCCAGGAAGCTTAAAACAGCAACCCAGCTCTTCATCCATGGAAGACTGGGAAGTGATGGCCACCAGAACATAGCCAAGGTTTCCAAAGCCTCAGTACACACATGCAGCTTCCAATCAAAATATATACTGCTAGATTCACTTGGGCATCTTTTTTGAAATGTTAATACACATCCACTATCATATCCACCAGCAGAATTCATAGGAATTCAACAGTTCCATAACCAGTAAATTATACCTGTCTTCCTTCAGAATTATAGACTTAGGAAACAAGAGGAAAGTCACATGAGAAAACAGCTTCTTGTCATCCTGATCACAAAGGCAATTCTTAAGAAACTTCAGAAATCCCTTTATTTAAATATATGTGAGAATATGAATATGAATATATGTGAACACACAGATATATGTACATATAAGCTGGGGGTATATATGTGTACATATGTATATATAAGCATTCTATTTGTTATATATACATACATATACATATATACATGTATGTATGTGTATATAGCTAAACATACACACATGCATTTATATGTATATGTGTGTATACACACACATACACACATAAACAAATTGAATGTTTGATGGAGCTTAGATAAAAAATAAAGATTTGACTCTGCTATGCCCACAGCTATTAAAAGATCATAATTTAGTTGAACAAATCTCAGAGTCAACTCATTTTCTAATGCTGTCTTTGAGAAAATTCAACCTTGAGAAATAGAAACGAAGGATAAGATGGTTAGAATTTATTTTACTAGCTGTTTTAGTTATTTAACTCAAACAGATACTGGCACGTGACAGAATTTCAGAGAGGTTGTGACTTTGTCTGAGATCACACAGCTAGTAAATATCAAGGATAGGATTTAAACTTCCTAATTCCAAGTTCAACATTTTATCATGATCATAATGATAGCTAAAATTTATATAGCACCTACTGTGTGCCAGGGACTATGCTAAGTGCTTTATAATACTATGTCATTTCCACATTATCTCTTTAGTACACCCTGGAATCTTTTGCTTAAATTTTAGAGTTACAAAATTGGGGATAGTAAGTAGATTACATTCTCATCTCACCTTTTATTAAAAACAAATTATTTTTTGTTTCCTCATCATCTTCATTTCTGAATATATCCCCCACCCTTGCCTGACTCAATGAGTCATCCTTTCTAACAAAATTTAAAAAAGAATAAAAAAAACTTTATCAAAAGCAAATAATTCATCTGGCAGTACAAGCAATGTTTTGAGCCATAGTTTCCACTTCTTTAAAGAAGGAAAAATGATGCAATTTATAAACTTTTTTTCTAGTGGCAGTCACATCACTTTTCACAAGGAGAAAAGTGCTGCCATCCTGGGAAAATGTCAACTGCAAAAGGGCAAGTATCAGGTTTTAATCTAAACTATATAACAGCCAGCTTTCAAGGTACTCTGAACACAGAAAATATTTAGCAAATATGTACTGAAATCAATTGAATAGAATGATCACATTTGGTTTTACTGACTGCAAACATTTTTTCCTGCAATTTTATACCTAACTGCTCAAAATATAAGATAATAGCTATAGAGTCTAAAGATTAAAAAATGCCCTTTTAATTAAAAATGAAAAAAAACTGTTTTATGTAGAAAATATGTTTGATGAATGGTTTTGGAATTAATAAATCTCATATTTTTTGGAACTATCAGCATAAATAATATCTTCCTTTCATAAAGTATGTCAGAGTCATTTAAATTTTTGTTTTGGTGAGGCAATTGGGATTAAATGACTTGCCTAGAGTCACACAGCTGGTGAGTGTTATGTGTCTGAGTCTGGATTTGAACTCAGGTCCTCCTGACTCCAGGGCCAGTGCTCTATCCTCTGTGCCACCTAGCTGCCCCTAGAGCCCTATAAATTTGTTAAATAATTATGCCTAACTTGATTCCTAGAAAATAAGGTCCATGCTTTGAATGCTCTTTAAAAATAAATCTAGGAAAGTTTGGATATAAAATGAATATTAAATGAAGAAGTGCTATGATCCCACTGAACCCTTGAAAGTAAGCTTAATTTTTTTTTTCATTGTGGTGGCACATCTAATTTGGATAAGTAAGAACCAACATATGTCAGCAAAATGTGTGAAAAATTAAGCTAGGTAAGATTTGGGGGCATTAAATATAAGATCACAGGTAAAGCAGAATCCCAAAGGAAATAATGGATGTCTAAACCCACCGTAAGAGCTAAAAAGCTCTTTTAAAAATAATCTATCTGGAATTTTATTTAAATTATATCCTTAGTCCAGATGTTTGCCATTATATGGAAATTATTATTATTTTCAATTTTATTGGTTTCCTTTTTCCTTTTTATTTTTTTTGTATATTTCATTTAAATAAATATTCTGAGAATGGGGCTACTAACTTCATCAAAATTTATTGACTCCTTGAGGACAGAGACTGTTTTGCTATAGGGCAGGGTTTATTAATCTAAAGTCTATGAACTTGGATGGGTATACATACATATATACATACATACACACATACATATATACATATACACACACGCATATATATGTAATACATATGTGCATGTAAATCTGTATGTGTTTATTTTCGATTTAATTGTTTTCCTTTGTAATTCTATGCATTTTATTAAAAAATAAAAACATCCCGAGAAGAGGTTCACTGGTTTCAAAGGTGTCTGTGATGGAAAATTGGGATAAGATCCCTTGATGTAGGGACTATAACAGTGGGAAGATTGCCTATCATTTCTGTATCCCTAGTCTATAGCACAGTTCTTTGTACATAGCAGACATTTAATAAATGCGTATTGAATAAAATTGCTAACAGTTATTGTAATTTTCTATCTTGGAAGAAAAATGCATCTTCAACTCAATATGTGTTGGTCTTCTCACTGTTTTTTTCTTTCCTTCATAACCTTCTCTCTTTTCATTACAGCTTTTCTTGTATAGGCCTATTGTATAGGCCTATATTGGCCTATGGCCAAGACATATTCTCTGTATGAAGCCACTCAAGCCTTTTCATTTTAATGGTTTATTTGGCATTGCAAGGGAACATAGCTCTTTCCTTATCAGCACACTGGACTTTTGAGGCAGCTGATTCCCATGCCAAATGGGTGTCTTTCCCTTTTATTGAAGAAGAGATGAAAATGGTCAATAAACATTCCCACATTTTGGTAAGCCCGCTTTTGAGTCAGACTTTCCAGGACTGTCACCTTCTATTTGCACCATTGATAGCAGAGAAGAGGGCTAAATGGTGCTTATTGGCTATGGAATCCTAGATTATGGAGATAGAAGAGGTTTTAGAGGTTATGGTCTAGTGGAAAAAATATTGGGTCCTCACAGCACCTCCTCCAATGGCAACATCAATAATTAGTGTCAAAGTCCCATTTTCTGGAGGTCTTGCTTTGTTCATCTATAAAATGAAGGGGTTATAATAAATTATGTATTGGATCCCTTCCAGATTTAGAATCCAATGGAGTTAATCTAATCCAATGAGATAATGGGTAGAAAACTTTCTAAAAAACTTGGCAAAATTTTGTTAACTATTATAGTGCAACTCTCACCTAGAGCCTGAGTCTTAGGGACAACTGCTCATTTAGCCTCTATTTGAATACTTCCAGTCCTTGGGAACTTACTACTTAGCAAGGCATCTCTTCCATTTCTGCCAGTATGAAATTCTCTCACTACCTAAGTTGGCAAGTCTTTTTTTTTTAAACCTCTGTGGGCCTCAGTTTTCTCATCTCTAAAATAAAGGAGTTGAAATAGATGTCTTCAGAGATTGCCACAGTTCTAAATATATGATCAATGATAAACTTATTTAAGGATTGCACCCCAACGACGAATTACTATTTCAACAGATACCTTCAAAAAGGATATTAATACTGTGCTTATAATGAGGACCTCACAATAATACTGATAGCCACAAAAGGTTAATAATTATAAAGAATAGTAAAGAGTACAATTTTACGCATTAAAATAGAAAAGTAAATCTTTCAAAATTTCTATTCACAAATAAAAATAAACCTTTTAAAGATTTTTTCCCCTGCAGTTCTACATATTAAACAAGAGACAGAGTATCTGATAATGAATGGGGAGTTAGCCTCAAAGTCAGGAAGACTTAGATTCAGATACCACCTTTGAAAACATACTGGCTGTTGATCCTGAGCATTTACAACCATCCAGTGCTTTGGGCAACTCTCTAAAACTATAGATTTCAGAGTAGATGCCATTGATAAAAGGATTATTCTCAAGGGGAATTCCCTAAACCAATAAAATTATAGGACTGGACATACACATACAACAAATACAATAACAATGAAGCTAAAGAAAACAAAACAAAAGAAAAAAAAACTTTGCTGAGTCAAGAATCTCATATCTTTCCCCATCTTAAATATACCATATGCTGATATTATCTTTAGATAAGACTCTGCAGAAGGGATAAACAAGTTTTGATATTCAAGTTTCACATCAAAGGCTGAGGTTGTGGCAATGATCTAAGACAACATGTTTCAAAGTTTCTTAGTTTTTAATACATTCTTCTAGCACAATGGATAGAGCATCGGGCTTGGAGTCAGGAAGATGATTCTTCCTGAGTTCAAATCTGGTTTCAGACACTTACTAGCTATGTGACCCTAGGCAAGTCACTTGACTCTATTTGTCTCAGTTTCCACATCTGTAAGATGAGCTGGAAAAGGAAAGGGAAAACCTCTACAGTATCTTTGCCAAGAAAACCCCAAATGGGATCAGGAAGAGTTAGATGTGACTGAACAACAAAAGCATAAGTAAAAAATGCTGATAGACTCTAACTGTGAAAATGCTTATTCATAAATAAAAACAAATTACTTTAATAGTCCAGGGGTGCAATATAGCTTATCTAGAACTCTTCTTTGCTTATATATTTATTTCCTATAATCAAAACAATGTGACTTTGTAGACTAACACAGATTTACTGTGCATTCCGAGTGAGCTAGCTCAGAAATGGAAAACACCATTCACCAACGGTTACCATGAAAATTTGAAAGAAGCATAGCTCAATAGTGCTTTTTCTTTCTGCAGAAATATGGTAAAGAACCTATTCAAGGTCTCTTTTATATAGTGAGTTTTTTAAGGTCTGTTTTTTAAATTAATTTTTAGATTTCAAAAATCACTTCCACATGGTTTTGAGTTTTAAATTTTTCTCCTCCTCTCCTACCGTCCCCCAAGACAGTGTGCAATCTGATATAGGCTACACATATATATTTCTATTAAAAATATTTTCACATTAGTCATGTTGTAAGGAAGAATTAGAATCAATAGGAGGAACCACAAGAAATAGGAAACAAAACAAAATGGAAGAAAAAAAATAGCAAATAGTATGCTTCGATCTGCATTCGAACTCCATAGTTCTTTCTCTGGATGTGGATAGCATTCTCCATCATGAGACTTTTGGAGATGTCTTAGATCCTTGCATTGCTGAGAAGAGCTAAGTCTATCAAAGTTAGTCATCACACAATGTGGCTGTTACTGTGTACAACATCCCCCTGGTTCTGCTCACTTCATTCAGCATTAGTCCATACAAGTCTTTCCAGGTTTTTCTGAAGTCTACTTGCTCCATTACATTCATATACCACAACTTGTTCAGTCATTCCCTAATTGATGGCATCCCCTCAATTTCCAATTCTTTGCCACCACAGAAAGAGCTGCTATAAATGTTTTTGTACATGAGGGTCCTTCTCTCTTTTTTATGATCTCTTTGTGATACAGCCCTAAAAGTGCTATTGCTGGGTCAAAAGATATGCATAATTTTATAACCCTTTGGGCATAGTTCCAAATTGCTCTCCAAAATGATTGGATCATTTCTCAACTTCGATATTTATCATTTTCCTGTTTTGTCATGCTGGCCAATTTGATAGGTGTGATATGGTACCTCTGAGTTGTTTTGATTTATATTTTTCTAATCAATAGTGATTTAGAGCATTTTTTTATATGCCTATAGATGGCTCTAATTTCTTCATCTGAGAACTGTCTGTTCATATCCTTTGACCATTTAGCAATTGGGGAATGAATAAGGACTTTTATACACCTTTACTTCATCAGATAAGATCATATTTAGTCCACTGCACCATCTAGCTGTCCTCTAAAGTGGTTACTGCATGTAAAAATATGTTGGCCAGGGTTGCTTCTATTTCCTTTCTTTCCTTAAATCTTCCAGAAAACCAGCAAATGAAAGAGCCAGCCTGCATTCTTGGTTACATTCTAGTCTTCTGCTCCAAATCAAATCTTCCCCCACAAAGAACGAAAGAATTTAAACAGATTGTTTTAGTCCATGTAATAATTAGATTGATACAATAAGTATGGTAGCCAGCAGTCACAAAGGCAAATTTAGAAACAGACACAGTCAAGGTTACTTCAAGCTTTGTTGAGGTGCCTAATAAGCCACAAAAAATAGACCAAGTCATCAGAGTTGATTTAATAACCTCCCTCTTCACTTCTACCTTTTAGAATCCTAAGATTAGTTCATGTACCACCTTCTACATGAACCTTTTCCTGATCTGCCAATTTCCATTGCCCTAGCTCTGATTTTTCTCCATTTTTATATATTTTATATGCACATGTTTATACATATATGTTTATTTTGCATTCATATATATGTATATTTTTGTGTATATGTGTGTATATTTATATACACACATATATGTATATGTATGTATGCATACATGACCTTGAGCCTATGTCATATGTGGGACACTTGCAGGAACAGAGATTGTTTAGTTAAGAGAAGAGAATACCAGGGGATACAAGACAACTGCTTTCAAGTATCTAAAGGACTGTCATATGGAGAATGTATTATTAAGCATGATCCACTTTGTCCCAGAGGGTAGGACTAGGAGAAATGGGTTGAATAAAGTTGTTTCCTTGGGATGAGTAGAGGGGAGGGAGAAACAAATAAAATAACAATAATAGCATTGATAATTACAAATTCCTAACAATAGGAGTTATCTAAATGTGCAATGAGCTTCTTCGGAAAGTAGTGAATTCTCTCTCACTAAGAAATGGCTGGATGATTACTTGTTGGGCATCTTATGGTGGTTCTTTCTTTTCAATTATGGGTTGGTCTAAATGATTGTCCTGGTAACTTTCCAAATCTCAAATTATATAATTCCATATTCTCTACTCTACCCCCCTCACACACACACACAGCAAAAGAAAATATAAGGTTTGTATGAGCAAGGTCTTTGCATCAGCATTTCTGGCAAAGAGAAGGCATTTCCTCAAGAAGCCCACTCAACATTGGGTAACTACTATTTTTTAGGAATTTGTAACTGCTGTTGCTATTATTATTGTTTTATCTATTTCTCCTCCCCTCCACTAACCCCAATGAAGCAATTTTATTCAACCCATTTCTCCTGATTCTACCCTCTGGGGCAACGAAGAACAAATGAAATAATATGTTCTCCATAAAGCAGTTTTTCATATAGAAGTTTGTTGAATGAATGAATGAATGAAGAAATTCTTGTGAGTAAAGTCATTGGAGGAAGGATCAGAGTGGGCAGAATTTACCAGTAGTGTGTTAGCCAGGATAGGGAATGCAACATCTGGTAGCTTCCTATTTTTATCTATCTATCTATCTATCTATCTATCTATCTATCTATCTATCTATCTATCTATCTAT
>NW_020954588.1:9762266-9817952 GCF_900497805.2 Vombatus ursinus | reverse complement strand
TATCTATCTATCTATCTATCTATCTATCTATCTATCTATCTATCTATTCATTCACTAATGTTTAATTTAATTACTATAACTAAGTTGGTTCTATTGAACACTCCTGAAGGAGTTTAAATTCTGCCAGTGTTCTCTAAATTTCTATGCCCTGAGTCAATATCACATTTGTCCTCATCTTAGTTAAACTGTTCCTTTCCAGCACTGAGAATAATAGAATCAAATGATTCAGAGTTGGAAGTTTATCTCTAAGATCCTCCAAGTAAACTTTTCTTTCTACCCTTTTTTTGATACATAAATTGACACCCTGACTGGTTAACTGGATTGACTAAGGTCACAGAGTTATTAAAATGTAGAATTCTGATATGATGATAGGACTTCTAATTTCAAATCTAACATTTATTTCAATCTACCTGGCTATGGTTGCAGGGGTGTGATTCTGATGATAAGGACTCTAGGTTCTGTGGAACAGACCACAGACTTTTATGGCTTTTATTGTGGGGGATATGACACTATATACCAAAACTCCTTCAGGGTAGCTACCCTTGCAACTGCAATTGGCATATTTCCCATTACAGTTTGCTGAGTTTGGGTGAAATAAAGTTCTCACTTCTATTCATTTGGTAAGGGAAGATGTATCTCTGAAATTTGCAAATGGTATCCAGAGCATGTTTTCTCATAAGAGCAATATTGCAAATATCCTATAATCCTATTCCTCAACTATAGCATAGGCTAAACAGCTTTGGGGGGTTGGCCCAGATGGAACCCAAGTACCTTATCTAGTACTATTTTCATGGGAAAATGTGTTCAACTTTCTGAAAATCCAAATCATGAAACAATTTGTGAAGCAAATTGTTGGGTAAATTGAAGACTATCTCTATTTTAAAAAGCAGGTTTTTTTTTTTTTTTCAAAAGTCTCAGGGTAGTTCAATGCTGCACTGAGAATTTTTTTAAAAGAAGCTTCTTACTGCACTAAGACTTTTGGACCATCCTGTGCATATGTTGTGAATGATGTGCAAAGAAAGTACAGATTGTTCACTCCATCACTTATTCCTAAGGGTTGTGGGCAGAATGGAACGAATCTAGCTCACTTACATAATAGTCACAGCTCTATTTATGAATTGGCAACACTGACAACAAAATGTGAGACAAAATTTACATGTTAACAACTGTAATCTGTAACAACAGATGTAAATGTGGTAGATTGTTATATTGACAAAGGAAAAGTACTTCTTGAAGTCCATGTTAGATTTATTATTTATTGCTTCTAATTACATTTTAGGCCACCTCTGGGCAATCCCTCTGAACTAATCTTGGGAATAAATGTGAAAATGTCAATCTACATGTCCATGTTCATTTGACATAAACCTGTTCAGGAACACATTGGAACAATTGCAGCAAGGAATATACACCTGTGTCTAAGTAACATCAATTATGCAGTCTGTTTTGTTAACAATTTCAGTCTATCTCTATTAGACATGATCCAATATACCAAGGCAGACTTAAATTCAATTTAAATAAAGTCATAAATGTTATACTGAAACTCAGCATGTGATTTCAGAGAAGGAACATGTCTACCTTGAGGAAGTAAAAAGTTGCCTCCCTAATCACAAAATGAAATATACACTAACTCTCTTTGATATATCAAAGTCCAAACTCTTCCAATGGAAATTCAACACCTCTTTTCAACTCCCTTTATTTTATCTGCCTATTTTTTCCCCTCAGAACTCTTTATCATAGATATGTCATCAGAAGTAGATGAGATTCCTTACCCCTTCCACTTTGGGAGTCAGTCAATTAGCATTTATTAACAACTTACTATGTGCTAAGCATCACTAAGCCCTGGTGATACAAAGATAGGTCATGACATAACATAGCATAACATAGCATACATAACATAATATATAATAACATCACATCACATAACATAACATAGCATAGCATTGAACAGTATAGCATAGCACCACATCATAACACAACAAAAAACAATTCAACATACTTCGTATCACATTACATTACAACACAATATAACATAACAATATAAAATGCATACGTAACTTCACATTGCATTATATCACAACCCAAAACAACAAAACATAACATACATAAGTTCATATCACAACATAACATGTATAACTTCATACTAAAATACAACACAATAGAATGCAACATAATTCAACATAACATAAGAAAACCACCAAAAAGCAATCTTTGTTCTCAAGGAGCTCATAGTTTAAGAGGGAGAAAAGGTGCAAATATGTACTAACAAGATTTATAGCATAAATTGGGGGTAGTCCCAGAAAGAAGACTCTAAGATTAAGGGGAACTAGGAAAAGCTTCTTGCAAATGATAAGCTTTTCCTAAGGCTTGAAGGAAACTTCTAAGAGTCGAAGGTGAGGAAAGAGAACATTCCAGGCATGGAGGACTGACAGCAAAAATAACCTAGGTCAGGAGAGGGAGTGTCATGTGCAAGGAACAAAAAGGAGGCCATCTTGACTGAATTACAAAGTATGTGGAGGGAAGTAAGGTAGAAGAAGACAAGTAAGGTAGAAGGAACATTTTTATAAAGGACTTTAAAAACCAAACAATACATTTTATATTTGATTCTAGAAGAGAAAAAGAGTCTCAGGAGTTTATTGAATAAGGAAGTGACAACGTCAGATCTGAATTTGTAAAGGATCTACTTTAGAGCTAAGTGGAGGAGGATGGTTTTAAATGAAGAGAGACCTAGGCAATGAGAGATACTATCAGGCTATTTCAATAGTCTCAACATGAGGTGATGAGGACCTGCAACAAAGTGGTAGCAATGTCACAGCAGAGAAGGGGGGTTATGCAAGAGATGTTATGAAGGTCAAAATAACAGGATTTGACCATTAATTAGAGAGAGAGAGAGAGAGAGAAAGAGAGAGAAGTTAAGGATGACATCTATGACATCTAGTTTATGAGTCTGAGTTACTGGGAAGATTGCCATATGCTTGATAAGAATGAGAGGAGGAGAGTTGGGGAGAAAGATAATGAGTTCAGTTTTGGGCAAATTGAGTTTAAGACATCTTTAGTAGCCAAATTCCAGAGTTCCCAGGTCAAGGAGAAAATATTACAAGCAGCCAGAAAGAAACAATTCAAGTATCGTGGAAACACAATCAGGATAACACAAAATTTAGCTGCTTCTACATTAAGGGACTGCAGGGCATGGAATATAATATTCGGAAGAGCAAAGGAGATAGTATTACAACCAAGAATCACCTACTCTGCAAAACTGAGTATAATCCTGCAGGGGGAAAATGGTCATTCAGTGAAATAGAGGACTTTCAAGCATTCTTGATGAAAAGACCAGAGTTGAATGGAAAATTTGACTTTCAAATATAAAACTCGAGTGGAACATGAAGAGGTAAACAGGAAAGAGAAAATCATAAGAGACTTATTAAGGTGGAACTGTTTACATTCCTGCATGGAAAGATGATATTTGTAACTCATGAGACCTTTGTCAGTATTAGAGTAGTTGGAGGGGAAAAAATTACATGTATGTATGTGTAGATATAAATGGATAGATAGAGGGCACAGGGTGAGTTGAAAAAGAAGGGGTCATATCTGGAGAACAAAATTAAGGGGTGAGAAAGAAATATACTAGGAGAAGGAGAAAGGGAGAGGTAGAATGGAGTAAATTATCCCACAAAAAAAAAAACAAAACAGAAAAGAAAAGGCTCTTACAGAGGAGGGGAAATGGGGGAAGGTGAGAGGGAAATGAGTGAATCTTATTCTCATAGGACTTGACTTAAGGAGGGAATAACATACACACTCAGTTGGGTGTGGAAATCTGTCTTACCCTAGAGGAAAATAGGTGGGGAAGGGGACAAGAGAGTAGGGGAATGATAGTGAGGAGGGCAGATTGGGAAAGGGAGTAATCAGAAACAAATACTTCCGAGGAGAGACGGGTCAAAAGAAAGAATAGAATAAATGGATGGGTGGGATAGGATTAAGGGAAATAGAGTTAGTTTTTCACAGCATGTCTACTATGGAAGTGTTTTGCATAACTGCACATATATAACCTATATTTAGTTGCTTGCCTTATCAATGAGGGTGGGTGGGGAGGGAGGAAGGGAGAAAATTTGGAACCCAAAGTTTTAAAAACATGTTTAAAAAAATGTTTTTGGGGCAGCTATGTGGTGCATTGGATAGAGCACCAGCCCTGAAGTCAGGAGGACCTGAGTTCAAATCCAGCGTCAGACCAAACACTTGACACTTACTAGCTGTGTGACCCTGGGCAAGTCACTTGACCCCAATAGCCTAAAACTTAAAAAAAAATGTTTTCACATGCAACTGGGAAATAAGAAATACAGGAAACGGGGTACAGAAATCCATCCTGCCCTACAGGAAAATTGAAGGGGAAGGGGATAAGAGAAGCGGGGGAGAGATAGAAGGGAAAGCAGACTAGGGGAAGGGGTATTTAGAATGCATGCCATCTTGGGGTGGGGAGAGGGGCAAGATGGGGTGAAATTTTGGAACTCAAAATCTTGTGGAAGTAGATGTTGAAAACAAAAAAAATAAATAATTTGTCTTTAGTATTTCTAGGTTGAGATGTACAATATATAGTTGGAGATGTTAGACTAGAGATCAGGATAGATAAGTAGATCTGAAAGCCATCTGCATAGAGATGATCATTGAAACCATGGGAGCTGATGAGATCACCAAGTTGAATACAATAGGAGGAAAAGAGAAGAGGCCTCAGTGCAGAAGCCTTGTTTGATGCTCATAGTTAGTGGCATTACCTGAAAGGAGTTATAGAAAAGGGACAGAGAAACAACAGAGAGACAGGTAAGACAAAATATGGAATGTTTCCTGAATTTTCAACTTCTGATGATGCATGAAGACAGATTGGTAGGGTATGAACATTAACAATTGTAGAGATAAAAAAAAAGTTTCTCAGGGAAAGTCAAATATGACCTAAGTTTTGAAGGGAGCTGGAGATTCAAAAAGGGAGAGCTGAGAAGGTATTCCATTCCAGGAATAGGGGATTGCTTGTGCAAAGGCAATTAAAAAAAAGAAATGAAATGTCTTGAAAGGGAAGAGAGTAAACAGGCAAGACTGCCCAAAATACAAATTGTATCAAGGATAAGTAATGTGAAATCAACCTAAAAAGGATAGATTGGAATAAGATTATGAAGAGTTTTATATTCCAGACAGAGTAGTTTGTGTTATATCCCAGAAGCAATAGGAAGTCATGAAAGTTCCTTGAGGAAGGAAGAAGCATAGGAAAATAAAACTCAATTCCCCATGCTTCTTTCCCAGCAGTAACATTTTTACCATTTTAATAGGGATGGGGACTAATACTATGATGTCTTTAATGGAAGCCCCTCCTTGTTGAGGGGCTTACTCTACCAGTGCAAATTGGCAACTTCTCTACAACATATAATCTCAGATTTTCTCGAAGCTTGAAGTTAAATGACTTACCAAGGGTTGCATAGGCAACACATATCAGAAGCAGGACTTTTATGTGACATTCTTTATTCTGTAAGAAAGGGAAACGTATGACTCAATCATGATTTAGCCAAAGAAAAGGCTTTTTTGTTTTTGCTTGGGCAATTGGGTTTAAGTGACTTGCCCAGGGTCACACAGCTAGTAAGTGCCAAATGTTTGAGGCTGGATTTGAACTCAGGTCCTTCTGACTCCAAGGCTGGAGCTTTATCCACTGAGCCACTTAACTGCCCCTAAGAAAAGGCTTTTTTAAATAAATGTAGTACCTAATTTTCCACATAAGAGCTAAGATTTAAAATAAAACTAGTTCATCCTCACCATTTACAATTCATCCCCCACCTCAGTCTAATCCAGAAATTACTGAGATACTGACATTGATTGCAGATGTTAATTAGTTCCAGATATGGATGATATCTGTTAGCATTTCGCACCCAACACAATCCTTCCACAAACTATTCTTCAAGCCTCATTATACATCATTGCCCTTCTTGCATGCTCTCTGTGATCCACTGAGACTGGCCTCATCTCTGTTCCTTACATACAGTATTACTACATCTCCTGTCACTGTGCCTTTCCAATGACTGTCCCCAACAGCTGGAATGTACTACTTCCTTACTTTTGCCTTCTAGAGTCCCTCTCTCTTCCTCCAAGATTAACTTAAGCACTATATTCTTTTTTTATGTATTTATTTATTTTTAGTTTTCAACATTCACTTCCACAAGATTTTGCATTCCAAATTTTCTCCCCATCTCGTTCCTCTCCCCACCCCAAGATGGCATGCATTTTGAATACCCCTTCCCCTAATCTGCCCTCTCTTCTATCTCTCCCTCCCCTTCTCTTATCCCCTTCCCTTTCAATTTTCCTGTGGGGCAGGATAGATTTCTATACCCCATTTCCTGTATATCTTACTTGTCAGTTGCATGTGAAAACAATTTTTTTTAACATTTGTTTTTAAAATTTTGGGTCCCAAATTTTCTTTCTTTCTCTCTCCCCACTCACCCTCATTGAGAAGACAAGCAACTCAATACGGGTTATACATGTGTAGACATGCAAAACACTTCCATAGTAGTCATGTTGTGGAAAACTAAGTATATTTCCCTTAATCCTATCCTGCCCCCCATTTATTCTATTCTCTCTTTTGACCCTGTCCTTTCTTAGAAGTGTTTCCTTCTGATTGCCCCCTTCCTCAATCTGTCCTCCCCTCTCTCATCTCCCTTCTCTCTTGTCCCCTTTCCCCCTATTTTCCTGTAGGGTAAGATAGATTTTCATACCCAATTGAGTGTGTATGTTATTCACTCCTTAAGTCAAATCCGATGAGAATAAAATTTACTCATTCCCTCTCACCTTCCCCAGTTTCCCCTCCATTGTAAAAGCCTTTTCTTGTCTGTTTTATGTGAGATAATTTACCCCATTCTACCTCTCACTTTCTCCTTCTCCTAATATAATCCTCTCTCACCCCTTAATTTTATTCTCCTGATATCACCCCTTCATCTTCAACTCACCCTGTACCCTCTATCTATCTATCTATATACATACATATAATTTTCTAAGTTCTCTTTGGTGTTTGTGGGTTAAGTAGTCTGGAAATCACCACAGTTGCCTGTGATTCAGTCCTCTAATGCCTGCTCCAGGTTTGCTGAGGCCTGTTTTGCCTGCACACCCACAAGCGCCCACACAAAATTGCATTCCTTTTCCCACCCGACGTGATATACCTTTCTGATCAACCATCGAGGTTATCTTGAGCTGGAAATTTGTTTCACTCTGTCTTTTTGTGGGTTCTGCTGCTTTAGAACTTGTTTAGAGTCATTTTTTATAGGTATTTGGAGGGGTTTGGGAGAGAGGTCAAGCAACTCACTGCTTTTACTCTGTGATCTTGGCTTTGCCTCTCAAGCAGTATATTCTGAATGAAGTCTTTTTTAACCCCCAACTCTTAATGCCTTCCCTCTCAAACCACTTTGCCTTTCATTCATATATATATATATATATATACACACACACACACACACACACACACACACACATATATGTTTCTATGTATTGTTTATATTTATATTATATATGTATGCCTATATGCATATTATATAATAATATCATTAGTTATATGTTTAATGCTATATGTTATATTATGTGATACATAAATGTGTTATAATTAACCATATAACTAATTATGTTAATATTATTACATTATTACATGTATGTATGCCTATATCCCACCATAGAGTGAAAGCTCATTCAGAGTCAGAACTGTTTCACTTTTTTTTTAACTTGTATCCTCAGCACCTAAAGTAGGGTCAGGAACACTGTAAATGCTTAATAAATACTTTTTGTTTGATTAACTGATGCCCAATAAATAAATGGGGGAAATACTTAAAGCTATGATTACAGAATAAAAGCCAAAGTTGGAAAGAGGGAAAAAATAGCTTGGAGAAAAACAAGAGGCAAGGGGTACTCAAACCATCAAAGGGAAGAGTGTTGGCTTTGAATCAGGACAAATGATTTGCAAACAGTTTTATAGTAAAAAAAAAAAAAGATGCCTGAAATTCTGGCCCAGGCTCCATTGGATATTTTGGTCAATTTGACAGAATGTTTGCTTGAGAGCCTGTGTGTGTTATCAGCTGAGAAAGGACAGGGATATTCACAGAATATTTTCTGGTGTTGCATCTGGGTTTCATCTAGGCTCACCACTCAACAGGGATACATTATTTTCCATTTAGTCTCAATGTCTCTGCATGATAACCTTCTGGTCTAAATCGTTCAGAAAAAAAATATTTACAAAACACACATATAGCAGCATTGTGATGTGGGACTAACCACAGAAGGAACTACAATTGAACTTAGATATAAAAATAGATCACCAGATCATTTGTGATGTTTTCTGATTTTATTCAAGCATTTCAAATATTCCTTTGAAAATGTGCTACATTGAATGACTACATATGTATAACCTATGTCAAGTCTCTTGCCTTCTCAGTGTGGGTGGGGGGAGAATTTGGAACTCAAAATTTGAAAAAAAAAAGGAATGTTAAAATTGTTTTTACATGCAATTGGGGGAAATAAAATATATATTAATTAAAATATTCCTTTTACACTTTAAAAAATGTAGTTATGACTTGAAAGAGAAGAAACAATTGGTTTGTTAGTTTACAAAATTATTAAATTTTATATGTTGGCAGGACCAGAGGAAAAAAAGTTAAAGCAATTTCCACACATTAAAAAAATTGCATATTTACAAAAGAACCACTTCAGAAAAAAAAAAAAGAATTTTCCAGATTACATATACAGATACTGAAGGAAGCAAATTTTAAAGGTCATGTTGGGTCCTTATAATTTGTTTAGTTCATTCTCCTTATGACTGTCAATAAATATTCGTGATGATGAAGGACAAATCAAATATTTGCCATTTTTGTATTTGTTAGAGAGGTTTTGACTTTTTTTCATTTAAAACTCTCATAACTTGGTCTTTTTCTTTCCTAATATTACTTTTTCCAACCTTATTACATTCTGTTTGCCTCCCATATGCTCTATATCCCAAACATATTAACCTAGTTGCTGTTCCTAACTCTCTGCCCCTTTGCATAGACTGACTCCCATTCCCATGATGTTGTCTCTTCCAATCTCCAACTCTTAGAATTCATGGCTTCTTTTCATACTGAGCTCACCTTCCAGCTCCTCTAAGAGGCCTTTCCTTTAAACCCAGCTGCTATTACCATCCCTTCTAAGGCTACCTACTATCTTCTCTGTATTTATCTTACAAGTTCTGGATTATACATATGTGTACCCCCATGAGAATGTTGTTATTTGCATCTCCTTTTTATCTCCAGTGTTCAGCCCAGTGACTGACACAGTAAATACTTACTAAATACTTCTTAATTGACATATTGATAGATCTGGGTAAAGAAATTCCTTCTACAAATTCAGATTGGCATCTGCTCTACAATTTAAAGTCTTAGAATGCCTGGAACATTGGGAGGCGAAATTACTCAAGGCCACAAAAGCAGTATTTGTCAGAGGGAGATTTGAACCTAAAATGTTGTTTTGAGACTAGGGCATTATCTCCAATAGTAGCTGCCTCTCATTTGATACATATAATCTAGAACTAAAAGCAATTCCAAATATCTCTCATTCTGAAAATTATGAAATGTTTCTGTAAAGATTTGCATGATACCTATGACCATATCTAAAAACAACATGCCTTGAAGCTGTCGTTTATCTGTTACTTGCATCCAAGACTCAAAACAGTAAGTACTGAAGGTTTGCATGGGAGATTTGGAAATGAAAATAATTTAAGTTTAAAAGAGTTTCATGGAGCTGAGATTTGAAACTGGAAAACCCAATGCAGTGTTTGGCATTTTCTATACGGAACCCATTTTTCTATACAATTCAATTTTTAAAAGTATTTGTTAGAAAACTATTATGTGTCAGGTGCTATCCTAGGAAACTAGGAAGAGGAAAAAATGAAGGAGTACCTGCCCTCAAGTAGAGTACATGAATTAATTAGAAACAATATGTATAGATAAGGATTGAGAATATAAAATTACATATATAATGTATATGTGTAAATACACATGCATTATCTTATATGTTTATATGAATATATGTACATACATATATATATAGATATATACATTATATATCTGCATGTACATATTATTTTGTATATGTGCTTATATATGCATGCATATTATGTATGTGTGTCTATACAATGCATATGCATATATACATTATAATTATATATATGCACAAATATTATTTTATATGCGTATATATGCACATACAGATAGATACATGATATATTATTTATATATATATTATATATATTATTTTATATGTGTATATATGCATATACAGATAGATATATGATATATATTATTTATATATATTATATATATATTATATATTATTTTATATTTATATATTATATATACATACACATACATATATATGTGTGTGTCTATATACACATATAGATAGATAACAGACAGACAGACAGATAGGTAGATAGATAGATAGATAGATACACACATATGCACATATACAATGTATGTAGCACAAAGTTATTTTTTAGGGGGAAAATTAAAAACTAAGGAGAATAGAAAAGGTCTTCCATGGGAGGTAATATTTGAAATACCTCTTGAAGGGAGCTAGAGATTCTAAGGGCTGAAGGGAAAAAAAAAGAATACATTGAAGCAATGGGGTACTGCTTGTACAAAAGGAAGAGAGAGAGAAGTAGTATTGTGTATAGGGAACAGCAACCAAGCAAGTTTGACTGAAACATAGATTGTCTGATGGAGTTTAAAGGAAGTATAATGTGAAACAAGACTGAAAATAAAAGTTGGAGCCAGATTATGAAGGCCTTTGAATAACAAACAAAGGGATTTATATTTTATCCTATAGGTGAGAGGGAACCATTGAAGCTTCTTCAGTGGGGTAGTGTTACATTCTACCATTGCAAGATATTGCATTTTCTATCCTTCACTTACTTAATATAGAAATTTCCTTGGTTTATAAAATCTGAATAAATGTGTATAAAATCAAATATGGAAAAAAGACAGTAAAACTGCTACTATTAACAAGCTTTAGATGATAAGAAACTTATCCTGATTCCATCAATTCATAGTTGGAAAGAACCTGAGAGACACTGGGCCTCCTAAAATGTGACAAACAACATTTGAAAGTAATAACATGTGATTTGATATCACATCATTTTCTATTTAGTTTGAAAACTCTTGATTTTTTTTTTGTGTCAATACATGTAAGAAGAAATTTATATGTTACTCTATGCATGTATTTGACAACACTATCTGGTTCTGTATCAAAACTCTTGTATGTACTTTATAAGGTACACCCATCATTAAATTAAAAAACAAAACTACTCAGATGTTCTAAATGAATAGAAAGTTAATAGTGTCAAAAAAAACCTCTTGTCACCAACTCACTGGGTAATATCATGAAAAAGAGTTTACTTAAATTATTTCTATTAGAGATTTTATTTCAGACAGAGTAGTACAAACATGGCAGGAATAGTAAAGGAATCATCTTTAATATACTTTTTAATTTTTTTTAACAATATTTCAGAGGATGTTTGTGGTTTCCCATGTTTTATATTTAATTCCATTTCATCAGTTTGGAAACTATTCCATGGTAAGATCTCTCAGCTCATTAGTTCTGATGGTCAAGGGACTTTGATGATATGTCACTTCTCTGGGACTTTTGCCTGATAGAATTAGTACAGCTAAAGTTTGAATCAGAGATGAGGAAAATAAAAATAAGACCAACATAAAAGATTCTCTCTCAAAAGGAAATGCTTTGTCCAGGCACTGCTGATAAAAAGGCACCCATAAAATGTCCTGCACAGTTAAGACCAGTTTTAGCAAGCTGCCCTTAGTGGGAGTTGAGTAAGGATTGAATTAGCTGCTGCTAAAAACCCAAGAATATACAAAAATGAATGCCAACAATCAGTGAGAAAGGAGTGGAGAAACTAAGTGTTAACAAATCTCAGCATCTAAGTAAGGATGAATGCACATGTAGAGAACTCACGAAAAAATAGAAGCTGCAATAATCCCCAAATACACTAATATTATATTATTATGACTAACATATTTCTGGAATATGATTTGACCATTTGAGCATGTTTTCTAAGCATTTTATATGTTATTTCATTACATCCTCACAACAATTCTGTGAGGTCGATTCTATTAATAACTTATTTTTCAGTTGAGGAAACTGAGGCTGAGAAAGGTTAAAGTGACTGGCCTAAGGTTACATAGCTAATAACCGTCTGAGGTAGGATTTGAACTCAGGACTTCTTTATTCCAAGTCAAACGCTCTTTCCCATTGAGTCAGCCTTTTGCTTCCTTTATTTTTCAGGAAAAGAAAAACAAGGCCCAAGGCAGCAAAGTGATTGTTGAAGGTTACACAGAAAGTAAATAGCCAATCCAAGATTTAAATTAAAATTCAATTTCTTTCTACTAAACTGTGATTCAGGATCTGGTAGAGATATTAAAAAGATCTTCAAAGATAGATAAAAAAATAATCTTCTAAAGTTATATTATGGTGTGTGTATGTGTGTGTGTGTGTGTGTTTATTGAATGTTAAGCCTATAAGACATAACAATAATGGCTTCCTCTTTTCTTTAAAGAATCCTCTGGCTTTTTGAGTTTCCAGGAGTCTCTACAAGAGGTTTCTAAGTGCAGCAACCACACAGACACGTTTAAATAACAAATGGTTGTAACATCAAACAATAAAATCCAGTAGTCTCAAGGTTAATGGTGACATATTCCACCTTTAACTTCTATCACCTCAAAAAGGAAAACATGCCCTGAGGTATTTCAAATGAAATACCAGGCTTTCTTGTAAATTGTAATGAAAGTTCCATTAGAAAGAACTGAGTGCACCCCTATGAAAATCAATGAAGTCAATATGCCTTAAAAAAAAAATAATCTTGTTTGTAAATCCACTTATATTACAGTCTATGAATCCCAAATTCTCAGTGGCCTATAACTAAATTTCTGTTATTATGTTACTACCAAAATATCATAAGTACATTATATATGAATATATTACAACCATGAAATATTTCATTATTTTCTTAACTGCAATAGTGACTTTTTATCTTGATTCCTTTTCTCTTTCTGTTGACTCTGGAAATATCTCAACATAAACAAAATATGAAACTTTGCTATTTTATCATCCCAGCAGCCTTGACTCATATTCTTGGAATCATCATCACTCCCAAGACAAATCAACAGGAATTTATTAAGTGCCTATTAAGTACAAGGGACAAAAAGGCAAAATCATACCCACTATGTGTGAGGCGCTGTGCTAAGAGCTGCGGATAGAAAAAGAAGCAAAAGACAGCACCTGAAACCACAGGACTTAAAATTTAATTGGGGACATAACACTGAAACCATTACATAACAAAGAAAGCTATATACGTATTTTTGTTTTTGTTCAGTCCTGTCCAACTTTTCATGACTCTGTGGATCATACTGTCCAATGGGGTTTTCTTTTCAATATTAATTTTCTTATTAATAAATTTATTTATTTTTAGTTTTCAACATTTACTTCCACACAATTTTGAGTTCCAAATTTTTACCCCATCTCGCCCCTCCCCCCACCCCAAGATGGCATGCATTCTGAATGCCCCTTCCGCTAGTCTACCTTCCCTTCTATCTCCCCCCCCACTTCTCTTATCCCCTTCCTCTTCTATTTTCCTGTAGGGCAAGACAGATTTTTGTACCTCATTTCCTGTATTTCTTATTTGCCAGTTGCATGTGAAAACTTTTTTTTAAACATGTGTTTTTAAAACTTTGGGTTCCAAATTTTCTTCTTCCTCCCTCCCCATGCACCCTCATTGAAAAGGCAAGCAACTCAATATAGGTTATACTTGTGTAGTTATGCAAAGCACTTCCATAATAGACATGCTGTGAAAAACTAACTCAATTTCTCTTAATCCTATCCTGCCCCACCATTTATTATATTTTTTCTTCTGACCTTGTCCCTCCTCAGAAGTATTTGCTTCTGATTACCCCCTTTCCCAATTTTCCCTCCTCTCTATCATCCCCCTTTTCTCTTGTCCATTTCTCCCCCTATTTTCCTGTAGGGTAAGACAGATTTCCATACCCAATTGAGTGTGTGTGTTATTCCCTCCTTAAGTCAAATCCTATGAGAATAAGATTCACTCATTTCCCTCTCACCTTCCCCCATTTCCCCTCCTCTGTAAGAGCCTTTTCTTTTCTGTTTTGTTTTTTTTTTTGTGGGATAATTTACTCCATTCTACCTCTCCCTTTCTCCTTCTCCTAGTATAATCCTCTCTCACCCCTTAATTTTATTCTCCAGATATGACTCCTTCACCTGTAACTCACCCTGTGCCCTCTATCTATTTATCTATCTATTTATCTATCTATCTATCTACCTATCTATCTATCTATGTACATACATACAATTTTTTCCCTCCAACTACCCTAATACTGACAAAGGTCTCATGAGTTACAAATATCATCTTTCCATGCAGGAATGTAAACAGTTCAAACTTAATAAGTCTCTTATGATTTCCCTTTCCTGTTTACCTCTTCATGTTCCACTTGAGTCTTGTATTTGAAAGTCAAATTTTCTATTCAGTTCTGGTCTTTTCATCAAGAATGCTTGCAAGTCCTCTATTTCACTGAATGACTATTTTTTCCTCTGAAGGATTATACTCAGTTTTGCTGGGTAGGTGATTCTTGGTTGTAATCCTATCTCCTTTGCCCTCCGGAATATTATATTCTATTCCCTGTGGTCCCTTAATGTAGAAGCTGCTAAATCTTGTGTTATCCTGATTGTGTTTCCATAATACTTGAATTGTTTCTTTCTGGCTGCTTGTAATATTTTCTCCTTGACCTGGGAACTCTGGAATTTGGCTACAATATCCCTAGGAGTTTTCCTTTGGGGATCTCTTTCAGGAGGAGATCGGTGGATTCTTTCAATTTCCATTTTGCCCCCTGGGTATAAAATATCAGGGCAATTTTCCTTGATCACCTCTTGAAAGATGATGTCTAGCCTCTTTTTCTGATCATGGCTTTCAGATAGTCCAATAATTTTTAAATTCTCTCTCCTGGATCTATTTTCTAGGTCAGTTGTTTTTCCAATGAGATATTTCACATTGTTTTCTAATTTTTCATTCTTTTGGATTTGTTTTAAAGTGTCTTGATTTCTCATAATGTCACTAGCTTCCAATTGCTCTATTCTAATTTTTAAGGAAGTATTTTCTTTGGTAATCTTTTGGATTTCCTTTTGCATTTGGACAATTTTGCTTTTTAGGGCATTCTTCTCCTCATTGGCTTTTTAGACCTCTTTTGCCATTTGGGTTAGGCTGTTTTTTAAGGTATTATTTTCTTCAGTATTTTTTTGGGTCTCCTTTAGCAAGCTGTTGACTGGTTTTTCATGATTTTCTTGCATCACTCTCATTTCTCTTCCTAGTTTTTTCTCTATTTCTCTTACTTGTTTCTCAAGATCCCTTTTGAGCTCTTCCAAGGCCTGGGATCAATTCATATTCTTGGAGGCTTAGGATGTGGGAGCTTTGACTTTGTTGTCTTCTTCAGGTTGTATGTTTTGATCTTTGTCTCCAAAGTAAGATAATAATAGTCTGATTCTTTTTGTGCTGCTTACTCATGATCCCGGTCAATTATTTGAGTTTTAAACTCTTTGTTAAGGTAAGAATCTGCTTCCAATGTGGAGAATGTACTGCCCCAAGCTTTGGGGGTTTGTACAGCTGTTTTCAGAGACACTTCTAAGGACTTGTAAATTTTCAGTTCTTCCAAGGTGGTATGATAAGGGGTGAGGTGTTTTCTCTCCACAGCCACAACAAGCTCCACCATGCCAGCACTCCTCCTTGCCCCAGGAACGTCACCCAGAACTGTGACCCAGATCCAAGCATGGGCAAAGCAAGAGATTACTCCCCCAGCACTGGCAAAGAGATCCCTGCAATCCCCCTCTGATCAGCCACTCAATTCCCCCTCAGTCTGTGGGCTGGAAGCTCAGGAGGCAGCCGCTGCCCCAGAGGCCGTGCTATGGACTTGTGGCTGAGACCTAGCTCCTTCTCTCACCACTGTCACAGACTTTTCCCACCATCCTTCAAAGTTGTCTTTGGCATTCATGGGTTGAGAAGTCTGGAAACCACCACACCTGTCCGTGACTCAGTCCTCTGAGGCCTGCTCCAGGTTTGCTTTGGCCTGTGCACCCATGCCACTCTGAGCTCCTCTCCCTGCCCGGCACAATATACCTTTCTAATCAACCATCCAGGTTGTCTTTGGCTGGAAATTTGTTTCACTCTGTCTTTTTGCAGGTTCTGCTGCTTTAGAATTTGTTTAGAGTCATTTTTTTTACAGGCATTTGGAGGTGTTTGGGGGAGAGCTCAAGCAAGTCACTTCTTTCACTTAGCCATCTTGGCTCCGCCCCTCTTTTCAAGATTACTGGAGTAGTTTGCCATTTCCTTCTCTAGTGAATTAAGGCTAACAGAGGTTAAGTGACTTGCCCAGATTCACACAGCTAATAAGTGTCTGAGGTCATATTTGAAATCAGGTCTTTCTGACTCTAGGCCTAGAGCTCCAGCTGCTATACCATCTAGCTGACTATACACATGATTAGTAGGAAATAGTTAAAAGTGGGACATGGAGGAGATGACATGCAGCTCATAAATTGATAAAACCTGCCATTGTTAATTGCAAAATATTTCTTGCATGGGCACCTCTCCCTTTCTATTTCCATTGAAAATCATTCTAGTTCAGGTCATCATGTCTCCTTCCTCAGAATATTGGAATTGCTTCCTGGATAATCTTCCTGCCTCAAATATCCCCATTCAGTTCATCCACCACCCAGAAGTCTGAGAACAGAAAGCAGAGGATGTTAAATATCCTCAAATTTTTGAAGGCTGAACATGGAATGAGCCCTAGACACCTTCTCTTTCTCCCTAGAGGATGAAACAAGGAGTTTTGGGTAGAAGTTGAATAGAGGCACATTTGAGTTTGATGCACTAAATGACTTCTAAGCAATGAGAGCCTTGCAAAGTGAAACAAACTGTCTTAGGAGGTAGTGGGTTCTAGCTATTAGATCTTTTCTAATGGAGCCTGGATGGCCATTCACTAGGAATGGTGTAGAAGAGATTCCTGTACAGATAGTGCAAGAACTACTTAACATCTGAGATGTCTTCCAACTCATTTTCTGTGATTCCTGATCATTAAAAGCATATTAGACTTCTAGCCAGCATAATTCTTTATTCAAGGTAAGAATATTCTGTTGCATCTGTTTTCCCAAAGGATAACTAACCCTATGCAATAATTCAATGGCATGTTACTTTCTTTTTTTCAAGGAGCTCTCACATGAGACTTGACCTGGTACTTTAAATTAGCAGTGATGATGAATCTCCACGGAAAATTTCATTAATTTTTCAAAACATTTCTTCATACATTTGTTCTAGGGCCTTTAAGCATTGGATTTATTTTATGAGTAAATAAATACTGTCTGTTCTTTGCTATCTTATTAAGCCTACTTTAACCATTTTTTCCTCATAAGATACTACAAAAAGTGATTCTCATTTGCAAAGTATTTAAGAAAGGCTGTGCCTCCCTACTTAATTATCTGACTTCAGTGAGAACAGAAAATCTCTTAGGTTCCTTATGCAAACAGGAGTGGAAAGTCTAGTAGGTATTCCAGTCTTGTGTACCTGTACCAAAATTATCAATTAGAGACAATTGAGGTCTGAGGGTGTTCAAGAAGAACTAACACCTCTAGTGTGAGGGCTTGCCAAGTATAAGAACTAGTGCACTGATTACCACACAGGATCATCATGAGGATAGTACTATGTAAATATTAAGAATTTCTATAAATGTGAAGGGTCATTACTGCTAAATGGTATCTTTGCTGCACATGACCAGATCACCTAACATAAAAGTCCCCTCCTTCTGGGAGATGACAACCTACGCTCTCCTATTACAGTGGATGGAGAATGCATAGCTAGAACAGGTTGCATCTTTAAAACTTCCAGAGTGGGACGGTCTTTCTCTTTTTCCTATGAGTTCTTTCCTGCAGTGCACCCAGGAAGGGTGAAGGTCACATTCATCCATATGGTGGCTGCCATAAACTAATTAGGTCTCACTTGGATAATCAGACTAGTATGTATGTTTTGGTTTGTTTCATTGTCCTTTTCATTTCTAGGATCAGATAGTAGAATCCCTACTAGACCCAGGAGTTTGAACCATAGCGATGTTGGAAGCAGGATTTCTGGTAAGATAATGTAGCAGCCAATGCAACAGGGATTACTGGAAAAGACGGAGTATCTAGGACTTGAGCCCAAGATAAACTTTGGACTTGGAACTTGGATAGTAGGAAGTGATAGTGTATAAAGGAAATAAGCAAGACTATGAACTGAATCCTTTCCCCTTCTTCAGAAACTCTGGTGGTATGGGTTAGAGGGGTGGTAGTTATATCCCATATATTGATAGGTATATTTGTATATTTATTATCATACCTTTGAAGTAAATGTTTCATTCTGATTTTTAAATATTCAAATAGAATTGGAGCACAAAGACTCCCCCTATGATTGAGGGAACATGATTGCTAGAAGAAAAAAAAACAATGGCAAAGAGTTTCTCATAAAATTCCAGTTCAGCAGGGAAATAGATGTTTCCTGGTTTCCTGGTTTTTTTTGTTTTGTTTTTTTTTTAAGGAGAGTACAACATTTAGTGTACTCTTAGAGTGTTGGGACCAGAGATAGCTTTTTGGCTAACATACTGATTAAGTTGGAAGAAGAGTCTGGCAAATACAGAGGAGGCGAGTGGCCTGTTCTGATGGCAGAAACATAAAATCCTGGGAGAGAGGTAAAAGGTTATATAACTGGCCTTCAAGTATTGAAGCCAGGTGAGTCATTATTGTAGCAATATGATGTCAATTTAAAATCTATATTCAGAAAACAATATTTAACTTTTTAAACATTATGAAGGGGCAGGGTATTGGAAAATAAATGGCATTGGTGCAGCGGTAAGTCTGGGATCTGATGTCAAAGACCTAGGCTCAAGAACTAGCCATGTTACTTACTAGCCACTATATATTGGATAAGTTATTTATATCTCTGTTTCAGAATTTCCTCATTTAAAAAGGAAGGATTAGGTTGGATGACCTTTAAGGTCCTTGTAGTTCTAAATCTATGATGTTCCAATCCACACTTGTAAGATGTTTCAAAAAGTTTACATCTCGAGAATACTTTTGATGAATATTTCAAGATCTAAAGGTTGCAGGTTGCTTTAATTTTTTCTTAATTTTTAAGAGAAGTGTCTCATTGAAATTGTTAGCTCTAACAATGTACTCAAGACAAAGAAGTGAATAGCAGAAAACATGAGTGAGCTGACCTATTCTTCTAAAATGAATTGTAAAATTACTTTCTTCTGACTATAGAAAAAAAAATCATGAGTTGTGGGTTTAATTTTTAGAGAGGGAATGGCAAGTCAAGTCAATGCATGGAAGACAGGAAAATGACATGAGAGTGAGTAGCCAGAATCAAGATTGCTGAAAAAGAATGAAAATCTCAACTGCAGACAAGTCAAGACAGAATGAAGCAAGTAGAGACAAATGTTGGTACTGATTGATTTTCCCACTCAATCGCCATTGGTAAATTCTCTGTATCTTTACCCCATTCTCTCTCTCTCTCTCTCTCTGTATGTGTATATATACATATATATATATATATATAATATGTGTGTGTATGTGTATGTGTATGTATATGTATGTATATATACACACATATATGTATATATGTGCCACATAAACCCCCCAAAATAATATAAATAAAGGGTTGATTCTTTATATGTGTGGTGAAGCTGATAGTTTGAATTTGCTGGAAATCACTACTGCAGTTACACAGAGACTAGGAAAAAAGTGTTAAATTTTTATCCTGAATCCTTTTATTACTGCTTTCTGTACAAAGCATTGTTCACAGAATTATGGAATTTGTAGCTGGAAGGAAATCAGAAATCAGGTAGTCCAACTCTCCTTGAAAAAGTCCAAGATAACTTCTAAACCATACTTGCCAAGCCAACTTCCAGTGAGGGAAATTTGCAACTTTCGAAGGCAGAAACATCTCTTTGGCCAGGGTTGATTGTCAGAAACCTAAATTTGTTCCTTTTTAATCTTCTAAGATCATTGGCTTCCATTCACTGCTCTTAATACTGTTCTCTAGGATGAGGCAGAACAAAATTGAATCTCTCTGCCACATATTAACCTTTCAAATATTTGAGGACAGATATAATGGCTTTTTTCTCCTCTAAGTTTTCTCTTCTCTGAGCTATATTACTCTTGTCCTTGAAAGGTGGTACCACAAAACTTATCTTAGTGACTTTTTTTTGGACTAAAGCCAAATTCATCATTGTTGTTGGGGATCTCTCTGCAACACTATATAATGGCTCTCCATCTTAATGTATTTTGTACATTAAGTTGTAATCGTTGCTGTCCTGGTGATGACATGGCATCTTATATTGGCAAATTAATGTGGTAGGGATTAGACTTGTGATTTCATTGCTTTAAGGAATTATGAAATAGGAAAATCCTCTAATAATGAAGTTTGACATCTCTGCAACTGAGAGAAGTTAGTCTGAGTATGAGAGAGTTACATGGGCACCTAAAAAGTTGACTTTCTCAGTAATAGTCAAAAGGTGTCAAAAGTACAAATGGAACCCAGGTCTTCCTGACTTCATTGCTAGATCTTTATGCACTTTGTTATGTTGACTTTTGGCAAAATAGTGGCAGATTACATAAATCCTACTCTGCCAGCCAAAGAAGAGTCATATGCTGCTGCTTTGCATACACCTGTGTCTCAAAAGAGAAGCAAGGTCATCTATCACAACAACAATATACTCCTGTGGGCCCAGAATACAAACAGGTAAGACTTCACCTTTAGATAACCCTAAAAAAGTCAGTCCTTGAAAGGAAACACATACTTTTGCACTTACTTGAACAAAACATTGAGAAAAAGTGTGTGATCCTTGAAGAACCAAGGATTGTGTACAGGAATCTAAGCTTAAGTTTGGAAATTGGCAACCATGAAAATATTTGATTTATTATGTCTCTTCTTTTTTTCCCCATCTTTTTACTTGGTGTAATGAATAGATTTATGGGATACTTAGTATCTATAAATTTGTCAGACTCCATCTTTTAGGTGAACATTCTATCTTTATAAAAATTTATTAAGGCTTTAGTTTTAATTTTGAATATGCTCTGGAGCCTTTAAATGATGCTTTATTATGTAGCAAAAAATAGATTGTCTGCATTAATGAGAACATTAGATGTGACAATGATCTACAACTTGTGTTACATAGACTTTTTTTCAGATTTAATTCATTTTATTGGTACTCAATATTAGGTTTTTAATTAATTTTTTTCCAGTTCTTAATTTCTTTTTATTTAAAGTTTTGAGTTCCAAATTCTATCCTTCCCTTCTCCTTCTCCCCTGCCTGAGATGGTAAGCAATCAGATATAGATTATATATGTGCAATTATATAAAACATTTCCATATTAGTCATTTTGTACAAGAAGATTAGAATAAAATTTTTAAAAAAGACAGAAAGAGAAAATATCATTCTTCAGTCTGTATTCAAACAATATTAGCTTTTTCTCTGGCTGAGGATAGTATGCTTCGTCGTTAGTCCTTTGGGATTGTCTTGGATCATTGTATTCCTTTCCTTTGCATTTTTTTCATTGATTCCTTTGATATCCTTGAATTTTTGTTCTTTCAGATGAATTTCATTACTATTTTTTCTAGCTCTGTAAAATATTTTTTGATAATTTGATTGGTATGGTACTGAATAAAGAGATTAGTATAGGTAGAATTGTCACTTTTATTATCTTGGCTCAGCCTACTTATATATAACTAATACTTTTCCAGTTGTTTAGTTATGACTTTATTTGTGTGAAAAGTGTTATAGGAATGTTGATGATTGACCTGGGATTATTTTGTATCTTGCAACTTTGCTAAAGTTGTTAGTAATTTCAATTTTTTTTAGTTGATTCTCTAGGGTTTTCTTTTTTTTCTTTTTTCTTTTCTTTTTTTTTTTTGGCTAGGCAATGGTGTTAAGTGACTTGCCCAGGGCCACACAACTATTAAGTGTTATGTGTCTGAGGCCGGAGTTGAGCGCAGGTCCTCCTGAACCCAGGACCGTGCTCTATCCACTGTGCCACCTAGCTGCCCCTTAGGATTTTAGTAGAACATTATATCATCTACAAAGAGTGATAGTTGTTTGTTTTTTTTTCCTTATTGCCTATTGCAATTCCTTTAATTTCTTTTTCTTCTCTTATTGCTATTGCTAACATTTCTAGTAAACTATTAAATAATAGAGATGATAATGGGTGTCCTTGCTTCATCCCTGATTGTATTGGGAAGGCTTCTGCTTGTCCCCATTACAGATAATTCTTGTTTATGCTTTTAGATAAATATTGCTTTTAATTTTAAGGTAAGATCCTTTTATTCTTGTGCTATCTAGTGTTTTTAATTGGAATGGGTACTGTATTTTGTTAATGGGTTTTTCTGCATCTATTGAATAATCATATAATTTCTGTCAGTTTTGTTATTGATATAGTCAATTATGCTAATAGTTTTCCTAATACTGAACCAACCCTGCATTCCTTATATAAATCCTGCCTGGTCATGTATGATCTTTTGGAGATATTGCTATAATCTCTTTGCTAGTATTTTATTTAACATTTTTGCATCAATATTCATTAGGGAAATTGGTCTATAATTTTATTTCTCTGTTTTTGGCTTTCCCTGGTTTAGTTATTAGCACCATATTTGTGTCATAAAAGGAATTTGATAGGACTCTGCCTATTTTTCAAATATTTTATATATCATATTGTGGTTAATTGTACTTTAAATGTCTGGTAGAATTCACATGTGAATCCATCTGGAGCTGGAATTTATTTTTCTTTTATTAGGAAGTTCATTGATGGCTTTTTCAATTACTTTTTTTCTAAAATTGAGTTGTCTTTTATTTCTTCTTCTATAAATCTGGGTAATTTATAATTTTTGTAGATATTCATCCGTTTTATTCATATTGTCAAATGTATTGGGATATAATTGGGCAAAATAGTTCTTAACAATTGTCCTAATTTCCTCTTCATTGGTGGTGAATTTATCCTTTTCATTTTTGATACTAGTAATTTGGTTTTCTTCTTTCCTTTTTTTAAAAAAAAGTATTTTACTTTTATTTATTTAAAAAAATTTTTAATTAATTTATTTTGTTTTATCAACAATCACTTCCATAAGCTTTTGAGTTTTAAATTTTTCTCCCCCTCCCTCCCTTTCTCCTTCCCCAAGATGACATGCAATCTTATAAAGACTATACATATTCATTCTTATTAAACATATTTTAACATAAGTGATGTTGTAAAGAAGAATTAGAACTAATAGGAGGAACCATCAGAAAGAGGAAACAAAACACAACAGAAGAAAAAAAATTGCAAATAGGATGTTTCAATCTGCATTCAGACTCCATAGTTCTTTCTTTGGATGTGGATAACATATTCCATCATGAGGCTCTTGGAGATGTCTTAGATCCTTGTATTGCTGAGAAGGGTTAAGTCTATCAATATTAGTCATCACACAGTGCGGCTGTTACTATGTACAACATTCTCCTGCTTCTGCTCACTTCACTCAACATCAGACCATACAAATCTTTCCAGGTTTTTCTGAAGTCTGCCTTTCATCATTTCTTTTTTTTTTTAGATTTTTAAAATCTTTTTTTATTAATTTATTTTGATTTATCAATAATCACTTCTGTATGCTTTTGAGTTTAAAATTTTTCTTCCTCTTTCTCCCTACCACCCTTCCCAAGACAGTGCACAATCTGATATAGGGTATACATTTACATTCATATTAAACATATTTTCATATTAGTCATGTTGAAAGTAAAAATTAAAACCAATAGGAGGAACCATCAGAAAGAGGAAACAAAACTCAACAGAAGAGAAAAAAAATAGCAATTCAACTTGCATAGTTCTTTCTTTGAATGTGGATAGCATTTTCCATCACAAGGCCTCTGGAGATGTCTTAGATCCTTGTATTGCTGGGAAGGGTTAAGTTTATCAATATTAGTCCTCACACAATGTGGCTGTTATTGTGTACAACATTCTCTTGGTTCTGCTCACTTCACACAGCATCAGACCATACAAGTTTTTCCAGGTTTTTCTGAAGTCATCCTGTTCATCATTTCTTATAGCACAATAGTGTTCCATCACATTCATATACCACAACTTGCTCAGCCATTCCCCAATTGATGGGCATGTTCTCAATTTCCAATTCTTTGCCACCGCAAAAAGAGCTGCTATGAATATTTTTGTACATGTAGGTCCTTTTCCCATTTGTGTTATCTTTTTGGGATATAGCCCTAGAAGTGCTGGGTCAAAGGGTATGCACATTTTTATAGCCCTTTGGGCATAGTTGCAAATTGCTCTCCAAAATGATTGGATCATTTCACAACTCCACCAACAATGCATTGGTGTTCCAATTTTCCCACACCTTCTCCAACATTTATCATTTTCCTGTTTTGTCATGTTGACCATTCTAATTGGTGTGATGTGGTACATCAGAGTTGTTTTGATTTGCATTTCTCTAATCAATAGGGATTTAGAGCATTTTTCCATATGTTTATAGACGGCTTTAATTTCTTCATCTGAGGACTGTTTGTTCATATCCTTTGACTATTTATCAATTGGGGAATGGCTTGTATACTTATAAATTTGACTTAATTCTCTATATATTTTAGAAATGAGACCCTTATCAGAGAGACTGGTTATAAAAATTCTTTTCCAATTTTCTACCTTCCTTCTAATTTTAGTTGCATTGGCTTTGTTTGTGCAAAAACTTTTCAATTTAATGTAATCAAAATTATCTATTTTGTTCTTTGTAATGTTCTCTATCTCCTGTTTGGTCATGAATTCTTCTGTTCTCCATAGATCTGACAGGTAATCTATTCCTTGCTCTCCAAGTTTGCTTATAGTGTCATCCTTTCTATCTAAATCATGTACCCATTTTGACTTTATTTTGGTATATGGTATGAGATTTTGGTCTATGCCTAGTTTCTGCCATACTCTTTTCCAGTTTTCCCAGCAGTTTTTTTTTTCAAAGAGTGGGTTCTTATCGCAGAAACTGGGGTCTTTGGGTTTATCAAATAATAGATTACTATAGTCATTGACTACTGTGTCTTGCATATTTAACCTATTCCACTGATCCAACACTTTATTTCTTAGCCAGTACCAAGCAATTTTGATGATTGCTGCTTTATAATACAATTAAAGATCTGGAATGGCTAGGCCACCTTCCCCTGCATTTCTTTTTGTTACTTCTCTTGATATTCTGGACCTTTTGTTCTTCCAAATGAATCTTGTTATTATTTTTCTAACTCTATAAAATAATTTTTTGGTAGTTTGATTGGTATGGCACTGAATAAGTAAATTAGCTTAGGTAGAATTGTCATTTGTATTATATTAGCTCAGCCTACCCATGAGCAACTGACGTTTTTCCAATTATTTAGATCTGACTTTATTTGCATGAAAAGTGTTTTGTAATTGTATTCATAGTGTTCCTGGGTTTGTTTCAGGAGGTAGACTCCTAAATATTTTATAATGTCTCCAGTAAGTTTAAATGGAATTTCTCTTTCTATCTCTTGCTGTTGGGCTTTGTTGGTAATATACAGAAATGCTGATGATTTATGTGGGTTTATTTTATACCCTGCAACTTTGCCAAAGTTGTTTATTATTTCAAGTAGTTTTTTACTTGATTCTCTGGATTCTCTCAGTATAACATCATGTTATCTGCAAAGAGTGATAGCTTTGTTTCTTCTTTGCCTATTTGTGAGGGACTGTCTATGTTGGCAACTACCAGGTGGGCGCTGTGGCAAGATTAGGGTAAGATCTCGGTATTTTGGAAGTCGAGGCAGGGGCTGTGGTAGGCAGAGTCATGGTGAAATGGGATGGGCTGGGTACGGAGAAGCCCTGAGGCAGTGGGCAGTGCTATGTGAGATAAGCTGGGTGCAAGGAAGTAGCCAGAGCTTGTGCTCCTGAGGCAAGGGGCGGTGCCACGTGGGAGTGGGACGGCAGAGGACTGAGTTCCCTTTGCTTAGTCCCCTCCCTATATGCAATGTCAACCCCAGACACCTCCTCCCAGTATCTGAGTCTGACTTCCTAGGTCATGTACTCTGTCTATGCACTAATCCCAGACGCCTCCTTCCTGTATCCGGTCCTAGCCTCCTATGTCACTCCCTCCCCCTTGGTGTGCTAAACTCAGACAGCCCCTTGCAGTATCTGACCCTACAATCATTGGCTAGTAAGCGGGCTGGGGAGGAGGAGCTAGGTAGGTATTTAGGAACAAGCGTGGTCAGATCACGCTCTCTCTTGGCTCCTGCTCTGTTGCTCTGGCCTTGCTGCTTGGGCTTGCTGTGATGGCTTGCTGTGATGGCCTCTGAATAAAGCTCTGGTGTTGGCACCTCCCGATGGCTTGTCTTTGTGTGTTTATCCGGTTGAGGACCGAAGACTGTGAGTGAGTATGACTCTGGCAGCCTGCTCCTTATAGGAGGAGAGGGTACGGCGCAGCCGGCACAAGGTCGGCGCGGCCGGTACACCTATTCTGAAACCTTCAATTTCTTTTTTCTTCTCTTATTGCTAAAGCTAATGTTTCCAGTATCATATTGCACAACAGTGGTGATAATGGACATCCTTGTTTCACCCCCAATCTTATTGGAAAAGCTTCTAGCTTTTCCCCATTACATATTATGCTTGCTGAAGGTTTTAGATAGATGTTGTTTATTATTTTAAGTAAGACTCCATTTATACCTATGCTCTCTAGTGTTTTTAATAAGAATGGGTGTTGTATTTTGTCAAAAGCTTTTTCTGCCTCTTTTGAGATGATCATGTGGTTTCTGTTAGTTTTGGTGTTGATATGATGAATTATGCTGATAGTTTTCCTTATATTGAACCAGCCCTGCATTCCTGGTATAAATCCTACCTTGTCATAGTGCATTATTCTTGTGATAAGTTCCTGTAATCTATTTGCTAATATTTTGTTTGAAATTTTTGCATATATATATTCATTAGAGAAATTAGTCTATAATTTTCTTTCTCTCTCTTGACTCTTCCTGGTTTAGGTATCAGCACCATATTTGTATCATAAAAAAGAATTTGGTAATATTCCTTCTTCACATATTTTACCAAATAGTCTATATAGTTTTGGAATTAATTGTTCTTTAAATGTTTGATAGAATTCACATGTAAATCCATCTGGCCCTGGAGATTTCTTCCTAAGGAGTTCATCAATGGCTTGTTTAATTTCTTTTTCTGAGATGGGGTTATTTAAGTATTTTACTTCCTCTTCTGTTAATCTGGGCAATTCATATTTTTTGTAACTATGTATTCATTTCACTAAAATTGTCAAATTTGTTGGCATATGGTTGGGCAAAATAATTCCTAATTGTTGTTTTGATTTCCTCTTTCTTGGTGGTAGCTTCACCCTTTTCATTCTTGATACTAGTAATTCGGTTTTCTTCTTTCTTTTTTTTAATTAGATTAACCAAAGGTTTATCTATGTTATTGGTTTTTTCATAAAACCAGCTCTTAGTTTTATTTGTTAATTCAATAGTTTACTTAATTTCAATTTTATTAATTTTTCCTTTGGTTTTCAATATTTCTAATTTGGTATTTAATTGAGGATTTTTAATTTGTTCTTTTTCTAGTTTTTTAAGTTGTATGCCCAATTCATTGATCTCCTCTTTTTCTATTTTATTTATGTAAGCATTGAGAGATATAAAATTTCCCCCAAGAACTGCTTTTGCTGCATCCAATAAGTTTTGGTATGTTGTCTCATTATTGTCATTCTCTTGAATGAAATTATTGATTGTTTCTATGATTTGTTGTTTGACCCAATCATTTTTCAGGATTAGATTATGTAGCTTCCAATTATTTTTTAGTCTATCTTTCCATGGCCCTTTATTACATATAATTTGTATTGCATCATGGTCTGAAAATGATGCATTTAATATTTCTGCCTTTCTGCATTGGATTGTGAGGTTTTTATGCCCTAGTACATTGTCAATTTTTGTGTATGTGCCATGTGCCACTGAGAAAAAAAGTATATTCCTTTCTATCCCCATTCAGTTTTCTCCAGAGGTCTATCATATCTAACTTTTCTAATGTTCTATTCACCTCCTTAACATTTTTCTTGTTTATTTTGTGGTTAGATTTATCTAGTTCAGAGAGGGGGAGGTTGAGGTCCCCCACTAGTATAGTTTTGCTGTCTATTTCTTCCTGTAACTCCCTGAACTTCTCCCCTAAGAACTTGGATGCTATACCATTTGGTGCATATATGTTTAGTAATGATATTACTTCATTGTCTATTGTACCTTTTTGCATGATGTAGTTTCCTTCCTTATCTCTTTTGATAAGATCTATTTTTGCTTTTGCTTTATCTGAGATCATGATTGCTACCTCTTTACTTTACTTCAGCTGAAGCATAATATATTTTGCTCCAGCCTTTTACCTTTACCCTGTATGTGTCACTCTTTTTCAAATGTGTTTCCTGTAAATGACATATTGCAGGATTATGATTTTTAATCCACTCTGCCATTCACTTCTTTTTATGGGAGAATTCATCCCATTCACATTCACAGTTATGATTACTATCTGTCTTTTTCTCCATCCTTTTTTCCTCCATGTTTATGCTTTTCTTTCTCCTTTCTCCTCCCCCCCACTAGTGATTTTGCTTTTGACCACTGCCTCCTTCAGTCCCACCTCCCTTCTATTAGCTCCCTCCCTTTTCTTTCCCCTTTTCCCTCCTACTGCCTATAGGACAAGTGAGATTTCTATACCTAACTAATTATGTTGAGCCAAATCTGATGAGAGTAAGGTTCAAACAATGCTCATCTCCCTTCCTTCTTTCCCTCTTCTGTAATAGGTTTTTGTGCCTTTTCCTATAATGTAATTTACCCTTGTCTGTCACCTCCTTTCCTCTTCTCTCAGTACATTTTTCTTAGTTAGATCAGATTAATCTACTTACTTGGATCCATTTAACCCACTTGATTAGATTTTTTTTATTATAACATCAAAGTCGATTTATACCCACCCCCTTTATGCATAGCCCTTTAACATGGTGTACTAACAATACAGTTCTCAAGAATTGCAAGTGTCATCTTCCCTTGTAGGGATGTAAACTGTTTGCCCCTATTAATAACATGTTGTTTCTTTCTGTCCATTTACCTTTTTATGTCTCTCTTGAGTCTTGTATTTGAAGATCAAATTTTCTGTTGAGCTCTGGTCTTTTTATCAGGAAGGTTTGGAAGTCCCCTGTTTCACTGAATATCCCCTCCTCCTCTGAAAGATCATGCTCATTTTTGCTGGGTAGTTGATCCTTGGTTGTAATACAAGCTCCTTTGCCTTGTGGAACATCATATTCCATGCCCTATGGTCTTTTAATGTACAAGCTGCAAGGTTCTGTGTAATTCTGACTGTGGTTCCATGATATTTAAATTGTTTCTTTTGGGCTGTTAGCAGTATTTTCTCTTTGACCTGGTAATTTTGGAATTTGGTTACTATATTCCTTGGTGTTTCAGTTTGGGATCTCTTTCAGGAGGTGAGCAGTGGATTCTTTCTATAGCTATTTTACCTTCTGATTCTAGAATCTAAGGGCAGTTTTCCTTTATGATTTCCTGAAAGATACTGTCCAGGCTCTTTATTTCATCTTGATTTTCAGGTAGACCAATAATTTTTAAATTGTCTTTCCTAGATCGATTTTCTAGATCAGTTGTTTTACCAAAGAGATATTTTACATGTTCATCTATTTTTTCATTCTTTTGTTTTTGTTTGACTGATTCTTACTCTCTCATAGGGTAATTAGCTTCCATTTGTCCAATTCTAATTTTTAACAAATTGCTTTCTTTTATTAGATTTTGTATCTCCTTCCCCATTTGGCCAATTGTATTTTTTAGAGACTTATTCTCTTCAGCATACTTTTTTTTCCCCCAGTTGGCCAATTGTATTTTTTAAAGGACTTGTTTTCTACAGTTAATTTTTTTTTCCTTCCTTTTCCAAGCTATTGACTCTCTCTTGCATGCCTCTCATTTCTTTTCCCATTTTTTTCCTTCTACCTCTTTCATTTGACTTTTAAAAATCCTTCTTGAGCTCTACTAAGAAGGCTTTTTGGGCTTCAGACCAGTTCATATTCCCTTTTGAGGCTCCAGGTGTGGGCTTGTTGACAATGTTGTTTTCTTCAGAATTTCTGCCTTGATCTTCACTGTTCTCATAATATGAATCTATGGTACGTTTCTTTTTGCTCATACTGTTTGCTTATTTCCTGGCTCTTAAAGAGATTGAGCTCTCCTGCTGGGGAGCAGAGGGCACTGACCCAGGCTTCTTGTGTTGGGAGCCTAGGGCCTGGTCACTGGCTTTGTGTGCTGGGGCCTCCAATGCTGGCAGTTGGAGGCTGTAGGGTTCTGGCAGCTTACCTGGTATTGAGCTGGAATCAGCAAGACTGGAACTCTAGGGGTAGGATTGGATAGTGTGGCTCCCAAAGATTTCCTGCTCACCCAGACCTTTCCTTCCTTTTGATTTCTTCAGCTTTTTCCAGATGGATGTTGCAGGATGTTTATCTGCTTAGGGCCCCTTGGAGCACTTCACAGTATTTTGCTGAGGCACTGGGAGACTGCTGTAGAATGCCAAGGCACCTGGTGGTTTTCTGAGCTGGTTCCCACTGTTTTCCCTGCCCTCAATGAGAGCCTCAATGAGAAAAACAAAAGTATATTACTTTCTGCTCCCATTCAATTTTCTTCAGAGATCTATCTTATTGTTGTTGTTTGCCTGCTCCACCACTGGGTTTCTGGATCTCCTCCTGGTGTGCTGAGGGGGGGCTTTCTGCTAGCTTGCTGGGATGCCTCCCATTCTGTTCTGCTCCCCTTCCCCTAGGGCAAGAGGAGCCTTTCCCATTAATCCCTCAAGCTACCTGGGCTACTGGACTGCTGCACCCCATCTTTCTCCTGGTTCAGCTGTTCCAGGGTTTTTCCTGGGGTGATATTTTCTGGGCTTGCAGGGGTTAATAAGCACGGGTAAAAGGAACTTACTTCTTACTCCACCACCTTGACTCACAGAGTTTTCTTTTCTTTTTTTTTAACCAAAGGTTTCTTTTTTTACTGTTTTTTTTTCATAAAACCAGCTTCTAGTTTTCTTTATTAGTTCAATGGTTTTTTTCACTTTCAATCTTATTACTCTCACCTTTGAATTTCAGGATTTCCAATTTTGTGTTTAATTTGGAATTTTTAATTTGGTCTTTTTCTTCCTTTTTTCAGTTGGATGCCTAATTCATTGATTTGGTTTTTCTCTGTTTTATTGATATAAGCAATTAGAGATATACATTTTCCCTTAAGTACCACTTGGGCTGTATCCCATAAATTTTGGTAAATTGTGTCATTTTTTTTAATAAAATTATTAATTGATTCTGTGCTTTGTTCTTCAGCACACTTATTTTTTTAGGATTAGATTATTTAATTTCCAGTTAATTTTAATCCCTCTTTCCATTGTCCTTTATTTAATATAATGTTTATAGCTTTATGATAAAAATGCTGCATTTACTGTCTCTGCTTTTCTGCCTTTGGTTGTGAGGTTTTTATGTTCTAGTACATGGTTAATTTCTGTAGATGTCATGTACTGCTGAGAAAAACAAAAGTATATTCCTTTCTATTCCCATTCAATTTTCTTCAGAGACCTATCTTATCTAATTTTTCCAGAATTTTATTCTTCTCTATAACTTCTTTCTTTTTTTTTATTTTTGGTTAGAATTATCTAGTTCTAAGAAGGGAAAGGTGAGGTTCTGCACTAGTATAGTTTTATTATCTATTTCCTTCTGTATTTCATTCAACCTCTCCTTCAAAAATTTAAATGCTATACCATTTGTTGCACATAAGTTTAGTATTGATATGACTATTGTTTATGGTACCTTTCAGCAAGATATAGTTTCTTTCCTTCTATCTTTTAATTAGATCTAATTTTTCTTTTGCTTTGTCTGAGATCATGATTGCTATCCCTGTTTTCTTTGATTGCTACCCCTGCTTTCTTTGCTTCAGCTGAAGCATAATAAATTCTTTTCCAGCCCCTTAACTTTACCCTGTGTGTATCTCTCTGTTTCAGAAGTGTTTCTTATAAACAACACATTGTAGGATTCTGGTTTTTAATCTATTCTGCTATATGCTTCCACTTCATGGGTGAATTCTTCTCATTCACATTTATAATTATGATAACCATGTATTTTCCTCCACATTTAGAATTATGATAACTGTATTTTCCTCCATACTATTTTTCCCTTCTTTAATTCCCTCTCTCTCATGCTCCACCATTTCCCTCATCTCAAGTGTTTTATTTCTGATCACTTCCTTCCCCAGTCTACTCTCCCTTTTCTCAGTCTTGCCTTCCCCCTTCCATTATCCCTATCCCTTTTTACTTCCCTGTAGGGTAAGATAGATTTCTGTATCAAACTTAAGGTGTATGTTATTCCCTCATTGAGCCAATTTTGATGAGAGTAAGGTTTAATCTTTGCCCACCACTACCCTCCTACATTCCCCTCCATTATAATAGCTTTTTATTGCCTATTTTAGGTGGAATATTTTACACCATTCAACTTTCCTCTTTCTTTTTCTTCCAGTGCAATTTTCTTTCTACACCTTTATCATCTCATCAAAGTCCCCTTATATCCACTCTCTATGTCTATATATACTCCTTCTAATTGCTATTAAAGTAATAAAGTTCTTTATAGTCACAAATATTATCTTGCCATATAGAAATAAGAAAAAAAACCAGTTTAACCTTATTGCATTTCTTATGTGTTTTTTTTTGTTTCTTTTTTACCTTTTTATGTTTCACTTGAAACTTGTATTTGGAGGTCAAATTTTTTTATTCAGCTCTGCTCTTTTAATTAGGAATACTTGAAAGTCCTCTGTTTCATTAAATATCCATTTCCCCCCAAAAGATTATATTCAGTTTTGCTGGGTAGGAGATTCTTGCTGCAATCCTTACTCCTTTGCCTTCCAGTATATAATATTCCAAGTCCTCAAGCTGCCAAATCCTGTATAGTCCTGACTGTAGCTCCACAATATTTGAATTATTTCTTCTTGGCTGCTTGCTGTACTTTTTCCTGGATTTGTGAGCTCTGGAATTTGGCTATGATGTTCCTGGTAATTTTCATTTTGGTATCTCTTTCAGGCAGTGATTGTTAGATTCTTCCAATTTTTATTTTGCCCTCTGATTCTAACGAATCATGGCAGTTTTCTTTGATAATTTCTTGAAAGATGTTGTCCAGGTTTGTTATATAGATTTTTCCACTGCTTTTGTACAAATTAAAATTCTTTGCTACTAGTTTCTATGTGACTGGGAAGTTCTTTTTGCTGTCTTACAATAGTTTTTATTTACCAAAAGTAAGCTACAGATAGCTGCATTGATCCCTCCACACTTGAGGCTATTTAATTTAAAAGAAAACCTCCATGTAAAAGGCATTTAAAATAACAATAGCAGTAAAGGGCAGCTGGTAGAGCCTTAATGAGATTTTCTGTTCCTTGCAAGTTTAGCATTCCCACAGAACAAGATCAATACAGGCTCATTTTTGCTCAGACATTTTTGAAAGCTTCATAGCACTGTGAAGCAGTCACCAGAGAGATCAGCCTTTTCTTTTCTCTCCAACTTCTGCTCTGAGAATCCCAGAACAGGTGGTGAGAAGAGCTATACAGACTGCCAAGCAGAGATTTCAAATGGCCTCAGATGAAAAGTCCATGTTCCTCCTGCATGTCATGTCCAAGAGCATTGGTGGAGTAGACTGTGCAGAGACCTTCATCCATCTCAAGGAAACAGGAGACAATGGAAAAAGATCAATAATGGTGATAATGTAGCAACCACTTCAAATACTATACCCCTCCAACACACAGCCTGCCAATTTTACAAGGAGGTGTTGTTCCTTTTCCAGAAGTATCTCATCTTTCCAACTTCAAACTGTTCTTTTCAATAGGCAAATTGACAATTCAGTGTTAAGAAAGTAGAATATCTATCTATATCTATCTATCTATCTATCTATATCTATCTATATCTCTATATCTATTATCTATATCTATATCTATAGATATAGATATAGATATATGGATATATGTATATATAACAATAATGTTGAGAAAAGCAACTCTAAAAGTCAGCTGAACTTTGATTAGTTGAAATGATCTACTTTGGTCCAGAGAAGAAATGATGAAGCACACTTTCCTAACCTTAATGGAAAAGTGGGATATACAAATGTGAAACATCTGAGTTGTTAGATCATTATACTGTAAACTTTGTTCGTTTTTGTATTGTTGATGAGGGTCTAAAAATAAATGGGGAAAGGCTAAGTTTGGCCACACACACATTTGTAAATGTGTGTATGTGTTGTTGTTGTTGTTGTTGTTGAGTTGTGTCTGATTCTCTGTGACACTATTTGGGGTTTTCTTGGCAAATATACTAGAGTGGTTTGTCATTTCCTTCTCCAGCTCATTTGACAAATGAGGAAACTGAGGCAAATAGCACAAAGTGACTAGCCCAGGGTCACACAGCTACTAGATATTTGAAGCTAAATTTGAACTTAGGCAGATGAGTCTTCATGACTCCAGGCCAGCACTCTATCTACTGTGCCATCTAGCTACCCCTTATAGATCTACACATACGTACTTATTTACATGCATGTATGTACATATAAATATAAGATAGAGAGGGAGAGGGAAAGGGAGAGGAAGAGGGAGAGTTTAGACTTCCCAGTCACTTCCCATTTTCTTCCATATGGCTAAAACTATCATAGCTTTGCACAATCATACTGTGAACAATAGATAATTGAAATACACATGTCTTTGTCAACTGAAAATGTTTATGAGGAGTAAAACTAAGTCAATCAAAAGTGTGACTAATAGCAGATTAAATGAATAAGCTTAGAAATGGTGACTAGTTGCCCCCAGTCAAAGGTGAGCTAGGGGCAGAAGTGAAGAGAATCAATTCCTTCACCTTTCCTATAACACGTCTGTGTTTACCAGTGCTCCAACCCCACAGCAAGCTACAGATGAAGGGCAGACCTTTCTAGTATTCCAGAAGTACTCATCATCTTCCCTCCTTCTCCTCATTGCCTGGGAAGGGGAAATGCCTCTAAGTTCCTTCTCTCAAAGCTGCTGCTATTAAACCTTTGAGGCTGCTGTACAGCCAAACAGAATAAGAACTGCCATGAAACAATCCTTCATTTTACCCATATCTGGGGTTATCCTTACCCTGTTTGTCAACTTAACTCTGTATTATTCATTTGTTTTTCTTTTTCTTTCTCTTTTTTTATTTAATTTTATTTTTTATTTTTAGTTTTCAACATTCACTTTCACAAGATCTTGAGTTCCAAATTTTCTCCCCCATCTCTCCCCTCTGAAACATTACTCATATAATTAGTTTACCAAAAGTTCTATTAAATGGTGCCTCTCTTTACAAAAAAAAAAATGGTAGGGTATATAAACCAGCATACACAGTAGATAAAATGTGTCCTCACAGAGGGCACAAGCCATTTAATTTTACCTTTCTTTATCCCAAGTTTTAACTTTGTGCCTGGCCCACAGTAGTCACTTAATAAAGACTTGCTAATTATTGAATTTAGAACATACCTTAAGGACTTGGAAATCTATGGGATTAATACATGCCTGTAATAGAATTCACAGTATTGAGGGCCAAGGAATATAGAACAGGAAAAGCTGTAGTGTAAACTCAATCAAAACTCTTTTTAGAAGTATTTATAATCCTTAGAAAATCATACTTGGTAAAAGTTATACTTCTTTTCAGAAGTTTTCTTACTTTTTTTTTCTACGAGAAGGTGGATTTAGAAAGGCTCTTTAGGTAAGAAATGACTTTATTTTCTTTGGCCCACTCTCTTGTTGTTGGCTGCATAATAGATATTCAGAATCTATTAAGTCCTGAAATTTGTATTCCTGGGAAGAGGCATTTTTAAAATTATTTTTTTAATGAACAAAAATCCATTTTCTTTTCTTCACATACACATCCTCCACTGGAAAAGAATAAAAACAAAACTCTTATAATGAATGCAGAATCAATCAAAACTAATTCTTCCACTAGCCATGTCCCCAAAATGAAAAAGTCTCATTCTGTATCATAAGTCCATCGCCTCTCTGTAAGAAGGTGAGTATCATGCCTTATCTTCAGTTCTGTGGAATTTTGGTTGGTCACTGTGTTGATCAGAGTTATTAGGACTTTCAAAATTGTTACTACAGTGTTGTTATTATATAAATTCTTCTCATTTTTCTTTTCATTTCATTATGCATCAGTTCCTAAAAGGTTTTAATGAAGGACACTTGGAAGTTACCATCTTAGAATCAGAAAGCCCTTGACATTGGTTCAACCTCTTAGAGATTTCAAAACTTTTAAAAAAGGTTATACATTAATTGAAAAGAAAATTCCATTTCAATAATATTGAGTAACTGCCTGTAACATGCCAATTGTTATGCTAGGCATTGGGGTTAAAAAGACCCAAATGAAAACAATCCCTGCCCTTCAGGGGCTTATGTTCTACTGATGTATATAGCACAAATACTGATGAGAATTACAAGATAATTCAAGGCAGCAGGAAGCACTAGCAAATGGGGGATCAGTAAAGATTTCCCCTAGAAAGCAGTAGCTGAGCTATACTTAAAGTTAAACATTCTTAGAAGTGAGGAAGGAGAGGTATTTTTGTCATCTTCCAATCTGACTCCCAGTCCCATATCACCTCAGTGCACAGTAGTTGGACAAGCATAGAGGAGGAATTGTGAACTTTTACAATCATTTTGGAAAGCAATCTGGAATTATGCCCAAAGAGTTATTAAACTACCTATACTCTATACCTACACCTATACCCACTACTTGGTCTATTTCTAAAGATAATTAGGGTCAAAGGAAAAGAACTTATCTATTCTGAAATGGATATAGCAGCTCTCTTTGTGGTGGCAAGGAACTGGAAATTACAGGGACATCCATCAATTAGGGAATGGTTGAAAAAGTTATGATATATGATTGTGATGGAATACTACTGTGCTGTAAGAAATTATGAGCTCAATTATTTTAGGGGAAAAAATCATGGAAAAACTTACACAAAATAATGAAGAGTAAAATGAGCAGAACCAAGAGAACATTGTATACAGTAACAGCAATATTGTTTTAAGAACAACTTTGAGTGACTGAGTCATTTTGTCTATTATAAGTACCTAAATTAACTAGAAAGGACATATGAAGAAATATGCTATCAGCATCCAGAGAAATAACTGATAAATAGAAGTATGTGTAGATTAATTTTACATATATATATTTGTGTCTAGTGGCAGCCATCTAAAGGGTGGGGGAGAGGGAAGAAAAAAAGAAATTTACATTATAATTATGTTTTATATTCAAAAGGAAATGCAAGTAGTGCATAGTAGATTTGTAGTTTCATGTGCAATCATCTTTGTTATTGTGTTATGTTATGGAAATGCTTGTTTCATTCCATAAATTGAAAAACAAATAAAAACTAAAAAAAGATGTCTCATGGTAGACACACCTTTCAAAGGTTCAATTTTTTCCCCTTCCCTTCTATCCACCCCCCAGAATAAAAGAGAATTATTGAATGAATATTCTACATCCCTATGATTGAGGAGGAAGAAAGAAAGGTCTCTTGTGCCTTTTTTATTTTTCACTGTGCAGTTATTTTAAATTTGTTTTAAAAAATCTACCAGTTCATTTTCTGACTCTACTTTCCTTTGTCTCTGCAATTAACACCTTGTTAACATTGGACAGGTGTTTCCCAATGGGGGATTCAGCTCCAACAAGGTGCTAATGAAAGAAACAAGTAAGCTAGGAGGCAAAGAGACAGGGAAATTGCCAGGTGTCTCAAATCATATTATATATTAGCTTGTCGTAGGGGGAGGGCAAAATAGATAATTTCCCATAAATTCATGTCCCATTGTCTGACAACTTTCATAAACTGTGTCTAAAGCTTTCCTTTGACTTCTTAGATTAAATCATTGAATTTCTTTGTTTTATTTATGTAAATGAGACTTTGATCTCTACCTTATTTATCCATGTTTATTGTTTTATTAAACCCCAATAATCCATTCATCACTGCCTTTTCCTTAATTAATATAGGTGTTTTTCATGTAGGGAAATGGGGAGACTTATTAGATCACCACAGTGGAAACCTTTATAATGTTTATATGTAGCATAGCTATTTCATGAAATATATTCTATCAAGGCTCCATTTTGCGTAGTTACATTTTGGGAGGAAAGGATGAAACCTATGCTAATCTAAAACTGCAAAATAAAAAGGCGTATACACAAGGAGACTGCATTCTACTTCAGCTTCTGTAAGCACAAGACAAAGGTAAGTAGTATCACAAAGGATCATTATTAAAAAAAAAAGATTAGGACAGAAAATAGATAAGAAACTTTTCAAATACCAAACTAGACAAAAAGGTTATATATTGATTCTAAGTTTTCTGCTCTAATTAATAGACCAAATTCCAAGTAAAAACAGTAATTTTAATAGGTATTAGTGAAAATACAGGCTTAAATAGCTGATAAATCAAAATTCAGTTCTCTGCCAAGGAAAAGAAAGCCAGGGTTTTGCTAATATTGTCACAGAATTGTGGAGAATAACACATATTTTTCAACATCCTATTCATTCAGAGTCAATTCTCTCTCTCTCTCTCTCTCTTTCTCTCTCTTTAAGTTTGTGTGTGTGTGTGTGTGTGTGTGTGTGTGTGTGTGTGTTGTTCTCCTTTAAAAAGGTAAGAATGTCTTCAGGAAGAATCCACTAACTATTATCATGAGAGAAATAGGGTGACATACTGGATAAGAAATGGGAGGGCTTCAAACCCTGCCTCTGTCACATGCTAGCTACCATAGACTAGTCATTTCAAACTTAGTGACCCTGGCAACCCTGTATGAGCCTAAGTTTTGTAGGATGTTGGCCTTTCATCATTGGCAGAGGAAATTTCCTCATAGCTTACTGGGAAGTACTGGTGCCAGCTCATACTGGCTCTCCACAGTGTTCATACACATATATGTGAATATATGTGTGCATACTACATATAAACTTGACAAGTAACCAAACTCAGCTTAAAATCACCAAAAACTGAGAACACTCCCCCACCCCTCCCCAAAGCAACTTATTTCACTTTGGGACAACTCTAAATTGTGAGGAAGTTTTGTTTTGTTTTTCCTGAACTATATTTTTCAACTTCTACCCATTACTCCTGGTTTTGCCCTCTTGGGACCCAATATGTAGGATCCCTTCTCTTTATGATGTTCATTCTAATATTTTAAGGCAACATTCATGTACTCCACCCATCTTCAAGTTTTCACAAGGCTAAATCTACCCCAGTGCCTTCAATCAATTCTCATATGACATGAAATAAATCGAGAAAACCCATCCATTCTAGTTGCCATTCCTCATCTTATCAATGTCCTACTTAAAATGGGGCACCCAGAACTGAATATAATACTCCAGGTGAAGTCTGGCCCAGGCAAAGAAGAGTGAAAATATTACTTCCTTATTTTTTATGTAAAACATTTTTCTTCAGGTAGCCCGAGGTAACATTAGCTTTTTTGAAAGTCACATCAAATAGCTGACATATTGAGGTTATAGTCCACTAAAACTCCCACATCTTTTTAGAAAAAAAAAATTCAGAACTACTGTTTAACCATTCCTCCCCCATCTTGGATTGTTGAAGCCAATTCTTTGAACTTATTATGAGATTTACCTTTATTTCTATTAAATTCCATGACATTAGATTCAGTCAAATACTCTAAAGCCTTTTAAAATTCTTTTAGATCTTGATTCTATCAGCCATTGCATTAGCTATCCTTAGCTTTGTTATATCTACAAATTTGCTAAATGTGACATCTATGCCTTTATCCTCATCACTGACAGAATTGTTAAAGATCACTGGATCCCTGGGGCCTCCACTGGAGACCTCCTGGCATGTTAACATTGAAACATTAACAACTACATTTTGAGTCCAGGTACTTAAACAGTTCAGAATTCATCTAATTATTATTTTCCAGTCCTTGTCTTTCTATTTTCTCCATAATAATAGTATGAGATATTTTGATATTTTTTCAAAGACTAAGATAAAATTCAAGTAAATCATACCGACAGAGCTCTCCTCATGTGCTTGTTTAGTATTTCTGCCGCAAACTGGGAACAGAGTTAGTCTGGCATTTCCTGCCTTTGATGAAGGTCTTTGTAATTGCTTCTTTGACTCCCAGGTAATTGCCAACAATCTCTTTAATGATATTTTCTTTTACTTTCCTTGTAATTGACATGAAACTTACTAGCCTATGCTTTAAAGACTCTTCTCTCTCCCCTTTTTGATTACTGAAATAACATTAAATCTTTTCCAAATCTAGGATGACTTTTCTACTTTCCAGAACATTTCAAATACTATGACATTGTAATATGGAATTAATTATGACATCATATCTATCCTACCTATTACATATAGGTATAGTTATCTCTTTCTAAGGTTTTAGACAGATAGCTAGCTAGATAAAATAGAGAGTTGAGAAATAGAAATAGAAAGATAGATGATAGACATATGTTAAATAGGTGATGATAACCTAGGTTGGAAATATAGTAGGGTTAATGAATGCTAAGATGGGGCTAAAAAATATTTTAAACTCAATTGTGGAATAAAATAGGAAAATGGTGAGCTAGTTTAGAACTAAATATCATCTTTTCCCAAGGATTTAAAAGAAGAAAATACACCTTTTTTCCTGATTGCCTATGGTCTTGGCAAAAATAATATGATACTAGGGGTCAAGAGACCTGGCTTCTAGGCCCAGGTATTTTACTAACTAGCTGTGTAACTGAGGCCTCATTTTTTTCTGATTTACAGAATGCTAGATGGAAAATAAATGTTCTTAGAAGCCCTTTATTACTCCAAAATTCGATGAGTCCTTGTATTCAGGTTTTTTAGTTATGAAACAGGGATAAGACAAAAGTGTATATAGAGCTTCCTGTGTAGGAATGAGTTAATGGATATAAAGAATGAAGTTCCTATGATGAAAGAAAATATTAATAGCAACTATTGCATGCTATTGTAATTGTGAATCTAAGGGAGAAATGGTCTGTACTGTCTTTTCATTTAGAAGTGCACAATGCCTCTGTCTGTTGTTTTCAATAAACTTTCTGCTTAATCATTCACTAAAAATATAATTATGAAGGTCATCAGAAAAATTGAATTGTGTACTTTAATTTTTCATTGATTTAGCTCTATTGTAAGGCTCAATCTTATGGGAATTAAAAAAAAACGAACCTTGATATTCTGAAATCTTTGGTACTTAATTTAGAGCTGGAAACCAGCCAAAACATCATCTAGTCCAACTTCTGTCATTATACATACATACATACATATATATATGTGTATATATGTATGTATGTATATATGTATGTGTATGTATATATGTATGTGCATGTATATATATGTATGTGTGTATATGTATATATATGTGTATTATATATATATATATACACATACACACACACATACATATTTTGGCGAGGCAATTGGGGTTAAGTGACTTGCCCAGGGTCACAAAGCTGGTAAGTGTCAAGGATCTGAGGCTGGATTTGAACTCAGGTCCTCCTGATTCCAAGGCCAGAGCTCTATTCACTGTGCCACCTAGCTGCCCCATCAGTTAAGTGATTTTTCAAGGTTACACAGTAAGAGGCAGAAGCAGGATTAAAGGCCATATCCATTGATTCCAAATATATTTATATTTCTACTGTACCATATTGCCTATACAAGCAAGGCCCCAACTTAGCTTGTTATAACAGAAAGAACAGTAGCCTTAGAGGCAGAAGGCCAGGGTTTGAGTCCTGCTTCCAAAATTTCCTAATCATGTCAGTATAAGAAAGTCACAATAATTTTTTTCTGAGGCTTAGTTTGCTGATCTATTTAAACAAACAAATAAAAAGGACTGTGGGTTAAGGGCCCATTACCTACTTGACATTTTTTATATAGTGGAAAGCAATACATAAAGTGTAGAGTACTTGGACAAAATTAGCTCTTATAATTAGGAGTAGTTAAAATAGACTTCATGGAACTACACTGCCCTTGTTACTTCTTTGAAAAAGTGTCTTAACCCTTCTGGGTATCAGTCTCCTTCTCAGAAAAAGAAGGGGATTGAATTAGCTTTAAGGACCATTGCAGTTTTAAGTCCTAAAATCCCAAATAAAAACCTTTAGAATAAAAGTAATGTTACTTATCAGTCCCTGTATCAGTTCACAGAAATGAATTCATCAAAATGGTATGCAAAGGGTCAGTAGATTAAAAGCACTTAAAAAAATGATTTATTTTTAGTTTTCAACATTCATTTCCACAAGATTCTGAGTTCCAAATTTTCTCCCCCTCCCACACACACATATTCCCTCCAACTACCCTAATACTGAGAAAGGTATCATGAGTTACAAATATCATCTTTCCACATAGGCATGTAAAGAGTTCAACTGTAATAAGTCCCTTATGATTTCTAGAGTCTTGTAATTTAAAGTCAAATTTTCTATTCAGATCTGGTCTTTTCATCAAGAATGCTTGAAAGTCCTCTATTTCACTGAATATCCATTTTTCCCCCTAAAGGTTTATATTCGGTTTTGCTAGGTAGGTCAATTCTTAGTTTCAATCCTAGCTCTTTCGACCTCTGTAATATATTTTTCTTGGAGGCTTTGGATGTAGGGGCTTTGACTTTGTTGTCTTCTTCTGGTTATATGTTTTGATCTTTTTTGTCACCAAAGTAAGATTCTATGGTTTTTTTGCACTGTTTGCTCATGTTCCTAGTCAATTACTTGAGTTATAAACTCTTTGTTAAGAGAGGGGTCTGCTTCCAGTGTGGAGAATGTACTGCCCCAAGCTTCAGGGGTTTTGTGCAGCTGTTTTTAGAGATACTTCCAGGGAACTACAAATTTTCAGTTTTTCCAAGGCGGTATGATGAAAGGTGAGGTGTTTACTCCTTTCCTGGCCTGTGCTCTGGTCTATGAGTGCCCACAGACAGTCTTTTCTGCCTTGGAACTGTGAGGAGGATTGCCTCTCTACCATCCCACAAGCTCCACCACACCAATGCTTCTCCTCATCCAAGGACCACCACCCAGAATTGTGACCCAGATCCAAGCATGAGCAAAGCAAGAGAATCCTTCACCAGCACTGAACAGATCCCTGCAATCCCCTCTGATCAGCCATTCAATTCCCCATCACTCTGTGGGCCAAGAGCTCTGGAAGTAGCCACCATCCTGGGGGGGTGCCAGTACTGAGGCTGGACCATGCTCCTCACTCAGTCAGGTTCAACAGACCTTTCCTACTGACCTTCTAAGTTGTCTTTGGCATTTGTGGGTTGAGAAGTCTGGAAACCACCGCAGCTGCTAATCATTCAGTGCCCGGAGGCCCTGTCTTTGCCTGAACGGTTCAGGCTAAGCTGCACTCCTCTCCCAGCTTGGCACAACAGAACTTTCCCAACAATCATCCAGGTTATCTTGGACTGGAAATTTGTTTCACTCCATCTTTTTGTGGGTTCTGCTGCTCTAGAATTTGTTTAGAGCCATTTTTACAGGTATTTGGAGAGGTTTGGGGGAGAGCTCAATCTAGTCAGTGCTTTTACTCCACCATCTTGGCTCGGTCCCCTGACTATAAGCACTTTGAGGGAAAGGACTGTGTTTAATTTTATTTTCATATTCCCAATATCTCTTACAATATCTTGCACATAATAGTTGCTTAATAAGTGCTCAGTGGGTTATGTTGGGATTACTGGGGATCTTTACCATATTTCCAACCTAGACAGAACTTTATTATGGAAGAAAATTTATTGAAGTATACATATGTTTGGTGGTCTCCTCACTTCATAATAACAAAAAAGAGTTTAAAATTATCTAATTTCTGATAAGTATCTAAGATTGTGATGATTAAAAAAATCATCCTCTATCATTACTGATAAAAGTATTTTTTAAAAAAATCTTTGAAGGAGGAATTTGGCACATTAGACCCAGTATTCTGTACTTCTGTTAATTCAGATTTGATGCCAAGATGGTCCTCCATTCCTTATACCATGATAATTATTATTATCTTTTCTCCATTAATTTTGTGCCTTACATAAGTCTATTTTCTATTGCTTCCTGAAATGTAGAATATGTCAAAGACAAGTACATTCCAAAATAAGAATAGTTATTGATTTATCTATATTAAATAAATAAATATTAAATAAATAATCTATATTAAATAAATTTATTTATATTAAATAATTTATTTCAGCTAACATATATTAACTTCCTGCTACATGGAGGATATTCTCTTAGATGCTGGGGATACAAAGAAAAAAAGTAATAGAGTCTCTGCCCTGCAAAAGTTTAAATTCTACTTCAGAAAGCAAGATTTAGACAGAGATTTAAATATAAACTATATCCACAGTAAGTATGTCATGATTTTAGATAGAGTTCTTCAAAATGGAAGTAGTCCCTTAAATGGGCCTTGAAGGAATTCAGGGGATTATATGAGGTTGAAATGAAGGACAATTATGTTGCAGGCATTGGAAACCACCTTGTTAAAGCAAAGGGGTGGAAGACGGAATACTACAGAAAAGAAATAGCTTTTAGACCAATTTGACTAGGATGGAGAATGTATCAAGGAGAATAATCAGAAATAAGACTGAAAAGAAGAAACAAAATTGTGGAGGCTTTAAATGCCATTGTAAAGGAGGGAAAGCTGATCAATAGAATGCCTGATTGATTTAAGGAATTACCCCTTCAACTTAATGAAATTTTAGGGCATTGTTATATAAATTTATTGTTAATTCCTGATCAAATTAAAGAGTCCACCAATAAAACTGTAAGCTATTGGAATCTTCCATACTTTGGGGGATAGATGAATTCATCAACGTGAGCAAATTTTTTTCCTTCACAAGTTTTGATTACAATTCATCCATACCTCCTCATCTGTTGTGATTCTTATCCATGTATTTGCATCCTTCCACAAATCCTCCATAGAAGATCTATCAAAAACTTTAGAGGATTTCCCCTAGATATCTTCTTAGATGAAGATTTCATATATCAAATAGTGGCACATTGGATTGAGCACCAGGCCTGCAGTCAGGAAGACCTAAGTTCAAATTCAGTGTCAGACACTTACTAGCTCTGTGACCATGGGTAAATTACTTAACCTTGTTTGCCTCAGTTTCCTCACCTGTAAAATGAGCTGAAGATGAAAATGACAAACCACCCCAGTATCTTTGCCAAGAAAACCTCAAATGGGGCATGAAGAGTTGGACACAACTGAACAACAACAAAAAGCCATTTTATCTCCACCATGTGTCTTTCCTTTTTTTTTTCCTTGTGTACCATAATTCATAGCCATGTGGCATCCCTGGAGCATACTGGCTTTAAAAAGATTAAGGTTTTTTAGCACACATTCTTCACCCACTTGTTTTGTTTTATTTTGTTTTTTCCCTGTATGAATTGCAAGGTCTATCTCTTTTAAATAATCATGGATTTCATTAAAGAGATATTTCAAGAGAATGTAATCAACACAATGCCACCTGAAATCATGAACAATTAATGAATCTCATCATTCTTCATGGGATAAAAAAAGTATTCCATTTGGACTATTTGTAGAAAATGTTCAACAAAACTAAGGAAATATTGTATTGAGATTGATAATCAAAAATTGTTAAAATTTCTCTTTGCTATCTGTATATATCAAGAAAATTTATTTGACCTTAACATACATATATTGAATAATTTGTTGAAAGAGAGCTCTTTAGGCTTTATTTCATTATACCATGTGAAAAAATCTTTTTTGTTGTTGATGTTTGTTTGAAAAAAAAATACCTCAACAAGGCCATGAATTCTTTACTCTTTTTTGAGAATCATGGAACTATGAAAATGTAGTTCCTATGGAAAATTTTCTTGGAAAGCCTGCCTATTTCTTCCTCCTGTCTTTGTCAAGGATACTCTCAATTTGTAAATAATCCATTCTCATGAAAATTTCCTAGATATGAGGAAGTAGGTGTAAACATCAATCAATATTTACTGACATCTTCCTAAGGGCCTTTTTGTTGTTGTTGTTAATACTATATTCTGTGGTCTTTCCATCCATTTGGAACACTTTAAGGTACCTTAAAAGTCAATCTAAGTACTTTTAAAATTACATTTCCCCTAGCATAGATTACTTTCTTGTATATGTATTCTAGTTCATCTATTCTTCCTAATTTCAATTTCTCAAGTTTCATTTCCATTTCCTCTTATAAAGCATTGTACATTGATAGGTTAGGGATAATTCTTGTAAATTTTCTATATATTATATCAATTTATTTTCTTCCTTTCAGGTTCATCTATAAATTCTACTGTGGTGATCTGACAGCTACATATCAGACTAAAACTCTGCAGATTAATTGCATATTCCATCATTTTTCTCTGTTTCATGAGGCAATGTGCCTCATCATTTGACCATTATCCTTCTGAGTAAACTAAGTAAGAAACAAATGTGGAAAGATAGGGATCCTAAGATCATATCATCTGTACCAGATAACAGCAGTTAGAATAATTTTCAATGAAGATAGAATTCTCTTAAACACACATAAATCTAAAATAGACTCATACGTACAAGACAGGAAGTGGATGTGAGGAATATAGATGTTGATAGAAGTAAGGGTAGAGTCCTGAAAAAGCAAGTAAAGACAAGTAGCTTTGGGAACTTTTCCATTTAAAATTCATCCCTAGTTCATTATCTAGAACCAAGGGACTCTCATAAGGGGGCTCCATAGCCTTCTGATTCAGATAACAAAACAATTTTGCTTCCCTTTTCCTCTCTGACTCTATCACACTTCTGAGCTCCCACTGACCTTCCATTTGACTCAGAAAATGATTCCAAGATGTGACAGAGATGGGAGAGGATATTCTATCAGGAGCCAGAGGGCCCTGCTGGTCCAGCAACAGGAAAAAAAATGACAGATTCACATAGCAGATCAAAACAATTAGAGACTCATAAAAGTGAATTTTAGATGGAAAGCAACCTAATTAGTCAACCTCCGGGATATCAAAATAAAAATGAGAAATAACTAAGCTTACTCCTGGAACTCAAAAGCAGTTTTAAAATTGTATAAAAATAAATATACTAAAAACGTATGTAGACATAAGCTTTGTAAATTTCATTTCCTGTACCGTGAGTCACCCTTACCATTGTGCCTTTAAGATTGGGAAGAAAATGAACTATTTGGATAGAATTATCATATTGGAAATAAACCTTCTCTAAAGTTTTAATTCCCTGTCATTTTCTCTCTGTTTGTCTGCAGATGCTATTTAGAATTTTAAAGAATTAATTTACATAAGAATCCTTTCCTTAGCTCAGTTCTAGACATAAAGTGAATATTTTTATGCATATTAAAGTATACTGCCTAAGAAACCTAAAAAAAACTCTAGAAGCCAAAATCAGATTAAAGATATAATAAACTGCAACAAATTCACATTTACATCCACTGCAGCATAAAAATGAAAATGTCATCAGAAGAATGAAATCTAAATAAAATATTCTATTATAAATGTGTGTGCATAATACCCATTTACCCCAGGATAGGAACTTAATAAATTCCATGTCACCAAAAAATTATTACATACTATATAAAGTCTACAAGATCAGATGGTATAAAAAGCATCATATAAAAAGTGGATTATTATGTACAAGATAATATAAGATGATTTTTCTTCTACTAAACTCCCACTAGCCAAATATAACAAAAATGTAATGAATCTGAAAACAGGAATCCAACGTTCTCAAGTCCCTTAAGACCATTAAATTTTCTAATGAAGGAAACATCTCCTGCTGTGTTTCTCATCAGAAAGCCTAATAAAAGTTTTATTAAAATGTATAGTATCAGAGTAGGAAGGTTTAAAGGAACGTCTCTGTACATTATAATAAGACCCTTTTTCCCTCATAAGAAATATTTAGTCCTTCATTAAAAAGATCAATGAACCACCCCAAATGTAGTTTAACAAAACATACACATTGGCTTTGAAAAGTCGTTTGCCCAGAAGTAACTATTTATATAAATGTGAAATGGAGAGAGAGAGAGAGAGAGAGAGAGAGCGAGCAAGTCATTGGAGAGTAATTTCTAAATAAATATAGTATTCAATTACCCCAATGAAGCATGCAGGGCTTTGGACTGAAAAAAATGTAAGTGAGGAATAGATGCACAGCTGTAAATAAGGACCTTTCCTAAAGCACATCATCTCTGCTACCCTTACGCCGGAATAAAACATTATTCAACTATGTCTCCCCTCAAGCCTCTTTCATTTTTACAAACCAGCTATCAAAGCGAGAGCCTTATTCTGCTTCAGCAAAAATTTTTTTAAAATAAGACCTTCTCCCTCACATTGAAGGAGCTTACATTCACTGAGATGTGCTCAAAATGTTAAATCATGTTGAGTGGGCAATATAGATCAGCAGGTGGAAAGAAAGCAGATAAAGCAGTGTAAGGGGAAAGTGAGTAAACTATGTGTTCACTCATTCTATCACATGGTTACAGAATGAATATGGAAACATTTTTTCTAATGATAAATGACAGCTAGGTAAATCAATGATATTAAAATGTGCATTTCATCCTTCAATTCTCTTCACACTGAAAGTTTCCCTGTTTCTTTCTTTCTTTTTTTTTTTTTTTTTTGAAAATGCAGTGTTCTACAGCTCATCTCTGTCTCTGGGAAAACCCAGATCCTCTTCAGGGTCAGCTCAGTCGGAAACTGCTTTTGATTGCCACAGTTGGTGGTTCCTGCTCCCAACTAGTGTGCATTAATATTCCCTCTAATATTACAGGGGATCTTACCCTGGGGTCCATGTACCATTAGCAATATATTTTGATAACTGTTTTTCCTAAATATTTCATTTTATGAATATTAAAAAAAAACATTCTGAGAAGGGGTGAATAGGCTTTCCAGATTGCCCAAGGAATTGATGATACAAAAAAGGTTAAGGACCTTCCCTAGTACAATGTAAACTTCCTTACTAAAGATTCTCTCTTTCTCTCTCTCTCTCTCTCTCTCTCTCTCTCTCACTCTCTCTCTCTTTCTTTCTTTCTTTCTCTCTGTCTCTCTTTTTTGTATCCCCAGTACCTAGCACAATGTCTCAGATACATTAGGGACTCAATAAATGCATATTGACTAATGCATTTATTCCTTCAAATATGAAAATTGATAAAAATATTTTACAGTAAGAGTTTCCAAGAAGAGGAGGATACAAGATAATAAATTAGTCATGATATTAATAGGTGAAAAAATGTCAAAAGTCTATTGTTAATGCCTAATGCTTTCAAAAATATGGTGTTTTGGATTTTTGAAAAATAATACATGACAACTTCTCTTGTTTTCTGGGGTCAATGACCAACACTTAGGACTTTTCAATTCTCTCGCACTCTGTCTCCTTCCCTTTTTCTTCTGCTTTTCCATATCCATATCTATAAACTTCTTCTGTTTTGGTTAGGCAATGGGGTTAAGTGACTTGCCCAGGGTCACAAAGCTAGTAAGTGTTACATGTCTGAGGCCGTATCTGAACTCAGGTCCTCCTAAATCCAGGGCCGGTGCTCTATCCACTGCGCCACCTAACTGCCCCCATAAACTTTTTAAAAAGCCTCTCTCCTGTAGACTTTTCCCTTTTCTATAACCATTCTAACCCTTGGTCATCTTATCCAGCCCCATTTCTTTCTTTCTTTTTTTTTTTAACTTTGTTCTTTTTTCCCTCCCACCTCCCCCCGCCAAAGGCTACAATTGAGTGCAGATATATTTCTCTATATCTATAAATATATACACATATATATTTACATATACAGACCTATGCATTCCCAAATAAATTCTACTCCTGATCTTTGTTTTTATGTTTGTGCATATCTCATTACCTATCCCTCCTGACTCCTCTACTTCTACCCACTACCTGGCCTTTCTATTACTTAGCCCATTCCCTTCCAAGGATCTCTCTCCTATCCTCCCATTCCCATAAATCTAAACACCATTCTGTAACCTCCTATAACTTATTCCCTCACCATCCCCTCTAGATATACTTCCCTTGACCTCTCCGCCATCCTTATCCCCTTACTATTTTATTTCTTCTAAATTTAGAAGACTTTTATACTCTTCAAAATATATATGTATTGTTCCCTCTTAAACTCATTCACGATGAAAGTAAGTTACCAGAACTACCAGCCCTCCTTCCCCATCTAATTCCCCTGAATCACTTCCTTTTGCATTTCATTTGTATAAAATAATTACGTTTTAGCTGTTCCTAAATGGTTTTACTTTTTGAAGTCATATCATACTTGAGTTCACCCCAATCTTTCTTATGAGCTACCCAATTATTAATAAAAATCTTAGACATATGTTTTATATTTTATATATATAAAAAGGAAACAGTTTCTCCTTATTGAATCCCTTGTAATCAGTCTTTGGTATGTACCTTATATTTCTCTTGGCTCTTGTATGTCAAATCTTCTATTAAATCCAGGGTTTGTTTATTTTAACAAAATCTTGAAAATTCTAACAGTTGATTAAATGTCCTTTTTTTTTTTCATTCAGGATTATGCTGAACTTTACTGGGTATGATATTTTCAGCCAGAGCCCCAGTTCTACTGCTCTTCAATATATAGTGTTCCAAGACCTGTGGTCCTTTAATGTCTCCACTGCTAGGTCTTGTGTGATTCTAATTGTAGCACCATCATATTTAAATTGTTTTTTTCTTGTTACTTTTAATATCTTATCCTTGAGCTGGGGGTTTGGAAATTTGACTATAATGTTCCTGTGAGTTTTCCTCATAGGATCTCTTTTAAATGGTAATAGATGGATTTTTTTCTATTTCTACTTTCCCCCCCTGTTCTAATGCTTCAGGACAATTTTCTTTAATTATTTCTTGTATTATTGTATTGAGATTCTTTTTTTTTAATTATAGCTTTCAGTTAATCCTATTATTTTCATGTTTTTTCTTTTTGATCTGTTCTCTAGGTCTGTTGTTTTCCTTACAAGATGTTTTACTTTCTCTCCTACTTTTTTTTCCTTATTTACATTTTATTTAATTATTTCCTGATCTCTTATAATTTTGCTGCCTTGCTCAATTCTAATTTTCAAGGTGATGTTTTCTTCCTTAAGATTCTGGATCTCCTTTTCTAATTGGTTGGCTTTCCTTTCATAGTCTTCTTCTTTTTCTTGTATTATTCTTTTTTTAAATTTTTCTCCATCTCTCTCATTTGATTTTTAAAGTCTTTTTAAAGTTTTTCTATGAATTCTTTTGGGGCAGGTGACCATTTCATGTTACTTTTTGGGGTAGGAGGGGGTTTCTTTGCTTCAATATCCTCCTCTGAAGATGAACCCCAGTCTTCACTATTCCCTAATAGCTTTCTGTGGTTGGATTCTTTCTCCTTTGCCTTTGCTTTTTTGTATTAATATTAATTTTTTATAATCACCTCTAGCCCTGGGAGATGGTGCCTCTTACCTCAGATCTTCAGTTCTCCCCTCTAGCTTGGAACCAAAGCCAAATCTCCAGCCTCCTATAAGTGCCCATAGCCAAGGGCCTTCTGCTCCACTGCTTTTGCATTGGGCATGTGTTGGTTCCTTTTCTTCCCTGCTGCTCTGTGCAGCACAGCTAGGTTTGGCATTCCTTGTCAGTAGAGGTTCCTTTGATCCAGCTCCCCTTAGAGTGCCAGGGGTAAAGTTCTTGTAGCTAGGGCCAAGGCAGCCTCCCAAACCAGCTAACCCCAGGGCTTGCCTCTTGTTTAAGCAGCTTGCTGCTTGATGTTAACATGACTTTAGCCTGGATGTGTTTACTCTTTTTTTTTTCTCATTTATTTTTAACAGTATATATGTGCATACATATATGTAAAATCACATACATACTTCTATTTATCAGTTCTTTCTCTGGAGGTAGATAGCATTTTCCTTTATAGGTCCTTTGTGGTTGATTTGAGTATTTATAATACTCAGAATAACTTAATCATTCACAGTTGTTCTTCAAACAATATTGTTGTTACTGATGCGGTTTAGGGGTTCAGGGGTGCTGGGACCCCAAAATCACATGTGGGTCCTGCCTGAAAGAATTTGACCCAAGCCTTCTTTCAACCAAAGACAAGGTTTATTAGAACATCCATCATATTGGGCAGACTCTTAAAGAGTCTGAACATGGGTAAGCAGTAGTTAGATTATAAGAACCTAAGCAGTGGCTAGATTATAAGAATCTGAGCATCTTAATAGAGACAAGATGGACCTTATATACAGAAAGACTGTGGGAGGGATCTAGGAGTGGCCAAGTAGTTTGGGGTGATAGGAGGAAGGGCCTAAGGAGATCCAGATGGGAGTGGCTAGTAAGCTGGGGTGAATAGAACTCCTGGGACCTGGACCTCTTGGCCAAGGGAGAATGGAGCCTAGCTAGGATTAAGGGTGGGAAATGGCCGAGGGGCATAGGGAGGTAAAACAATGGAGGGGAGATTGGGTGTAGACACAATGAAAGGCCAGTTGATGGGATTATAGCCTCAGGGGAACGCCAGAGATTTGGCCATGTGGGAAAGTCCAGGGTTTTTCCTTTCCAAGGTCCAGATCCCAACTCCATCATTTCCCCCTCAAACAAATGGGAACCCAAATTTTGGGGGGGTAAAGGGTGAAGGTCTCAGCTTCTGAAACTGCTTCCTGCTGGCAAGGGGTGTAGAGCTGTCCCTGCCTCGAGCCCAAAGATGAGGTTGATTGGAACCAAGCACAGGCTGCATCCAGGGAATGATGTGGGGACATTGGCTGGTGCTTGCTGTTTGCTAGCAACTGTAGGTTAATGGCCTGTAGCCTGGAAGACACAAATCTGACAGAACAGACTGCAGGGCCCAGATTTAGGGCCCAATTTTGAGAGGATAAAACATCCTTAGCTCTGCTTAGATTCAGATAATTCAGTTTTCCAACCATGCAGTATCAAACCCACCTCATAAGCCAGACTCAGGAATAGCCAGGTGGGTACCATTCCCTTTTAAAGGAACATAATGGGTTAACAGCCAGGAGGATCCCATCTTAGACTGAGACTAAAATTGTCCTCTCAGCTTTTCCCAATGCTGACTTCCCACCAGTATCAGCTTCCCTGAGTAGCTTGTGGCATTTCTCTCAGATGGTGGATTATTGATTATTGATGGATTATGATCTATCAGACAACTCAAAATAAAATCCCATAAGCTTTTACCTCAAACAGCAAATTTTACTAATCACAGCTTAGGAAAAACTTTTCCAGGATTTACATCTCAAACTTAAATTTGTCCTAATGTAAAAAGCCAATCATTAGAGATTTTTATACAAAACCCAAACAAGTTTTTTGCAAGTTTACACATTAAAAACAATAATCAACAATAGCTTACTTATTTTAGTGGTAACCAAATTACGAAAAGTTGCTTGACATAACTGATACAAAGTTCACCAATTTGAAACTTGAAACAAACCCATTACCAATCAGGTGACTTCAGTTTTGTTAAATGCACTTCCAAATTACTTTACACAGAGAATCAACATCTCATCATTAACAGTAAAAACTACAAATTTAAAAGAGAATGCTTACCCAAGTTCAGAGGCCAGCTTCTTTACCTTGAGCAGAATGTACTGAACCTGGGTGATGCTTCCAGGAAAAGGTTGCCCTAGGGCCCAAGGCCATTGTCAGGGGGCCCACATTGTAGCTGCTGCCCCTCCCCTCGCCTTCCTTTCCCAGGTGAGGAGGGCAAAATCAAAGGTGAAGGGTAAAGGGTGAAACTCTCTTCTCCTGAGAGGGGTTAACAGATATCCTCCTGACTCAAGGAAAGGGAGTGACCAGGTTGTAAGGAGGAGTTCTAAACTCCTTAATGATCAATCACAAAACCTCCAAAATCTGCCAAGATATTTTTAGCTGTTCTAACTTTCCCCTGTAACCTCCATGAAGGAGGATTCAGAGGTGCAGAGGGAAGGGAGTAAGTAAGCCTCAGGGAACCAAAAAGCAACTGCAGTTTTCCCCAATTCCCTAGCGCCGAGGGAATTCACAGATACACTTCCAGATAGGGCATCCATCCTTGTCCTCTATGCTGTGGAAGGTGTACCCACGTCCATGGCCTTGAACTGACCCAGTGGACCGAGAGCCTGAGAGCATCAGGCTGAATGCAAGACAGCCTCATAACTGTCTGCCCAAAAAGCACCTCCAAGCCTTGGTGCTTGGAGAGTGACCCCAACTGCAGAGCAAGAAAGGGAGGGAGAGGAGGCTAACATACCTTCCAGTCTTGGCTTGAGAAGAACTTGGGGTTAGGCAGTTTCCCTGTATGGGCCACCAAAATGATGCAGTTTAGGTGTTCAGGGGTGCTGGGACCCCAAAATCACAACACGTGGGTCCTGCCCAAGAGAATTTGACCCAAGTCTTCTTTCAGCCAAAGACAAGGTTTATTAGAACATCCATCATATTGGGCAGACTCTTAAGGAGTTTGAACATGGGTAAGCAGTGGCTAGATTATAAGAATCTGACCAGTGGCTAGATTATAAGAATCTGAGCCGGATGTGTTTACTCTTTACAGGGACCAAATCTTATCCTGGGATTTTTCTTCTGATCTTCTAGAATTGTCCCAGGAATACCCCTGTTATGATCCTATTTTTATTTATTTTTACTCGCACTTTGTTCACCCTAAGTTGCTATTTTGTCTCTTTTGTGGGGGAAAATCTTGAAAGCTTGGAATTTTCTGACCTACTTCACCATCTTCCCAGAATCCTCGCCCAGCCCCATTTCTTCACCTTTCTCTATACCAGTGACTCCCAAATCTCTATCTATAGTCTGTTCTCCCTTAGTCATTTTCAGTGAATCAAAATACAATGAATAAATGCCTACTATGTTTTTGGATCTTTGTTAGTCACCCAGAATGCAAAGGCAAAAAAGAAATTATAATAAGAATTTATATAGACCTTCATCTATGTTATCTCATTTATCCCAGTAACAACCCTGTGAAATAAACCCTATTGTCCCCATATGATAGCAAAGGAAACGAAGTTCAATGTCTTGCTCAAAGTTACGCAATTAATGTTTGAGACAGTATTTGAACTCGTAGTTTCCTGAATCTAAGCCCAACATTCCATCCGCTGTGCCCCCCAGTTGACTATGCCCATGAGAAGCTTACAGCTTTACTTTTTCATTGTTTCATTCTCAACAACTCACTATCCAACTTGTTTAGAGTTACCTTACATCTTTGGGTTCCCTTCTTTTCCATCCCTTTCTAGTTTCCTTTCATATGCTGTCTTCCTCATTAGAATATAAATCCCTTTAGAACTAGGGCTGTCTTTTTTTTTCTGACAAAGTAAACACTGAATCAACTAAATATAATGAGCACTTAATAAATGTTTTCTCTACGTCTCTATCTTTGTTTTTCTCCTGTCAGTCTCTGTCTTTATATGACTCTCTGATTCTGTCTCTACCTCTGATACTGTCTCTGTCTTTCTATCTCTACCTGTTTGTCATTGTCTCTCTCTGTCTCTGTCTCTGTCTCTCTTTGTCTCTCTCTCTCTCTCTCTCTCTCTGTCTCTCTCTCTCTGTCTCTCTCTCTCTCTCTCTCTCTCTCTCTCTCTCTCTCTCTCTCTCTCTCTCTCTCTCTCTCTCTCTCTCTCTCTCTCTCTCTCTCTCT
>NW_020954588.1:9660281-9762166 GCF_900497805.2 Vombatus ursinus | reverse complement strand
TTTTTCTCACCATTCCTTGAATACTTAGCTATAGATACTTCACTCTACTCTTTCATTTAAAGGACAACTTAGGCCAGAGTTATTTTTAAAGGGGAAGGCCTGTTTTCATGGCTGACTTAATATCAGACCTGAAGACTAATGCAGAGACTCAACTTTGTGCTAAGTACATTGGTAGAATAGAAGGAAAAGAATTCATGAAAAGAAGGAAGAAAATTATAAAAAAACAAGGTATTCTGTTATTAAGACTATGAAACTACTGATAAAGATCTATCCTACAAAATTCCATGATACTGGAAAGACCACCCACATGCTTTTAGGCTGCTCTGAAAATATCCATGCCTCAGGCCATCAGGCTTAAATCATTTCTTGTCAGTTTAATACCATAGAAGAAATGGCAAATTTCAGGAGCGTGGCTGTATTAAGATTGGGAACAAGGAAGTATTTCCAAAAGAAGCATAGTTGATCTGTTGGGTGTGTTAGGTCTGGGAACACAATCAACTGCAGATTCTCAGTTTCTTTGACTAATAAATGTCTCCATGAGTAAATTAATATCAAACATATATAAACTACTAGTGGAGCTATGAACTTGTCCAGTCATTCTGGAAAGCAATTTACAACTACATTCCTAAAAGTATTTCAACACAACTACTAGGTATATATCCCAAAGAGATCAAAGACAGAAAAAAAGGTCTCACATGGACAAAAAATATGATGGAAGCTCTTTTTCTGGAGATAAAGAATTGGAAACCGAGGGGGAGTGGCCATAAATTGAAGAATGGCTGAACAAGTTATGGTTTATGAATGCAGTGAGACATTATTGTACTGTAAAAAATGATGAAAGGGATGATTTCAGAAAAATCTGGGAAGACGTATGAAGTGATGCAGAGCAACATGAGTAAAACCAGAACAATCTATACATACAATAACAACAATATTGTAAACAATAATTTATTTTAAAAGACTTAGGAACTTTGATCAATACAATCACCAAACATATTTCTCAAGGACTTTTGGTAGAACGTGCTATCCACTTCCATATAGAGAGCTAATGGACTCAGAGTGCAGATCAAGGCAGGAGGACCTAGCTTCAAAAGCAGCTTCAGATACTTACAAGCTGTGTGACCCTGGGCAAGTCATTTAACCCTGTTTGCCTTTATTTCCTCATCTGTAAAATGAAATAGAGAAGGAAATGGCAAACCAATCCAGTATCTTTGCCAAGAAAACTCCAAATGAGGTCATGAAGAGTCACACACGACTGAAATGAATGAACAACAGCAAAAATGCTACCCCCTCCTAATAGAGAGGTGATGGTTTCGGAGTAATACTTTTACTGTCATGACCCATCCTATGACCTAGATGTCAATGTAGAGAAGTTGGAAGTGTTGGGATAGTCATTTGACATTTTCATTGTAACAGTGAGACTTTAAGATTAGGAAGCTATGTCTCTATGATCCCAGGAGCTCCACTCTCATGAAGAAATGCAGTCTTCTGAGGGTCTCCAAAAGCATCCCATTGAATCTATAAGCTGGAAAACAATAAAAAACGGGACCTCCTGATACTGTAGTAGGATGGCTATGTCAATGTCCCATACCCAGGCTCTACAGGAGTAGAAGAGAAACAATAAGTCTCCAAAAATTCCTATTAGGAAATGTCAGAAGTAACAGTAGTTATCTTCATCTGTCATCCCATTTTTTTTCTTCCTCCCATATTCTTTCTAAAAACTCCACAGTAACTCCCAGATTACTAAGTATCTGTTGAGAGATAGGTTGAAGACAGGGAGAGACTAAACAATATAAAAACACCAATACATTGTCAAGTTGCCAAGATGCCCATTTTGGAAAAAAATCCCACTGTGACACAGCATACAAGTATCATTAACACCATTTTTAGTCTCAAATATATTGTGCAGCCTTTATGGCGACCTAGTCTACCATAGACTTCTTTAAATGGGTCAAGTAGAATTGCTTTCAAATAGTAATTTCATATATCCTGAAGTGAGCATTTGTGCATTCTAGTTATCAGCTGGATTTGTCTAATAAAAAAGTCTTCAGTAATCAGAATAAAATGTTATTTTTTCATAGCATAAACGACTGAGGGCTTTTGAGACTTCAGAAATGGGTCTCTATTAGCTTGGTAATCAATAGGCAGGAAGGAGAAGTGGAGCAAACTAGAGAAAGTTTAATTAACTACATTAACATTTTCTCATTTTGCATACTTCATTTAATTATGTACTTATATTTACAACAGCATCTTCTATAAATGTCTCCTCCTTTCTTGAACCAACACTGGTTTCATATTAAACATTCTTAATATTATGTTGCACAAATTAAAATAAATTAAAGTAATGAGTTATTTTTATGGTGTGCTTATGTTTTCATTTGCTAGTTCCATTTATTGTTGATTTTCCATCAAATGTTACACAAAGCACAATTGTGTTCTGATTCATAAGTACCTTTCATATAATAATAGTTAATATCATTTAAATGAATTTTAAAACCTTATGTCATTCCAAAGCATTACAGAAAATGTCATAAAACTGAATAAATAATTCTGTAAGCCACGTTGCTAGACATTGATGAGCTTATAAATGAATATTTGCCAGTAATATGAGATAACTGAAAAAGAACCTTTTCAAGTGAATACTAAACAAAATAGTAGGGGGTATACCCACATTTTACTAAAAGTATACTTCAAACCTATTTTATTCATTCAAGTTTTCATTTATTGGGATATGACATTGCTCAACAAGTCATGAGATCAACTGAATGGTAGAACTGAAACTTCTGGGCTGACAATTTCTATTTTTGATCCTACCACTCTCCTTTGAATGTTAGCCTACAGGTTCTCTATATTATCTCCCACCTACCTCTCAAAATGGGGGAATGATTAAAATGTAAATGCATTTAAAAATTTTCTCCATACAATCATATTTTAACCAGGCAAATGAATTTGATGTTTTTACTCTTACCAATTGTTAGTTCTGTTTTTTCTTCATTTTATCAAATTTCAGATAGATTTCTATAAAGCTGAGTAATTATTCTGGGATATCTGTAAATGTGTTCACTGTCATAAATGAACACAGTTGAATTAGAATTAAAACATATTTTGAATAGAAGTCAATCAAAAGTTCTAAGCAAAATAGTATAAAAGTAGGCAGTATTTGACATTTTATAATAATGATAATGATCATGATTTAGATGATGATGATAGGTGATGATGATGATGGTGATGATGATAATGTTGGTGATGATGCCTGGCATTTACATAATGTGTTTAAGGTCTGCAATGTTCTTTTGTTACGTTATCTCATAATAACCATGTAAGGTAGATACTGATATCATTGTTATATAGATAAGTAAACAGAGGCTGAGAAATCTAAGTGACTTCCCAGAATTAAACAGTTTGCAAGTTTCTGCAGTGGAATTTGAACTCAGTTCTTCTTGACTACAAAATAGAGAAGGAAAGACACCCTGCCCCTCCAAATGTTTTCACAGGCACACACACATGGACAAGACTTCCCACAGATAGCCACACCAATGATGGAACAGGCAACATGTTGGGAAGAAAGAAGTTATTTTGTCTAAATAATTCACACCTTGAGGTTGTATCCCACCTTGAATACTTCTTTGACTCCAAAGGGCCACTTGAAGCTTTATTGCAGTGTTGCTGGTATTACCTGCTGAACTGCTTTCTCCATGGGGCAGCCATCTCCTAATTGTCCTCAAGTACTACTGGCATCTGCAGGCCATTCATTGAATTTCATCCTCCTTATAACTTCTTCACATTGGAGTTGTCTTCAATTCCTCTATGAAGGCTCTCAAGCAAATATGCCTTTGGAATACCTTTGCTTTCCCAGAGCCTACACCTTATAGGATCATGTGATCAAAGATTTAGAGCTAGAAATAAACTTAAAAGTTACATAGTACAATCTTATTTTGCAGATGAAGAAACTAAGTCTCAGAGAGGTTAAATAATTTGCCTAAGGCCACATAAGTAAATAGCAGAGCCAGGATTTGAATACTGGTCCTCTTAGTCCAAATGCAGTACTTATGTTGGGATCAGTAACTTCCCTTCAACTCATAAATAAATATTATCACTTAGCAGTACATGGAACCACCATTTTGGGTTCAAACACTTTAGTATCCAAACAGTATTTTTAAAAAATAGTGTGAATAGTTTTTTTTTTTTGAGAAAAAATGGCTAGACCTAAATAAATACACACAGAAGAAATCTATTCATCAATCAACATAATTTTAAAGGCACTTGTTTAGTCAGTTAACTGGTATGAAAATAATTATTGATAAAATGAAGTCAAAATGAATGGTTGAATCTGGATACATACACACAGAAGAAATAAATTCAGGAATCAACACAATTTTAAAGGCACACCCTTTAATAAACATTTACTGAAGACCTACTATGTGCCAGGTACTGACACATTATTTCATGTCTGTCCTCAAAGATTTTGTGTGGGAAGATAGCATCTACACCTATGAATATTTTTTGTAAAATAACAATATAAAAAAAAAAACGATTTGGGAGAGAAGGCATAATAGGTGGGATGAAGGGCAATGGGATTGGGAAAGTCCTCATAGTTGGCCTTCTGACTCCATTTTAGTCCAGTGCTCATTTCTAAGATCACCAGTTGTCAATGACCCAAAAGACAATGAAGAGACACATAGGGAATATAATTAGTCTATAGCCTTCCTTTACCAATGGTGAATTGTATACAAGAGGTTGTATGGAAAATACCTTCAAGTACATTCATGAACAGAAAAAGAAGAAAGTAACTTGGCAGGAGAGCAAGAATGAGAGACAACAGATGAATAGCCTATTGTTGAACTGCTATCAGTGCTGTATTATAAAGGCCTAGGAAGAACATTGTTTCCAAAGTATTTGGAGAATTAAAAGGAGGATATGGACAAGACCCTCAATGTGGCAGTGTAAATGGGCTACTGCTTCCAGTGGCAGGGGGGTAGGGGGGTACTTGCATCAATAAGGTCATGAATCCACTGAGGTATAGAGGTATAATGTCTAGGGTACATTGGGCTAGGTACAAGAGGATGATGCTGAGATAAACAAGACATAGAGTTTACAGTCTTTTGAGTAAAACGGGCTTCTGGAAATCACAAACAACCATTTAAAAGTGTGAGTGGTGAATCTTGAGTTGTTCTAAGGGTCTAAAAGTCAAAATAACCCCTTCCCCACATATCTTTATTCTATAGGAGAAAAGCTAATCTCCACATGAGACTCAGATAATTTCAAGTAAAATTAAGCAATAATTGTGTCAGCAGAGTTCATTGAAAACCATGATAAATGGAAGCTGACAGAAAAAGGAGGACTAGTTTGGTGATCTTGCTTCTGGTTTTTCAGCTCACAAATTTAAGGCTGTTTAATTTATAGGCAAACAGCCCTCCCCAATTCAATAAATCCTGAGAACCTTCCCATATTACAATCAATGGAGCAATTCTTGTTCATAATAATGATCCTGAGCCATCAAGAAATACTAAATTCTATTATGTATTCTTTGTTTAAGAAGCAAAGAAAATGTATAGTGCGTTTTATAATTTCTTTCAAAAACAAAATTAAAAGGAAAATTGCCACTTAAAAAGGTAAATCTCAGTTATCTGAAAAATTCACGCATGTTAAAAAAAAGAAAACACTCTCCAATGGTAGAGAAAGGAGATACCATGCTAACATTAATCTGGCATTTATTCAACAAACATTTATGAAATGCTTTGTATGTGTTAGTACTCTGGCCGGGGAGATAAAGAGATAAATAAATCACAGTGCCATAGCCCCTACATCTAAAAGTTTTCAATCTGGTAGATGGCATACACACATACACACACACACACACACACACACACACACACACACACACACACACACATTTTAGGAAATGATCTTCCTAAAGTACTGGTCTAAACATGTCACCCCCTCCCCACTCAATAAATCTTCCTACTCAATGAACTCCAGTGGGTCACCTCTTGGATCAAATCTGAAATCCTTTATTTAGAATTAAGCCCTTAATAAATTGCACCCCTAACCTTGTCTTCTTGTACCTTACAACTGCTGTCCCCACACCATGTACTTTTGTTGTAGTGACATTGGCCTCTTTGCTGTTCCCTAAGTTGTATGCTTCTTCTTCCAACTCTAAGCATTTTTGTTGACTGAACTCTGTGCCTGGAATATTCTCCAACTGTATCTCTTCCTCTTGGCTTCCCTGGATTCTTTGGAGTCCAGTCTAAAGTCCTACCTGTAGGAAGCCTTCCCCCATTCCTCTTTATTCTACTGCCTTCTTTCTGTTGATTATTTTTAATTCATGCTTTACATTTCTAAATAGTTGTTTGCATATTATTTCCCTCATTATACTCTGAGCTCCTTGAGAGTACAGATTTTTGTCTTCTTTGCTTAACAATATCCACTATATAATAGGTGCTAATATATGGATATATGCACAAAACATGTATATATACACATATATATTATATATTAATATGCATATACATATATATATGAGAAATTGTCCATCTATACCACCAGAAGTATGAGTCTTCTTACCCTATATGTGTGCCTCACTACCCAAGTATTCTAAATTCTATCCATGTTCCCTACAAAATTATTTGAATTTCTAGGTAAATACACCTCAGGTTTATGGGTAGATCATTTTGTAACTATGCCTTTATTTTAGCTGACTGTGCCTGCAGGCTGACTATTCAAAGGAAGCTCATCTCTGGGGGCTCAAGAGTTTGCAGAGGTCCAGACCCACAGAATGGCCATTTGAATTTAAGTTTAGTTGTAGAAGAAAAATAGAATAAAAATATCAGCATATCCATAAAAGCATCAAACATCTCTCTTCCTGCCCCTTGTAAATACAGGCCATTTGTTTGTTTGTTTGTTAATGCTCAGTAAAAGCATTAGTTTTTCCAAAACCTGTGGGCTTTGGATTGTTAGAAGATAAGACAGAGATCAGCAAGAAGAAATACATTCTGATTTAGTGGTCTAAAATGAGGTAGATTTTAGAAACCTACAACTGCTACTGTGTTGTTGCTGCCCAGTCATTTTCAGTCATGTCTGGCTCTTAATGACTCCATTTGGGGTTTTCTTGGCAAAGACACTGTAGTGATTTGAAATTTCCTTCTCCAGCCCATTTTGGGAAATGGGAAACTGAGGCAAACAGGGTTAAGTGACTTACCCAGGGTCACACAGTTAGTAATAATCTGAGGCCAGATGATTAGTCTTTCTGACTACAGGCCCAGCTCTCTCTCCACTGCGCCATGTAGCTGCCTTACAGCTGCTGCTGGAGAAGTGACTAGATAACAATTGTTCTGCTTATTCCCATTATGACAGAGTGCTATAACTTCCCTCTCTGTTTCTTTGGGATTATATCAAGTGCTTGCCTCAGCTGCAAAAGGTTGATATCACTTTCCATGAAACAGATGGTGAATCATAACTAAATCAAAAACTGCAACTCTTAAATTTTTAGGACTTTCCGTTTGGCTTCTAAAGAAGAGCCTTATGTAAAACAGGCCATTTCATATCCACCACCAAATTGCATGTCCACCACCCTGTGCTCAGAATGAAGTCATTTGTAAATTCATTTAGTTAGGAATGGATTTTCATTTTCTTCTCCACATTCAGTCCTCTATCCTGCTTCTATCAAAAGGAGAAATGGACTTCAGACGTAACAAGCAAATATAATGAATCTCTCACAAGTGCTGATCTCAAGAGTATGAAAATGGACTTTAATCTCCCCAATACCTTTAAAAAATTAAGGGTTATTTTAGAATGTAAATACACATTGAGAGGAAAATCTTTTTTTCATTAAAATACATATTTATGATTCATCTTCAATTCTTACTTCTTAAGAAAAAGGTTCAGGAAAAAAATTAATTTTCCATAATGAAGAGAGACAGCACAGCCTAAAGGATATAGAGCATTGGAGACCGCAAAACCTGGGTTCAAGTGTTGCTTTTGAGGTCTAGCATCTCTTCTATAACCACAGCCAAGCCCCTTTAGCCTTTAGCATACACAAGTAATTACCTAAGACTAGAACTCAAAGTCAGATTGCCCATCTGTTTGGATGGAAGGGATTTCCAAACCAGGAGTTTTCCATTCAAACAAAATCACAAGCCGAGATCAAAAACAAGTCCAACCTGGGCCTGTTTGCCCCTGCTTATACAATCCTACAGTCCTGTACATACATATTTTTCATAGACAATACCAATACCCCATCAATTTTAGCCTTCCTGCACCTCAAAACCACCATGCTTAAGCAATCTACCAGCCTCAGCTTCCCCCAGCAGCAGGGATTACAATGGAGACTATGTACTCTCACCGACTCCCAATAGCAGCCCCATGACTTCAGGGTCATTGTCTCCCTTGTGCAGCAGTAGTGGATAGAGCTGTGGTGTAGGGAATTCACAAGGGATGCTCAGACCATAATATGGAGAATTGCTGACACAACTTGATATCCCAATAAACAAAAGCTCATTACCAGAAAGTCCAGTCTTGTTCATTTTTCTTCAGTCAAACTCAACAAGAAGATTGAAATCTATGAAGTATGTCAGTCCTTTAAACCTTCTAATTTGTTCTTAAGGACAAAAAGTCAAGGGAGGTTATTCAATCATAAGCAGCCTAATCATAGTATGTGATTTTCATGTATATTTAAAATTGTTTTCATTGATCCTGGACCTCTACTAAACAGAAAAATCCTGCTGTTTTCTCCTTCAAAATTCAAAGGCTAGACACAGACCTTTTTATTCCATACATTATCCCATGCTACCTATTTAATTATCTTAAGGCCCACTAGCATAAGCATTTTTAAGAAATTAAATTCTTTGTAACAATAACGAAGTCAGTAGAGAATGAAAAACAACATTTTGCTACAGAATGTTAGCTTACCTATGAGATTTAATTTTTTTTTAGCTTGCTATAGAAAATTAACCTTTTGATTTTATTGTGTGCATGTGTTTTTGAATGATAATTTTGGAATGGTTTGGGTTACACTGGGCCCAGTTTCTATTAAGAGGTATTTTCTATAAAGGCAACTTCAGTGGAACTTTGAAATGTTAAGGATACGACTTTCTTATAGGTCATAATATAAAGACACTTCAAGTAAATAGGAAAAAAAAACTCAAATATTTATGTAGTATCTACACTGTCTAAGGTAGTATGAGGCTGTGAAGTATACAACAGCTAAATGATACTTTTCCCTTGATGAGTGTACAATACAAAAATTGGTCAACTCCTACTATAATTAGTACTAATAGCATTATGCTTTATTCTACTGAACTCCTGGAAAATCCCATAGTAACATAAACTACCTAATAGAAGGAGTAAATAGTTAATAAGGAGAGGGCTGTAATCTTTGATTTCATTTGCAAGGGAAACTTCTAGGTGAAGAAACTCCTTCTATGGCTGCAAGTTGGCACATTCCTGGACACTTATTGTGTTAGTTGCCTAGAGCACTGAAAGGTCAAATAATTTGTCTAGGGTCACATAGTTCAGATATGTCAAGGATGAAACTTGACCCCAGGTGTTCTTGATTTTAAGACTAGTTATCTATCCAGTACACCATATTGCTCCTTTGATATAATAGAAAGAGTCATGAAGTAAGAGAAACTGGATTTGAATCTTGGCTCAATGAAATATGAGCTCTGTGACTTTGATGATATAACCTGTATTAGACTAGACCTCTTTCTCCAGTGGGAGAAGAAACATGGAGTCAGAAATGGTATTACTGATGAGTCCATGAAGTGTGTCCCCCGAACATCAAGTCCTGCACTTATCTCCATTTAGCCTATGTGCCTTAAATGGCCTTGAATAATTGGCAGTGAGCTCAGCTATAGGATGAAGATCTATGACAAGTGATTCACCTCAAGAGAAAGTGACATATCCCTCAGTGAGTCAGTTTCAGACATTCTGAGAGCACCTTGCTCCTGAGAGAGTGGTAAAAGTTGGCTATTCCCCAAGGAGTGTTGTATCATTCTGTAACCAATCTTATTCAAGGCATTGGAAGGAAATGATCCAAAATGGGCTATCCAAAGTACATTGATTAATGGCTATAAGCATTCCACATAATGATCTTGAATATCTAGATTAGGAAAAGTGTCTGACTCTGGTGCAGAATAGGCTCTCCTGGTTGAAAATCATCATTATCATATATGCAAACATTAAAAGACCTATACCTGGCAAGTTCAAAGAATAATGAAACTAACTGAAACTTGTAAAAAAAAGCTTGTAAAAAGGAGCCAAACTCTGTGCCTGGAAGGAGTCATAATAGAGAAAAAAATAAATAAAAGTCACATAAGCCAAAATAGTGTACTTGTTGAAACAAGGAGAAAGAGCCATGCCACTCTGATCACTACTCCAGATCTACATGGGTAAATCTGTATTTTTTATAGGATTAAAGGGGAAATTTACTCAGTAATATTAAAAAAAATGTCCAGGATATCATATTTAAAAAAAATTCTGTTTGCGTCCTCAAACTGTGATATCCATATTTTGTATTCTGAAAAATTTTGTCATATTAGTATCCTTTGAATACACATATACACCAAAACAACAACAACAAAAAAAAGAAAACAAAGAACTTGTCATACTGATTCTAATAATTCAAGTTGTTCAAAGATGGATTTGATCTTATTCCTTTTCAGAACAAAGAAGCAAACGAAGGACATTCTAATGACAATGGATTATTTCACCCGATAGCCTCAAGCCTACATAACCAGGAGCCAGAAGATTTACCCAATAGTCAAGTTACAGGAGAAATAATTTTTGATGTTCTGATTCTCGACCAACAGATATTTTGGTCAGGGTTGGTATTATGAGAGCAAGTTATTCAAGGAAGTGCTCAGTTTGGCAAAAATAAATTAGTCTGGAATACCTTACCATCTCGAAGGAGGCATTCCATCATTCCCCTCCCCCAGACACATACCACTCACATACATTTAAGCATTTTAATGACACTCTGTTGAACATGTTGGCATGGGGTTGAATCATCCCTGGGACGTTTTGCAGGACTTTAATGACTTCAAGCTTCTACTTACAATGATACCCATCTTTTTTTTTTTATATTCATTAATTTATTTATTTTTAGTTTTCAACATTCACTTCCACAAGATTTTGAGTTCCAAATTTTCTCTCCATCTAGTCCCTCCCCCAATTCCAAAGCAGTGTGCATTCTGAATACCCTTTCCCCTAATCTGCCTTCCCTTCTAACTCCCCCTTCTCTAATCCCCTTCCTCTTCTATTTTCCTATAGGGTAGGATAGATTTCTATACCCCATTGCCTGTATATCTTATTTCCCAGTTGCATGTGAAAACAATTTTTAACATTTGTTTTAAAAACTTTGGGTTTCAAATTTTCTCCCTTCCTCCCTCCCCACCCACCCTCATTGAAAAGGCAAGCAACTCAATACAGGCTATACTTGTGTAGTCATGCAAAATACTTCCATAATAGTCATGTTGTAAAAGACTATTTCCCGTCATCCTATCCCACTGCCCATTTATTCTATTCTCTCTTTTGACCCTGTCCCTTCTCAGAAGTGTTTACTTCTGATAACCCCCTCTCCCATATGCCCTCCCCTCTATCATCCCCCTGCTCTCTTACCCCCTTCCCCCATATTTTCCTGTAGGGTAAGAGCTTTCCATACCCAATTGAGTGTGTATGTTATTCCATCCTTAGGGCAAATCCGATGAGAATAAGATTCATTCATTCCTTCTCACCTTCCCCCACTTTCCCTCTACTGTAAAAGCCTTCTCTTGTCTGTTTTATGTGAGATAATTTACCCCATTCTACTTTTCCCTTTCTCCTCCTTCGAGTGTAATCCTCTCTTACCCCTTAATTTTATTCTCCAGATATCACCTACTCATCTTCAACTCACCCTGTGCCCTCTATCTACCAATCTAATATACATATAATTTTTTTCCCCTACAGCTACCCTAATACTGACAAAGGTCTCATGAGTTACAAATATCATCTTTCCATGTAGGAATGTAAACAGTTCAACCTTAATAAGTCCTTTATGATTTCTCTTTCCTGATTACCTCTTCATGCTTCTCTTGAGTCATGTATTTGAAAATCGAATTTTCTATTCAGCTATGGTCTTTTCATCAAGAATGCTTGAAAGTCCTCTATTTCACTAAATATCCATTCTTTCCCCTGAAGGATTATACTCAGTTTCACTGGGTAGGTGATTCTTGGCTGTAATCCTATCTCCTTTGCCCTCCAGAATATCATATTCCAAGTCTTCAGTCCCTTAATGTAGAAACTGATACACATCTTTTAAACAATATTTTTCAAATGACTTTATTTAGCCACAGATCATGGAATACAAATTTCAGAGGAATCATATTTGACGGTCACCCAAAGGACAAGCTTGGTGCGAATGGTCCACAACACATTACCAATGAAGGACTATACAAGTGAAGTTGTGTAAAGGATGTTGCCAAAGAAATATATGTCTGGAAAAGAAGGTTGGCCAGTAATGTGACAAGACCAAGGATTACCAAACTGAGTCCTTCCACACTCTACTGGAGTCTTCATGATGTGAGAAAGTGGGCCAATCACATGGCCTCAACTTCTTCAAGTTACCCCACTGCATCCTGTCTCCTCCATCAGATTGCCATCTCTGTCACTCCAGCTCCTTCACCAATCCCTCCCTCTCTACTGGCTCATTACCTACTGCCTACAAACATGCCCATGTCTTTCTTATCCTGAAAACATCCTCACATCTCTGCTAACCATTGTCCTATATTTCTTTCATACTTTGTAGCTAAATTCCTCAAAAAAGGCCACCAAAATATGTGCTTTCTCTTTCTCTTGTCTCACTTTCTTTTTAATCCCTTGCAATCTGGCTTCTGTCATTCCACTGAAAAGGCTCTCTCCAAAGTTACTAATGATCACTTTGATACCAAGTACAATAGTCTTTTCTCAATCCTCATTCCTATTGATCACTCTCTCCTCCTGGATATTCTATTCTTTATAAGTTTTTTGGGACACCATTCTCATGGTTTTCCTCCTACCTATATAAATGATCCTTCTTTGTCTCCTTTGCTGGATCTTCTCCAAGATCATGCTCTCCAACCATAGGTATCCTTCAGGTTACCTGTCCTGGGCCCTCTTCTCTTTTTTCTCTATATTATTTCACTTGGTGATTTCATCAGCTTCCATAGATTTAATCACCATTTTTATAAGGACTATTTTCAAATCTACTTTTGCTGACCTAATCTGCCAGTCTTCAATCTCATATTTCCAACTGCTTTTCAGATACCTCAAACAGGATAACCAATAGATTTCTTAATTTTAATATATCCAAGAGAGAACTAGTTATATTTTCCCCAATCCTCCTTTTCCTATTACTATAGAAGGCAACATCATCCTCCCATTCCTCAGGCCAAGTGGTAAGGAGGTAATGAGCCTTCCTGACACCTGGGAGATCCACCACAATCTGGTGGTGCCACACAGTTTGGAGATACAGGAAGGACCAGGAACCAAGAGACAGTTACAGATCAAGTGTTCAGATACCACAGTAAGACAATGATGATCATGAAGAAGGAGAATAACAAAATGAGAATGTACCCATTCCTCCAAAAGAAGATGGCAAATAGTAGAAATAAACAAACAAAAAATTTTCTTTGCTGAGGTCCTTGCACTAGTCTTTGCTGCGATTTTTCCCTTTAGTAACATGAGTTTATTTCCACTGGGAATAAACCCCTGCACATACAAACATTTGGGGAGAGGGAATGAAATGGAATGATACCTTTGTTAAATGACCTTATATGAAATTCCTTTTTCTGCTTCTTAAATTTTCTAATTAATTTGCTCTATATACAAATGCTTACTGGCAACCCAGTTTTTGCTGGGATCATAGAGGGTCAGGTGGGTCAAGGGTACTACATATATCCATGGAAGAGCTAGGAATGAGTGAAATTTATATGTTCCAAGGGAGTGAATCAGCCATGAAAAACACAACTTATGATAGTTTTTATTAGAGGGAAGTCCTTTAAATCTGAATTGATTGAAAGTTTCAGCATATAAATTTAAAATAACTCTTCCTTCTTTCACGACCCTCTCACCAACATATGCATTCCCTTCAGTGATACAGAGTGGACCAGATAATGGATCTTATTCATTTCAATGTACCTTTTGGTCTCTAGCCCAGATCTCTGAACATATCGGATACTCAATAATAATTTATGGCATTGAATTGAATTGAATAGATATGCCCATTTGTACATTTAAATCAAGTAGTATTTGGGAAAGTTATATCTTTTTCCTTTTTGCTTTAAAAAATTGTAGAAGCTTTTCCCTTCCTTGTACCCATAAACAAAGATTCTTAACAACCAAGTCCCAAATTAATTTTGTCTTCAGGTTGCTCACTAACTACCGTGCCCCATTGCTTGTTCTGCATTTATAATTACTCTAAAATATTCAATGTAGTGATTTTTTATTCAGCCAGCATTTCATGCTTCAACATAAATGATAACAAAAGTACAGATTTTCATCATTATGGATATTAGCAAAAATATATTTTCTGCAATTGTGCCTTCAGTAAAATTTCCATAAGTGCAATGCAAAAATGTTTCTTGTTCACAGGTAAAGTCAAAATAACTTTAATATTTTTAACTCATGGAAATCAAAACAAACTACATGAAGAAATAAATCATATGTGTATTCATATGCATATATATTTATGAAGGACATACATGTATATATCATATGTATATACACACATATAGTTATGTATGTATGTATATATTATGAATGTGTATGTATAGCCTATATATGCATATATACTTATTCATAGTATACCTATAAATACCTAGACTTCAAGCCTAAATAATTCACATAGGACTTTCCATGTTGGTTCAGAGAATGGTGAGTGATAAGTCAATATTCCATGCCTTTATTGGGGAGAGAGTTGATATCAGAACTTGGATGACTCCTTCCTGCTTTGACAGAGGTCAAACATGGTTTTGAATCCTCTTTAGAAAAAAAATATTAATAAAGAAACAGAATTTAAAAACAATTTAAAAAAAAAACAAATTTAAAAATTTGTTGCTATAGGGAAGTTTCAGTGAGGAAACTGTTTCCATGCATGCAGATCTGGAACCTTTGGTCTTAGAAAATTGCCCAGGGCACTGAGAATGCAAACAGCTTGTCAAAGGTCACACAACCAATATGTGACAAAGCTGTGACTTGAACTTAGGATGTATTTAAAAAGCAAACACATTTAACATTGCTCCAAAAAATTTAAAAAGAATTTAAAAAAAAATTTAAAAAGACATATACAGGAAAACTGGCCCACCTAAACATTCATAATTTCTAGCTTCCTTCCCCAGAGTCTTTGAAGAAGTTCCCCTTGACTAAGGTTAAAGATGTTGTTGGCTGACCTGAGAAATTTTGCTCCCAATAGGAAAGCTCATTCATTCTATGCCTTGTCTAGTACATTATTATATGTATAACTCCCTTGATTTCTGTTTGTTAAATGTTTGGATTTATTCACTGTCCACTATTTGGGATGGTCTTTTGTGTAATTAGCTTTTGTGGAAAGGGTTCAAATCATTGGATAGAAACTTGAAGTACCTCTTTCTTTTTAAGGGATAATGAACAAGAAAACAGCTTGAACTTATGAAAAACTAGTTTCCCTTAAATTAGATCAGATGGAGAGAGATGTAATTTGACTCCAGCAAATTACTCTCTCAGAGGAAAGTAGATTGACCAGCCTCATGTCTGCTTATTTTGCTCCCTTCCCAGAGGGTATCTAAGTTTCCCTTGAAGAATTGGGAGGAGGGGCAATATTCCTAAGATATATATCAAAATCTTCCAGTAAGCTACATTTAGACAAACTTGACTATTCACATGACCTACATGAGTAAAATATACAAACATATACATATTTGTGTGTGTAATATATGTGTGTGGAGAGACAGAGAGCATGAAGGTAATATAGAAATATATCTATATATACATATACATAATTATAAATATATGTATATATAGAAAGTAATCAGTATATATTTAACTGTATATACATTCTATGTATAGTAACACTTTATATCTATTTATCCATCTGTCTATCTATCTATCTATCTATCTATCTATGTCTATCTAGAGAGAGAGAGAGAGTTCAAAGATGATATATTTGAATATTGCATGGTGCAAGACAGACAAGCGTATTGCCCTCCATGTGGGTTACAATGATCATATTTGTTTTCATGAGCTAACAAGATTCTTCAATGTTAGATAAATGCAAAAGGGGCAAGTGAATTCCAGACCACCAAGAAAATTTCCATTTACCTTCCAGGCTACTCACTTGAAGAACTGAATGCTTTTCTTGGGGAGTTATGAATGTATCTAGATGTAACTGTGTGTGTTCATGTATCTTACTATGTATGTGTGTATGTGTGTGTGTGTGTGTACATTTGTATGTATATATATGATAGTAAATACATTTTAAATGATGTCTATCATTAATTATTGGGCCTACTAAGCATAAGGGGGGAAAGTGCATCATGATACAGTAGGAAAAACTTTGTATTTGGAATTAAAGAACCTGGGTTAAAAGCCCAGTTTTGTCACTTACTATCTATATAGCCTCTGAGCAAGTCACTTCACTTATCTGGGTCTGAAACTGATTTACTCATTGGTAAAATCAGGATATTTGACTTGATAAACTCTAATGTCTCTTAAAGTTTTGAATTTATGGAATTATTAAACATAAACTTTTACTCAAAGATTTAGGAGACACTGCAGAATAATTTCAGGATATTTTTCTCGTACTGCCTCCCTCCCCTCGAATAGAAAAATAAAAGGTTCATGGTATATTTAAAAACTGTCCCTGGGCTTACCTCTTTCCTACTGTGATCAGAAGATTGATGACAAATTATTATCTAAATGATGTCTGTCTTATTTCCCAAACTGCTGTCAATGTGTTTATCTTGCAGTTGGATAGAGAGAAAGGAATAGTATAGTGTTTAAGAAACAATGTACTCATTTCAGCAATAACACATGCCATTTCATATATTTAAATAATATCCTGGTTCCTCAATTCACTAAAACAATCACCCTTCAGTTTCTACAATATGGAACAAACAGTGATTATTTATTAATTCTCTTTGTTACGGTCACAAACACAGTATTTGTAGTGCTTAGTATATCAAATATTAAGAGAATATTAAGTAGTTCAACCCCCAAAAAATATTCTGAGAACATTGAAAGGGGTTGCTACGATTCATTAGAGAGAGTACATTTAAAGTGTACTTGTTTTGGGTGTATTTAGAAGTAAATTTATTTAGAAGTATTTTTTTAGAAGTAAATTTAGAAGTAAATTCTGATCACATTTTATTTTAGTGACAATTTTTATTTATGCCTCATTTTCTTTTTAATGAGTTTTTCCTACCCAAGATAAATAACTTTATTAATGTTATAAAATATAAAAGGATTTATCAGAACCCTGGAATTATATCCTGCTGTCACAAGAATTTCAAAATAAAAGAATAATCTTGTTGTTCTATTTGGAACTCTTACTGAATTTCATAATTGTATTTTCTGAAGTGTGGTATCTCACTAAGGCTTTAAGTAAAATATGAAAAATACCTTTTCTTGCAGTTTTAAAAATATAAGTTGATTATATGTATTCAGGTTCAGAGAGAGATGAAAAAAGGAATAATACAAAAATTTATTTTCTGAGAAATGAGTGCAAACACATTTAACATTGCTCCAAACAGTGATATAAGCACCCTAGGGACCATGGGACTATGACATTTGACTTGCAGCTGAAAATCCCCATCATGGTTTTCTCTGTCAAGAGAAGGTGAGTTCTTGAGAGCCGCACCTGCCTTATTTTTCTATGTGTATACCCAATGCTTAGTAAGCATTTTTGCCCATAATAAGTGTTTAATAAATGTTTTTTCCCCATTCATTGCATTCATTCATTTATTTAATAAATTTCTATGAAAATTTTTTCATTTTTATCTCATCAGTATGTGAAAATCAATGACAATGTAGGATCTATAATTCCAGACGAAAATATTTTGCAATTAACATGTGGATATTATTTCAGAGCTAAGGTGATAATATTACTTTTTTAACTTGGACAAACCTATAAATTTGTTGCTATAGGGAAATTTCAGTGAGGAAACTGTTTCCATGCATGCAGATCTGGAACCTTTGGTCTTAGAAAATTGCCCAGGGCACTGAGAATGCAAATAACTTGTCAAAGGTCACACAACCAATATGTGACAAAGCTGTGACTTGAACTTAGGATGCATTGACTCACCTGCCATATTACCAATGCCATATTGCTTCATGTGACTCTGTGTGTGTGTGTGTGTGTGTGTGTGTGTGTGTGTGTATGAGTGTGTGCTTCATATGGCATTCTACTGAGATGGCCACAAACACTTATTTGATGCCTAGATGCAAAATAAAAGAAGGGTTCTGAGAACTATTCTAAATTTTACTTTGGTCAAGGAAATAACATTAGATTCAGAGGCAGAAGAAGTGGGTTCAAATCCTAGGTTTACCAGATGATACTTATGAGACCTTGGCCATTTGTTTTACTTCTTGAGGCCTCACTTTTCATAACTGTAAAATAGAAGTCAGACTAAATGAGTTCTAAGATCCCTTCAAACTCTAAGTCTGTAAATCTATCATTAGTGAAGTCTTTTTGCACAGAATCGGTTTCAGAGCACTTGATAATTATTTTATTTTATTCTCCCTGAAGAGCACTACATACAGGCATCTGTGAACTGGGCAAATGAGAGAAAACATCCTTGCAAAAACAAAAAAAATCATTTGTAAAAACAAAGAAAAAAATCCCTCACATTACAATTTCATTCAGTGAAATTCTAATTCATCTAATGATTCGTTGACACGTCAGACACATTTAAAAGACAAAATGTAAGACCAAAAATACACTGGGCCTTCTTTTGATCATTTGACATCAGCTGATAAGTTGTAATGAAGCCATGCCATTGCCGTGTTTGTGGGCAGTCACAATTCAGTGTCACTACTGCTACAGCTCGGGGGGGGGGGCACAATCCATGGAACAGAAATGAGTTTTGAGTTTGGCAACAGGTCACCCATGCCACGCTTGGCTTAGCACAGTCTGTTAGAGTGCCTATTCAGCTTGTCTGTGACTTCTCAGACATTGGTGCACATGACTGCCACTTGAATAAGTGATAATCAGTGTTTTAAATTGTAGGACATCATTTTAATATGTTCCAGCCAAACTGGGTCTCCTTTCTCTTGTGGTTTTTTTTTTTTCACTTTTGCCCTTTTTCCCCTTTTCCTGGAAGAAATATCCCCCTCACCTCAGTTACTTTAAATCATTAGTTTCCATCAAAACTTAGCTTATGTTGCCTCTGAGATAGGACCTCGCTACACCAAAATTATATTTGCTTTGAGTATATTTAGTACTTACACCTATGTATGTATACATCTTGTCTCCCCTTAGAGAATGTAATCTCTTTGACGTTAGAGACAGATTCATTTTTGTCTTTGTATTCCTAGTGCCTTCCATAGTTTCTGGTATATAGTAAGTGTTTAATAAATGTTTGTTATTTGATTAATAAGGAAAATAACAAGGGAACAATGCAATTTACTCAGAGGAGACTTAACTAATTATCATTATAAAATAATCACATAATTGCCAAATAAAAGACAGAATCCCTAAAGAAGACAGAGTTGTCCTAGATTTTTCTATACGAGCAACACATTGTACTGAGTACATTGTCCCAACCCTAGAGTATTAGTGTCTCTTTAATGACATTCATGACAACTAACAATCCATACTGGAAGAATCAAGTGGAAGAATGTACCTTTTGCTTGGACTATGGCATGCTATTATAGGGAGAACCCATTGTGAATATCCATTAGTGTACATATCTTGTCCCGGTAAATGGAAAATGAGCTGGCCCCCTAATTTGTTGAGATATTATGAGTACTTAGTAAGCAATGGGGACTTTAATTTTAGGGTGGAGTTAGTTTCTATGTGGATCAGTGGATAGAGTGCTGGACTGGAGTCAGAAAGATCTGAGTTCAAATTCAGCCTCAGATACCTACTAGCCATATGATCCTGAGCAAGTCACTTAACCTCTGTTTGCCTTAAACCACCAGAGAAAAAAAATGGGAAACCACTCAGTATCTTTGCCAAGAAAACTCCATATACAGAATGTTCTATGGGGTCACGACAAGTTAGACATGACTGAACAACAAGAAGATTTTTAAGCCTTAATATTTTAATAGGACTACTTTTAATGGGATTATTTTTCAATAAGGGCAAAAGAGGAAGTCTATCTGAAAATTCTGTTCTGGAGATTGGGAGGATAACCATTTTGAGTAATGTGAAAGTGTTGATAAAAGAATTTGTGTGAAATCTTGCTGCACTATGGCACTTCCATTAAAATGTAAGTTTCCTAAGGGCAGGAATGATTTCATTTTTGTCTAGGTATCCTCAGTAATTAGTACAGTGCCTGACACATTGAAAGCACATAATAAATACTTGTTGATTAGTTTTTTGATTTAAGCTAGAGAACCTTGGTTCAAGTCCTAGTTTTTCCACTTGACTACCTATATGATTTTGAGCAAAGTTTCTTAATTCTCCTGGGCTTCAATTTCCTCATCTATAAAAGGAAAGGATCATATTCAATGTCCCTCTAAGTCTCTTCCAGCTCTAAATCTATGGTGCTATGGTCCATTTGGGTTTCAGAACTTAATCTAATTAAAACTGATTTCCTGATTATGACCAGAGACATAAGTGAATTAAAATAAATAGCTATATCTAAACAGGAATAATTTTCAGTGTATCAGAGTAGAAACACGAGTGCTTAGTAACCCTAAAAGACATAGATAGTAGGAAAAATGGAATGCTTAAGAGACTGTAATCTACCTTACCTAATAGGTGAACTATCACTGGATTGGGTAAGTCTTTCATACAGGTATATAATAAGGAAAATGAGAAGAAATACTTAGCTTCCTTCAAAATCTCAGCAAAAATCCCATCCTCTGCAAGAAGACTTTGCCATCCCCTTCATTTAATTCTAGAGCTTCCTTCCATTGATTATCTTGTATATCTATGTTATATATGTGTGTGTTTATACATATTTACATAGTTATTTACATGCTGTCTCTCCAATTAGAATGTATGTTTTTTGAAAGCAAAAACTGCCTTTTGCTTTTCTTTGTATCTCCAGTACTTAATGCAGTGTAAGCACTTAATAAGTCAGAAATGGTAAAGATAATGACAGAGTTTATTAAAGTTCCTGCTAGCATTATAGCCATAAGCGCAAGTATGGTGATATCTCTGGATTCTACTGCCATAAACTCAGCTGCATCGATGAGCTTCATGGGAAGCTAGATTTGGACAGTGTTTCAGGAATATTTGGCAGTCGTGTTTGTAGACATGACCTTTGACTTTGAATACATTACTTGGATCCAGCTCAAATCCCACTGTTCTGTGAGCTCCTTCCTCACTGTTCTAATCCACACTGACCACTTCTCTCTGAGCTCCAATATCACTTATAAACTAAAGCAGATAATTTAGCATTTGATGACATTCTTCGTTGTGTTGCTCTTTTATTGGCTCATGTGCTCCCAGGGAGTTATAAGAACTCTTGAGTACAGGTACTTTGTCATATGCTTTTTTTCTGTGTATCCCATAGGATCTAATCAATGCAGGATGACTGTGGGCAGCAGACATTTATATGTTAATGAACTTTTTAATTAGCAGGAACCGTACTTCCAAATGGAAAATAATAATGACAATATTAATAATAATAATACACAGATTAGTCTAATCAACTCATTTTACTCAAATATATGCTCAGCTCATTGTCCTGCTATAATACAAGCCCAAGATGTATATATTAATAGTTTCTCCATTGCCTTCTTACGGTTAAAACATTTCAATATTTCAGGGAAAGAAGTTCTTAACCACTGAAGGAAGTGCTAAGTTAAGACAGCGTGGTATTGAAGTCTGAAAGCAAAGAACAAAGCTAGGAAAGAATGAAGGTGGAATATATTTATCACAAGGTAGTTATAGCTCAATAATTCTTGCTTCTCACTTCTTATTTCAAGGAATGTTAGAACTCATTAACAAACATTTCTTTGAATAATCAGCTGCACCTCTGAGCAGTGAACTGTATAACAACACCATCACAACAGAGAGAGGAAACGTATGATTTCTGGTAGAGTTTATTTTAACTCTTCCCTTTAATTGTTAATTGGTCTTTCCTGGACAACACAGATAATTATGTTATTATTACATTTTTTTCATTTCATGATGTCTCTTTTTCATGAACACTCTGCCTGAGAGAACATCATGTTCAAGCCAAGGGACAAGGAGCTTGGTAATTAGAACTCTCAATGCAAGTTCATGAAGCATTGCAAGAACATTAAGATGTACTCAGAGTAGAGATCCCACTAGAAATAACTAGCTAATGACTATTGAAATAGAAATGCTATAAGTTGATTTTATTCTTGCTTCTAAAGGATAAGTTACAAAGCAGTAAAAATCCTAAGGAGTTTTACTGTAGTGGAATACTCAGTAATTAAGTTAATTTGCCAAATGTAACTCACAAGATAGAGGTGAGAAAAGAGTACCTATAGATTCAATCAAAACATGAAAAATAGGCATCAAAAATAGAGACTGTGTAATAGCTTGCCTTTAAGGCCCACCCCCTTAAAGAATTTACTTCTCTTAGGTACTGTGATAAGTAGCATCATGGTGTAATGGAGTGATGGCTTCAAATCAGGAAGATCTGGGTTCCAATCGCACAGTAGCTGTGTGATTCTGGGCAAGTTATTTACCCCCTAGGCCTTGTCTGCTCATTCACAGTTGGATTTTGATTTGTTTTTGTAGAGGAACACATCGTTCCCTACACAACCAAAACTTACATATCCTTCACATATTTATATGTTGTTTTTGTCGTTTAGTCACTTTCAGTTGTTTCCGTCTCTTTGTGACTCCATTTGGGGTTTTCTTTTTTTTTCTTTTTTTGCTTTTTGATGAGGCAATCAGGGTTAAGTGACTTGCCCAGGGTCACACAGCTGCTAAGTGCCAGGTGGCTGAGGCCATTTTGGAACTCAGGTCCTCCTGACTCCAAGGCCAGAGCTCTATCTACTGTGCCACCTAGCTGCTCCAATTTGGTGTTTTCTTGTTATAAGAAACTGGAGTGGCTTGCCATTCCTTTCTCCAACTCCTTTTACTGATGGGAAGCTGAAGCAAAAATAGTTAAGTGACTCACCAAGGGACATACGGCTAGTAAGTATCTGAGACCAGATTTGAACTCAGGTCTTCCTGACTCCAGAACTAGTACTCTATCCACGGTGCTGCCACATATTTATATAGGCAGTGAGAATCCAAAGACAGCATTCACCAGCACAGAAACAATTAAAACAGCAGCCTGGTTATAGCTCTTACTACTGTCACTACAGAGAAAGAAGTGTAGTGCCAGACTGCATCAGTTTTTTTAAGTAGTCTCCCACTTGCCCTGCATTCTCAATCTGTGTTTTCAAGCAGTTTTTACACCTAAGCAATACTTTGCCCTGAATTTAAAGAGAGACTCTCAAATGCTCCATTCTCCATTTAAAAGTGAGCTCTAAATGTAATGTTTTTATAAACTGACTTTCAAGCAATGGACATTTTTCAGGCTCTGCCAAAAAAAAAAAAGCAATAGATACAATCCACATGTGAAGATTTCCTCCAGCCAAATGGGCAGATGAGAACAATCTGTTATAATGGCCAGAAAGGCAGATGAAACAAGTGGTGTTCAGTGCTTACAGTTTGGTCAGACATCGAAGATGCCAAGGTCAACCACTGCATCCCAGGCCATCACCGGTCTTCTTGACTTTTGTGCTACCACTCAACTTTGATCACTCAGGAAGAAAGAGTAAGGCAGATGACTGTACAACTCTGCTTCACTTAACTCCAATTCATGAGCAAGTCAAGACATCACCCTGTGATATCATTGATCCTCTTCTAAAACAAAGGATGAACATCTCTATATATCTCTATATATGTATGCATATATATCTATATATGTCGATAGATAAATGGGTAGATGGAGGGAGAGAAAGAGAAGAGAGGGTAGGGGAGAGAGAAAGAGAAAGAGAGAGAGAGAGAGAGATGGAGATAGACAGAGAGAGAGAGAGAGACAGAGAGACAGAAAGAGACAGAGACAGAAACAGAGAGACAGAGATAGAGAGAGACACACGAAGAGAGAGAGGAGAGAGAGGAAAAAAATACCTGAGAGAGTTGAGTCTTTAATATGGTAATTATGTAAACTAAAATTACGTAAGGAATCTGTAAACTTGTTTTTCTTTGTTTTTAATTATTTAATAACTTATTTCAATGTAATTGGTTTAACTTTTGTTAGATGTAACTCTAACACTAGCAATCTCAATTTAGATTGGATGTTCAGATGATATGAGGTACTCAAAAGTAATTGAATAGTTAATACAAGGAGGTTTGCTGTACTCTAATACAGTACAGATATTTGACAAGGTTACAGTAGCACTTAGGTTCTCTGGAGTTTGTCCCTTCATATGGAACTGGATCTGGTCATCGGGGAAAGATATGGTAAAGTATATGGTGACTGGTGTGATCTTCAGATATCCACCAAATCTGAGAGGCTTAAACTCAATATGGCTTGGATTTTTTATGCTTTTAGATGGCCAGGAAGTTGTGTCAGGAAATTTGGGGTAAATTAGATTGAGTTAGAAGATATGGTAGGAGTGGGAAGGGTTATTGTATCTTCTTTTGGACAAAGAGAAAGGGCCTAGATATGTTGTGGGTTGAAGGAAAGAGGCAACATTAAAGAAATATTGGTCCTATCAAGCCTTTATACTCCTATGTACTTTATTTTATGCATTTAAAAATCTTGTTCTGAGAAAAAATTTATAAGTTTCACCAAACTACCAAAGTGATCCATGACATTAAAAAAAAAAAAGATTAATGAACCCTCTCTTAGAAGAAGCTGGAATAACTTCAAAGTGATATGCAACCAGCCAGGGCAATACTACCTGAATCCCATTCTCTTCAAGGGGCTGCTAGGTGTCATACTGGATAGAGTGCCATGTCTAGAGTCAGGAAGACTCATCTTCCTGAGTTGAAATCTGGCTTTAAACACTTCTGAGTTGCATGATCCTGGGCAAGTTACTTAACATTGTTTGCCTCAGTTTCCTCATCTGTAAAGTGAGCTGGAGAAGGAAATGGTAAGCCACTTCAGCATATTTCCGAAGAAAACTCCAAATGGGATAATGAAGAATCAGACATGAATGAAAACAACTGAACAAAAACAAAATTATCTTCAAGCAATGAAATTACTACTGGATGATTTCTTAGAACTGTGATACTTTAAAACTCTACAGTACCACCTCTGTGGTCCTTTGATACCACTCTTATGGCCTTAGGGGAGAATTAAAGAAATTGACTATACTAGCAAATACAGTAATAACTCACATTTGCATGGGGCTTACATGCCAAAAGTATCACAGAGAATCCTATTTTTCCATTTAATTTTCCCATATTTTAGCAGCCAGAAAAGAACAATCTCAGAAAATCATTTTTTAAAAATCCTTCTTTTCTAAAAAAGAAAACATCTTGATCCTTCAAATATTAGAATTTTTCAACTTCAAGCTACCTATTGTAGCCCACCCTTTTTTTTTTTTAAGAAAGGCACTAGTTCTTCTAAAGCCCCTTATTAAATTTTGAGCCATACTAAAGGAACAGAAGTCGTTGGAGACAGCGACAATTTTTTTTTTCCTCTATCACCAACAGTATGTTTTTCTTAGGACATAATCTCAGTATGAGAATTTTCTTCTTTCCTTTATTTCTCACTCAAAATGTTATCTCTCATTTTCGTTTCATGGTTCTCAGACTTCTGATTTTGAAGTAACACTGTTTCCTCAGAGACAGGCTCAGATTCCATCATGGGGCAGTGGAAAAGTCTGATCAGTCAGAGGACCTGGTTGCCAATCCTGGCTATGCTACAATAGGTCAGTCAGATAACCCTTTGGGGCCTCAGGGTTCTCAAGGGATCACATGTCTCTGACATCTTTTCCAGATCTACCTACATATTTATTTGTAAGAAGCATTGTGGTGAAGTAAATAGATCACTGGGCTTGGAGTCAGGAAACTTGAGTTTTAATCCTGCTTAGACAAGTCCCAATTGTTTGATCTTTGTTTCCTCATCTATAAAACAGAGATAATAATTACTCCCCTACATGGTTGTTATAAGAATGAAATAAGATAACTTTGTAAATCTTAAAGCTCTATAGGAATTATCAACATCATTGTTATTATTACTTGCACATATATGAGAGGCAGGATGTCTTGGTGGATGAATAGATCACTTCAGAGTTAGGAAGATCTGAGTTCGAGACCTGCCTGTAGAGGCAGCTATGTAGTATATTGGATAGAGTACTGGGCCTAGAGTCAGGAATATCTGAGTTTGAATCCTGCCTTGAACACTTAGCTGTGTGATCCTAGACAAGTCACTTAACCTCTGTCTAGCTCAGTTTCTTCAACTGTAAAATGAGGATGATAATAATAGCACTTACCCCACAGAGTTGTTGTGAGGATCAGATGAGATATTTGAAAAGTGCTTAGCACAGTATCTTGCACATAGTAGGTGCTTAATAAATCCTGTTTATCATTAAATTGTCTAATAAAATGATAAATTGTTTTTTAATAAATCCTACATCTGACATGTGCTATCTATATGACCCTTGATAAGTCACCTAACCTCTCCAGGATACTCTCTGAGATTGTAAATTGCAGAGCAGTTCTAATCTGCCTTGGTAGATGGCGATTCATTACTGGCAGCTACTTACAAAGATGAAATTGAAGGTTATAAAATACATGATACATACACACATAATACATGCATAGTATATGAATACATATAGACATATACATACATGGATATGTTGTTGTTCAGTTGCTTCAGTCATATCTGACACTTCATAACCTTATTTGACATTTTCTTGGCAAAGATACTGGAGTAGTTTGCCATTTCCTTCTCTAGTTCATTTTACAGATGATGAATCTGAGGCAAGCAGGGTGAAGTGACCTGCCTGGGTCACACAGTTGGTAAGTGTCTGAGGACAGATTTGAACTCAGGTCTTCCTGACTCCAAGTCTGGCACTCTATCCACTGCACCATCTACCTTTGCCTGTAGATATAGGTGTATAGATTGATAGAAGATAGATATAAATAGGCATCTAAAGATAGACATAGGTTGGTTGATAGAAATGTATTTTTTCTTGTCCACATATCTAGAGTAGGTAGCAAAAAAGATATACGAATGGGTTCCACATATTCAATTTAAACTTACTTTGAGTTAAAAGTCATCATACAACTCCTACTTAATTCAAAGGGAAACACACATCAGATGATACCAAGTTGTCATTCATTGACTGTCAAGGTAGATCAGTAACTTTGAATTCCATCAAACTAACAGTTTTGAGTAAGATGCCAAGGAGCTGGCCTAAGGCCATCTATCAGCAACAAAGGAAATATTGTTCATATCCAGACCTGAAATCGTCCTTAATATAGCTAGATATCAAGGTCACTGTTAAAAAGAATTATGTCAATGGACAATGCATCTCTAATAACAAAAGACCATAGAGGGCAAAATGGTGACTGCCATGAACTCTCACAGAGGCTTTATTCAGCAGTGATCTTGATGTCAGCTTTATCTTTTATACCAACTTTGCTGACAAATTGCTCTGACATTGACACTTGTTTGCAGAACCTTCCTGAACATTGACCATTGTGCTCAATACCAAGAGGCTTTATCACCTTCTAATTCCAGTCTTTTGATGTTGTTCATTTCTTACCCTGTAATCTCTGGGGAAAAAAAAATAATATTCTTTTAGATTAACTGATGATTTAAAACAAATGATTTAAAAATCATGAAAATGTAGGTAGGCTTTAAGTGAGGAATATGTATGAAAAATAATTTGTTTGTAGAAATACAAACATGTACCCACACAAACACAAGCATGGACCCAGTTCAGAATTTTTTCTTTGGTTTGTCTCTGAGTTGAAGGGAACATGTGGTTGGCAGATTTTTATTCTCTCTCTCTCTCTCTCTCTTTTTCTCTGTCTCTCCCCAGCTCCCTTTGACTGAAAGTATGGTAGTGACTCCTGGCCTATTCCCGCTCCTGATCAGCACAAAATCTTTGATCTTTGTTTTTCCAACTGGGACAAGCTCACCCCTCCTTAAGAATCCTGCACCACCTTTCCTCCTCCAGTGGTTTACTATATTAATGTCAGCCTTAATGTAGACACCCAATAGACTTCAGTCCTATTGCAGCTCAGAAGTCTCAAGTTCATGCGATCTACTATCCACCATCTCCTCTAGTAGCATTGGATTCAAGGTGTGCATTACCATTTTTCTATGATTCATGTGTGATCATGCACAAATATGTGTGTACTTACAAAGATTGTCTATTATCTCCCCTCAACACTGGATTTTCTCCACTGTACAAGAGACCACATGCATGACAATGTAGTCATAGATACTATTTCCTCCTTAGACCAGGGATGCAGAGAATTGGGAGCTTGCTGAATGATAGGATGTAAATCAGGGAAAAGACAATCCAAACAGGATTGGCCATTTGTTTGGCGCATTCTCTGAGTCACCTGAATTCCTTTCTTTAGGGAAATATTATTTAGCATTTTTTTTTGTTTCCTCTGTAATTCAGCAGGAAATGGTTCTATATAGTTATTTTTGTCATTTTTTTTTCAGATGTAGTTTTTGGCAAAATGACTTACTATCAAAAGAACAAACCTTAAGAGGATTTTGGTATATTATGTAGACCACTTATTTATCCTGCCCAACCTTGTTGTTACATGAATACTTACTAAAGATTGTAGAATCATACAAAGGAAACATTTTGCCATTGATCTGAGATGCAGTTATGCTGAAACATTTGGGGACATTGTAGAATTTTAGTAAAACTGGGACCTAGTCAGTTATCCTTCCCTTCCTCCCCACAACTGCTTACATATATATGTGCTCCATAACTGTTTCTGGGACTCTATCTTGCCTGTGGTCCTGTAGGTGATGCTTCTGCTAACAGCATCTAAAAGCCGAGCCCTTCAATTTCCTTTTACTTGGCTAATGCTTTGATGAATCCTAGTTGCCTGAATGAATTTTAAACCCTAACTGAACTTCAAAGGGCAGATGGTTGCCTGCTTAGTCCAGGCTTATGAAAATAAAATGGTTATGTAGGGATATTCACAATGCAAATGTGTCCTTCCTTCTGTGTGGGAGCCACAAAAAGTCCTGAGTCTAAAACAGAGCTAAAGTAATTGACAATAATTTGAGTATTTGTGAAAATAGTGGATCAACGGTAAAATTTTCCTAATTAGATAAAAATTAAAAAAATCTGAAAAGAAGTGTCTTGTCCAGAAAAGTGAAAGGTATTTTGTTTTAAATAAGAAAAATAGCCAACAAAAATATGGGGCTTTGAGGTTTATAAAGTGTTTTACATACGTGGTCTCACTTGAGCCACACAACAAACATACGAAGTAGTTACTACTACTCTGTCCTATAAATGAGAAAACTAAGGCTGAGAGAGGTTAAGTAAGTGACTTGCATAGGGTCATACAGCTTAGAAGTATCTCAGGCAGAATCTGCACTCGAATTTTCTTGACTCCAAAACCAATACTGTATGTATTCATTGCTCCACCTAGCTGCCTTTCTTTCAAGGTCTTGTGGGGGAAAAATGGAGAGATGCAGACTATATGATAATTTGGTTAGGGGGAGTTGAGTCTGGTTGAAGGCCTGACTCAAATAAAAGTCATTATTTGTTCAATGCCACCTTGGAAGGACATATTTAACAGAACGTGTGGAGATTAGTGTTTGGACTTAATGCTATCCATTATTTGTGGATAAAAGCACTGCTTGGGAATTAAAAAAAAATAACTAGAGACTTGTAACAGATAGCTTTTAAAGGGAATTTCACAAGACATCTACTTGCCACCAATTTCTTTATGACATAAAATCTAAATCAGGAACCAACCTGAGTAGGCCTGCTCCCATTTAAAACTTTCGCTGTTTGTGGATGCTTAATGTACATTGAATTGAAGTAGCACAATGCACTTCTGCTCTGGAAAGTGGCTCATACTCTAGTTTTTGAGATAAAAGCACAGATCTAATTGCTCATACATTCAATATCCAGCCTCTAAGTGCCAGGTTTCAAAAGGAGAAACTAGTACTGAAATGTAGTTTCTAAGATATTTAACTAAATTAAACCAGAAAACAAATTTGGCAGGCACTGCGCAAAATCCTGGTAATATGAAGACAGAAATTAACTAAACCCTGCCCTCCAAGAGTTTATGTTCTCTTTGCAGCGAACACCATGTACACAGATAAGACAAGGGAAGTTCTAGGGGCAAGAGAGGATGCTGAAAACTGGGATCGTCAGAATAGGCCTCGGGTAGGAGGCTACACTTGAGCTGTGCCTCTTAGGGATCTAGAAATTCCAAGAGCCAGAGGTGAGGACAGAAAGCTTTCCAGGTATAGAGGCTAGCCTGTGTAAAGGGGACAGAAGTATGTAATGGAATATCTTGTCCAGAAAGCAGCCAGGAAACCAATCTGGCCAGAACATAAAGTGTGTGAAGGCAAACGCTGTGAACTCAATCTAGATTTGGAGCCAGACTTTGAGTAGTTCTAAATGCCAAACAGAACAGTCTGCATTTTATCCTCGAGATGTCTGAAACTTCTTCAATTTGATCCAAAAAGCAGTCATTTAGTACTTACTTTATACTAGGAGTTGTGTCAGATCCTTGTCAGAAGAAGGAAAAAAAAAGAAAGTCCCTGCCCTCAATCAGCTTCCGTTATAGTGAAGGGAAATGATATATATATGAGAAAAGTAAAATATTTACAAAGTAATTTCTCTGGAAGAGAGTGAGGAAGTAAAGGATCAGAAGAGGCTACCTGGGGGACTTGGTTTTTAATCTGGGCTTTGAAAGAAACTAGGGATCCCTGAGTGGGAGTGGCATTATCTGCCCTGTGCTTTACAGGTATCAGTTTGGCTGCTATGTAAAGGATGGATTGGAAGATGGATAGATTTTACACAGGGAGAATACTTAGAAGACTATTGAACTAGCCTAAAACATGAAATCCCATGCTATTTCTCATATATGGGTTAAACACTATTGATCATTACCAGTGAGGGACATTTTTCTAACATTCTTTTCCCTGGATTCATAGTGCAATGGAGAAAGCTCTGGAGGTGAAGTCAAAACCCTGGAGGTCTTCAAGCAATGACATGTGCCAAATGAATTTGCATTTTATCCTCCAGATCACTGGAACTTCTTCAGTTTGATTTACCAGGCACTCATTACGCACCTACTATGTTCTAGCCATAATCGTATATACTGATCACACAAATACAAAAAGGAAAGTCTCTACCCTCAAGAAGTTTCCATTCTAGTGAGAGAAATATGTATGTAGAAAATTAAATGGCTTTCTTGGAATTGTCATATGAAGAATTGTTGTTAGTGTAGGATAGACTCTGAAGTCTCCTTTGATTCTGAGATTCCATGAAGCCTCTGTGACCTTGGGCAAGTTGCCTTATCTCTACAGACCTTCATTTTCTCTTCTGAAAAATGAGGGAATTGGATTAAATGGTTCCTAAGATCCTCTTTATTTTCAAATATTGTAGCTGATGAACTCTGATAGAATGCTACATTCAATGTCTGTACATCCATTGTGGTTCTCATATGCTGCCCTGTGATGATTAATATTTCATATCTATGCATCATCCCCCTAACTAGGCTGTGAACCCTAGGAGGGGACAGGGATGTGTCTTTCTCATTCTATTCTACACAATAATAGATGTTCATTAAATATTTGTTGGTTGATTGATTGAATTTTGCTCCATCACCTCATATCTTTTGTGATGGATGACCCATCTGTGTGAATTGGCTTATAAAGGTTAGGAAAATAACCTATGGCTATAGAGGCAAATAAAAATAACTGACCCTCAAATTCATAGCCTTGAATTCATTAGCTGTGCCCTCTAACCTACAGGGCTAACTGGGAACAGAGTCACGATAAAATATAATGAATAAAGTAAACATACGACTCTAATAGCAAAATATACAGCTGCCAGTGAAACAAAGGAATGACAAGTATAAATGTCAGAGATGAATCATTTACAATTGGGTGAGCAAAAGCTCAACTCCATCATTAGTAGAATTACTAATGGTAGAAAATTAGTATGTAGCAGGGCATTCTTCACCCATTTCATAATTTTACATGACACTGGAATAATAATCGAAGACAAATGGGATAATTTAATATAGCTCAGAAGAAGTGTCTTGATAATTAACTAATAACAGATTTTTATAGTCCATTGGGAATTGCATTAACAGATTTATTTCATATAGACTGTTACGGGTAACTTTCCCTCCCTCCTCCTTCTCCACAATTGTAATCATTCTGTCCTCGACTGGATTAGATATGTATTCTCTGAGGTTAAAAAAAATAATCAGTAGCAAAAATAAGCTAAAGCTTTAACCCAAACCTAATGCAAAATGTTGAATTAAACAGTACTGGAAATATATGAAGCATATGTTACTGCCAAAAGACAATCACTATATACCATTGTATGGAGATTTGTCTCAACGGATGTGCACTGTAAGCATTTGAGGGTTCAAAAGCAAAAGAAAGAATAAGCTAGAATTGTGGCATGATGACATTGAATAACGAAAGCCAACTCAACACTCTAAAGAGATAATAGGATTACACTGGTGAATTTGTCTGTATGTGTATATGTGTGCATGGATGCACACAAGTGCACCATGGGGGATGGGAGATACTGCACCTGCAATTTCATGGTCATAGGGAACTAACTCCCAGGAAAGAAACTCTCTCTACAAATATAGCTCATCATCTATTCTATACAGTGAGAGGATAATTTGCCCAGGGTCTGGCTATAGAACCAATATATATTGGGAGCTGGGCTTTAACACAACTCAGAGGTTGACCCTCTATCAACAACAACATGGTGCTTAGCATTTGAAAATTATTATGGTGATAGAAATAAGAAGGATGAAAAGGAAAAAGGAGGAAAGAGAGGGGAGAAATGGGGAAGGGGAAGAATTGAAGAAGAAGATGAAATATTTTCTATACCTTGGTACTCCAGAGGATACAAAGCTCTCCACACACACACACACACACACACACACACATATACACACACGCACACAGGGGCAGACACTGAGGGAATAAATTCAAGTATTACTGTCTAAGATGATTAAGAGTCAATAATGTAAAGTCATTTTTCCTGAGGTCAAATAACTAACAAGTATCAGAACTGGGAACTGAACCTAGGACTTTTGAAACAAATGGAATTCTCTTTCCACTGGCCCTTGTTTTAATTGTCTGATTTACAGTTCACAGTATTATTGCCTCTTATCAGGTAAGTTCAGAGTGCCCCAAACAATCCACCTGACTGTCAGATCGCAAACTTTATTGAGTGTGTCTTTATTTTATTACTAATGTTGTTGGTTCTCTAAGGGTGGAGGTATCAGAGAGGTTGGAGAGAGGTAGGGTAGAAAGATATTTTAAAATGTGGGAAAAGAAACATGCTGTTCCTACAGACCTTAAAATGTTCAGAAGCTAGTTAGTTAGGGAAGCACATTAAACTAAGACCTAAAAGGAACTAAAAATCACCATGCAAAATAATATAGATATAATAAATGTAGATCAGTTATGGGCAGTTAGGTAGCAAAGTGGATAGTGAGAGACCTGGAGTCAGGAAGACTCATATTCTGAGTTCCAACTTGACCTCACACAATTCCTAGCTGCATGATCCTGGGCAAGTCAGTCAACTGTTTTCCTCTAGTTTCCTCATCTGTAAAATGAACTAGAGAAGGAAATGCCAAACCACTCCAGTATTTTTGCCAAATGGTAAAACCTCAAATGGGGTCACAAAGAGTCAGATATGACTGAAAATGACTGAAGAAAGATTGATTATGGAATTCCAGAGTTGGCTGGAATATAAGAGGTTCCTTAGGAAGAGGCACTAATACTGTGGAAGTTAGGTCACTCTAGAGTTAGAGGATCTAGCTTCAAATTCTACCTTGGCTCCTTCTTACCTGTGTGACCTTTGGCAAGTACCTCAAACTTTCTGAGCCCACAAAATGAGGGGGCTGGACTAGATAGAGGTCCATCCAGCTCTACATTTGTAACCTTGTGAAAAATCTAGTCCAATTCTTTCCTAAAGCACCAGTCTCTCTACCGCACCATTCACAAGTTTTCATTTAGCCTCAACTTGAAGACCTTCAAATCCAAAGAATTCACCAATATATGCAGGAATGAAGCACTAACTGAAATTAGCCACAGGCCTAATGTGCATTGGCATTGATGTGAGGCTATGCATGTTTTGTGTGAAAGGAAGGATTTGCTGTAGTATACTATGACATTGGAAAGTTTCAGAGCTAGGGACAATATAATAGCACGTGGAGAGAAAATAGATGTACATGGTACAATGGAAAATCAGTTTGGTGAGATGAATTAGAGGGAGGGCACAATGAAGGGAGACGAGAATTGAGACACTGTTGGTGAGCCTTGAAGTCCAGACAAACAACCAAATGTTTTGGGAACCAATAGTGGGATGTGTAAGCAGGACCATAGAATTTAGGAGGAAAAGGACCTTAGAAATTAATGGGACACTGACTCACTGTCAGTTGGGAATCAGGGCCAACTGCAAGACTTATAACCCAGCTGTGGTTGTGTGCTGTTTCTTGATGCTTTTATGTAAATATTCAGAAGTTGTGGCCTTTAAAACAATGAAAGAGTCCTTTGCTTTGTGCTTGATCATACATTTCTAAAATCTTACTAGTGGGGTGGGGTGGGATTATGGAGGAAAGGCAAGGTTGAAGGATGGTGGATCTCTTGACCTACAAAGGGCTAAGCCAATGGTGACCACACTAAATCTGGCATCAATATCATAAGTCCCCAGGAGAAGGCTACCAAGCTGCCTGAGTGGGGTTGAGCTAGTCCAGATTTGGTCTGGGGTGGAGGCAGGGGGAGCAGATAAAGTCAAAGCTTCTTTTTCCAATCAGCAGGGGAATTGGAGGCCCATGAGTGGTCACTGAATTTCCAGTCTGGGCAAGATGGGTAGACCCAATAAAAAATTTTTAAAAATAATAAATAACAGTCCTTTGCAATATAAAATCTCCATCTGGCAAGCACTTCTCTTATATGAAAGCAATAAAATGTTCATTTATATATGATAATGTATGAAAGAGACAGCAAGGCAGAAAAAGAGAGGCAGAGAGACAGAGACAAAGACATCAAGACTGAATGAGCTGCACATCTATTTGTGATAGAGAGAAAGAAAAAAAATCCAATTCCCCATTTTGAGATTATGATTTCAGGGAATTTGGGGAATTTCAAAATTCCTCGCTTAAGAAGGTAACAGCCTTTGATTTCTCCCATAGTGAATGTTTAAACATCATCTCTTCTCTTTGTAATTACTAGATTAGTAAATATGTCCAGTTCCATCTTACAGCCCCCAATACGGTCACAGCTTAAGCACTTGGCTAAATATTTCAAGTGCATTTAGTTGGCTAAGGTTTAAGCATGCTCAGTTGATTAAGGTTTCAGACTCGAAAAATCAACAGAAAAGTCACCCACGAGCCGCATGAATTTTTTGTAGAGAAAGTGACTTTGGATAAGCTGACAAATATGAGCAAAGCCTGTGTGCTGATTTATCATCCTTTTGCAAAGTGACACAGAATCTCAGCCTGTCATTTTAGCAAAGAAAATAATTCACTTCCATTTATCCAGATTTAGAGGATTATGCTAATAAGATACTAAGAAAAATAAAACAATATCATGGAAAGGGTGGAGACAGAAGGCTTTCCCAGGTATAAAATACCACTGCGGAAAGGAGAAACTGTAGTTCATATCTAAATGTGACTCTTTAGCCACATAAATAATATGCTACTATTCGCAGGCTATTAATAGCATTTGTATAAGTTATTATTGCCTTATCCTACTGAATTAAAGGAGGTGAGGAGGGTGGCCCAAAGCAAAGAATACCTTTTCCTCATCCCAGAGTGAAAGCAATTCTAGTAATGAGACCCTGAAAGTTTCCTCAACATATATGGACAGGGTGGATATTCCCTAAGAAGGCCTGTGCTGATAAGAACACGGTCCCTATGAGTATCTGTCAAGGACATCACCATTCTCCCTGACATCCCAGATCACAACCTTGGTGTCATTCTCAACTCCTGATTCTCCACCCCACACACCAACAGCCCACTCTGTTGCCAAATTTTGTCATGCCCAGCCCCACAACATCTCTCATCTATGACTCCTCTCAACTTAGCTACCACCTAGCTCAGGTCTTCATTACCTTTTGCCTGACTGCTGCAATAGCCTCCCCATTGGTGTCCTTGCCTAAAGTCTCTTCTCACTGCAATTCATCCCCCACACAACACATAAAGTCATTTTTTCTGAAGTGTGATTTTCACCATGTCCTTTTCCTATAACTAATAGAATCCAGTGACTTCAATATCTCCAGGGTTCAAAACATAAAATTCATGCAGTTCATGGGTGACTTTTCTGTTGATTTTTCGAATCTGAAACCTTAATCAACTGAGCATACTTAAACCTTAGCCAACTAAATGCACTTAAAATATTTAGCCAAGTGCTTAAGCTGTGACCATATTAGGGGCTGTAAGATGGAACCGGACATATTTACTAATCTAGTAATTACAAAGAGAAGAGATGATGTTTAAACATTCACTATGGGAGAAATCAAAGGCTGTTACCTTTTTAAGAGAGGAATTTTGAAATTCCCATATTCCCTGAAATCATAATTTCAGACTGGGGATTTGGATTTGATATGAAATTTCAAGTCTTCTCATACTTAACTCCCCTCCATGTATTCCATGATCCAGCTACCCTGGTCTACACACTGGCCTCTAATACACTATTCTCCATCTCTGTGTCTTTGCACCGGCTTGGCCCCTATGCCTGGGAAGTTCTTCCTCCTCATTTCCATCTCTTAGTTCCCTGGGATTTCTTTGTGATCTTACCTTCTGTAGGAGGCCTTTCCCAGTCCTTCTAATTGCTGGTGCCTTCTCTGAGATTTCTTTCCACCCATTCTGTGTGTATTTTGCACATTACCTACTTCTCTAAATATTTCTCCTCATTAGAATGCAAACTCTTTGAGGACAGAAATTGTTATTACCTCATTTTGTATTCCTATGGCTTAACATAGTATCTGGTTTAATGGTCTTTTAATTAGAATTCCTGTCTATGTCTCCTCCCACTCCAATCACTACTCCATACAATTCCTAATGTGACTTTTTTTAAAGTACAGGGCCCACTGTGTCACTTTCCTTCTCAAGATACTCTAATGGTTTCCAACCAGCTCTGGGATGAAATAAAAACTCATCTGTTTGGCATTTAATGTCCCTCACAAACTTCACAAGCTACTTTTCCAGCTTTAATCCACCTTCTTCCCTTTCATGAGCACTCTGGTCCAGCTACAAAGGCTTACACACTCTTGAGGAAAGGGGCTTCATTTTAAAAACTGCAACATATTCAATGATATCAGCACATGTTGGTACAAACATATCCCCATGGTAAGGCTTTGCTATCTTCTCTTTCTCTTTCACTGATTTCCTCTTGTGTGTGTGTGTGTGTCTGTGTGTGTGTGTGTGTGTGTGTTCCCTGACTGCCTGGCCTTGTAAGCCTAGTATATGTGAAAATGCTTTGTGACTGTGACTACATATATAAATGAGAATTGTGGTGATTTGGCAATCCCCCATCATCTCTGTCACACCAAGGTTTCTTGTTCACAGTTCCTGGACTATCAATGCATTTGATTTTGTGTCATATCGTTTGTAGAGCATATAGCAGTAGGACCATGTAGAAATCTCTTCACCTCTAAGTTTCTCTTTCAGAGTGATTGATGATCTGTATTGTGAGAGGGAATTTCCACAGAGGCGGAGCTCTTCCATGTTGAAGAAACCATAGAGCCATAGCACCTGCATGCACATACATAACACACATACATGCTTACATACTTATGCATATGTACAAACATGTGCACGCAGAAATAAACATACGTGATATTACAAAAGCCTTAATGTCTTAGTGTAGTTTTAAGCTATCAAAGTTAAACATTTCAGTAAATTTTTGGTATACGAAAGTTATCATCCATTTAGGAAATTTTTCAAAAGATCATCAGAGAACATTCATGTGTTTTAAGGACTCAGAAAGGGTCCCCTGTGAACTGCATTGTGCTGGGTCCTGGGCTTTAAATTACAGACTTCTCTTTCGGAATTTGCTTTCAATGCTTTTTTTTTTTTATCCTATTTTGAATTTTGTTTCAGCTGTTGCCTGCTTGGAAAGTGCATTTGTGCATTATTGGGTCACGTCTACACAATCCAATCAGAAATTATTTTTAATAGTTTTAATTAGTTTTTAATCCCTTTCATCATCTCACTTTCTCCTCCTCTTGTTTCCATCTCTGTTACTCTTTCCTCTCTTCTTCTCTTTCTGCGCTGTTTCATACATACTCGGTATTCAGCTGTGTAACTATTATGTGCTTTTAATGAAAGTATAGAGTGTAAGCATCTTGACGACAGGAACTATTTGTTTGTTTCTTTTTTCTTTTTCTTTTTGTCTTTATATCCCTATGTCTTGTATAGTATCTTACACATAACTGGCATTTAATACACATTGCTGAATTGAATTAATAAGCCATTTTCCCCTTGAATTTCCAACAAAAATATAGACATGTGCGGCATACTCTTGCATTTAACTTTTCAAAAATACGTTGAGCTGGTGTGCATGTTTCCACAGACAATTGCATTAGAGGAGCAGCAATGACTTGCAGCAAAGCAGTTACCAACAAAAGAGCCCAACTCGTGCAAGCTCAGCATCTCCCCACTGGAGATGTTAATGAGGTGGAAAATTAAAAGAGAGAACAGTGCGTGGTCTGGCTGTGTTTTCCAACCCCTGAAGTGCCTCATTTTCCCTCTTCCTCTTGGACAAAGTTTATCACACTGCTGATCCAAAGTTTAGCACTGTGTAAGTACAAAAATATACATTCTGATGGATTCCTGGGTTCAATAGATGCTCACTTGGGAAGACATATGGGAATTGATTTTTTCCTTTAAAAATCACTTCCATGAAGGTCTTAACACCCGATAAAGGGGCATGGTCACATTTGGAAGATATTATAGCCTCTAGAGGATATCTCTAGGTTGTTCATCTCGTTGTCACCAAGATCAGGAGAAATGAGGCAGGAAATAAAGCCCAATGGTGAACAAAGAGACATTGGGGTGATTTTGGCATCAGCCCTTAAATTCAGCATTTCTAAAATATCTATACAGCATGAAATCCTCATAGGAAGAGCCAAGGAGTCAAACAGCATAGCTGATTATTTTTAGCACAAGTGATAGGCCCTGGGCTTGTGATTTCATTAGTATAGGGAACTCCCAGATGAGGATGCTATCACTAACAATTCATATCAACATTTTCTTACAGTGTTAGTGAGTTGCCTAGATCACTGACAGGTGAAGAGATTTTCCCCAGGTTCACAGAGTCAGTATGGGTCAGAAGTGATACTTGAAACCTACCTGTCCTTGCCTGGTTTCAAAGTCAGCTCTATCCACTGTGCCAGGATGCCTCTGTTTAACACAAAATAAAATTGCTTCAGACATATGTTTAAAGGCCACCAAACTTCAATGCCAGAGGCAATATGACATAATGGATGGGATGCTAAGTTTTGGATCAGGAGGACCTGGATTTAATCCACCAGCAGCCCCTACCTCCAATACTAATTATGTACCTCTGGGAAAATCACTTCACCTCTCAGCATAGCACAGCAGAAGGAAAATTGAACTTAATGTTAGGAAGACCTGGGTTCAAATTCTGCCTCTGATACTATATTTGTCAACCTGGGCAAATCACAATTTTTCAGAGTCTATTTCTGCATTTCTATGATCCTATTACCCCCCCCATATAATTCATACAATTTTCTAGTTATTTCATTGAAACACTGTACTGAGTTTTCCACATCAGTAGAAAGGGTCCCCATACCAAGAGATCTCCATGTTATTGAGATCAAAGCTCTTTTCCCTATTTGTGCAAATTTTAAGGGACTATGATGAAACTCATTTAAACTAATGCCTCTGAGAATCAAATTTCAGATTGAAGAAAACAATTATTGTTCTTTGAGGATCAGGATGGGACTATTCCAGCACCCTAAAAGACTGAAACGTAGGCAGTTCTCATACCTTATGATGCAATAGAGAATAAATCTGGATAAAACATACAGCTGGATAACTGGCTTTAAAAAAGAAACTAATTTCCACTCAGAAAAATTTAAAAAGTAATAATAATAATAATAATAATATTTTCTCTTATGCCCAGCACTGGCTCTTCATACACATATTATGAACTCTTATTGGTGTAGTATGCTTTCAAAAGAACAGAATGCAGCTAGGTGGTGCAGTGAATAGAGCACTGGGCTTGGGATCTGAAAGACTCATCTTCTTGAGTTCAAATCCAGGCTCAGACACTTAATAGCTGTATAACCATAAGCATGTCACTTAATCCTGTTTGCTTTAGTTCCTTTCCTGTAAAATAGCCTAGAGAAGGAAATGGCAAATCACTCCAGTATATTTGCCAAGAAAACCCCAAGTGGGATCATGAAGAGCTAGACACAACTAAAATGACTAAACAAAGTAAACAGAGGTGATTCTCCCAGAAAGCTCCCATGGAGACTGAAATTGCGACTATTAGAGTCATTTATTTGGCATGAGGTATTATCTCCCAGAGTTGACTACTCAGGCACATACTATCTGAAGGAGTTCAAAATAGATCTCTCACATTATGGCATCTACACAGATTATTTGTAAGATCCAAGAGTTTTCCCCTTGGAAAGCAGAGAACAAAACTCTGAGGGGTAAGAATCCAGAACAGATGGGATTCATTGGTGGGGCTTAAGATGGGAAAGAGTTGGAAAATAGCAATGATTATAATAATAATAACCCAACTCATTCTCTATGACATGAGAAGTGTATGTGAACAGTCATGACAGCAAAGTAGGGAATATCAAAGAGGGCATCAGGTGTTTTGTTTGGCCTCAGACAATTACAGTAGCTGTCGCTGGTCTGACTAATCCTGATAAGATACACAACTGGGCACAATCAATACTTATGACTGGGGGAGTACCCCAGTTAGTGTGATGTAACTGTTCCTAAAAATGAAAGAAATATATGTGGTGACCTAGCCCTGAAGACTGCCCTTACCTGAAACCATCATGCTGATTATCTTGGCAAAGAGCATAGAAGGACAAATGGTACCTCTTTGCGTTTTAATAGTACAAGAAAGGAAGATAGACTGAAACAAATCAAAAATGCCAATGCTCATCTGCTGGATGTATCCCAGTGAATATGGTGCTCACCACAAAAGCAGGCAAAACATTAGTGTCCATAAAAAGAACTCAATACATAAATATTTTCATTATGTCCCAGCAGTATCTTATAAAAAAATGCAAACAAGTCTCATCAACTAAGCAGGAGGACTTCATACTGTTGTCTTTCAACAGTAACCTCAGCTCCAATAATCCAAGCATTACCAATCAGTGCAGGATCATTTTAAACAAGAGCACATCCCTAAGCCTACATTAGACGAATGACTCAAAGAGTCATCAAAATCTAAAGTTATAGACATCGAAGGACTTCAAATCATGGAATAGGTTCGATCAATGCAAACTTCAGAAATTATATGTAATAACAAAGCTGGTGATTAATGATGTACATCAAAATATTGAAATAGTCCACTGATATATCATTGATATGTTGAAGTAGAAAACTTCAACAGCATTGTGTCCAAATAAAGACAATAAAAATTGAAAAAAAACATGGGGAAAGAATCTGATTAAAAAAATATAAGAAATAGTTTCTCTTAATCAGAGACTAAAAGCAAATGTCAAAAGGTTACAGTGAGATGAGTCAAAACAATGTAAAGAATAAAATAAAATAACAGTTCAACAGCAATAAAATTTTTGTTATATAGTCTTCAAAAGTAAAGAAATCAGGAAGAAGGTAGAAACAAAAAAAGGTTATGGAAAAGTTCTGGTCATCTATATGTTTGCAAGAAGTCCAACGCAACAAAAATGCAGGTTGGATCAAACAAGAAAAGGTGTATATGTGAATATAATGACAACCAAATAGTTGCAATTACAAAGGGAGCAGATTCTAGTCCTCTGAAATACTGGAAATGGATAAAACTGGATAAGATCTATAATTATTAGGATAAATGCTTCACAGTGGTGCTTGAAATACTAGCAAAATTCTTTACCCTGTATGACAAAAAACATCACTATATTGCATACACACACACACATACACACAGTGTATATTAAAGGCATTGCTATAGTAAGAATCACAAGAGGAAAGTGGAACTATCAAAGAATACTCATAAGTGTAGGCATCAAGCAACATCATTGGAGAAGCAGCTTCAGAGAACAATTGTATCTCTTCATTAAAGCATTAGAAGATTACATCAATAGCTCATTGGTAAACCTCATCTTAATCTTGACAGAAAGTACCATATATCTATCATCAAAGGATGGCAACATCAGTGATCCCTCGATATCAAGGATACTTATGTTTTTGTGGATTATGTAAAGTATTCATAATATATTTTGTGTTTGTATACTTTCAACATACCAATCTGTTAATTGGAAAACAAAATGAGTATGCAAAAAGTTCCAGGGGTATAAAAAGCAAATTATTATTCATTTGGTAATTAATTTAACAATATGCTTGAAAGATTTTTTTTTTATTTTCAATCTGTTCAGTCATGTCCAACTCTCTTTCACCTCATTTGGGGGTTTTCTTGGCAAAGATACTAGAGTGGTTTGCCATTTCCTTCTCCAGATCATTTTACAGATGAGGAAACTGAGTTAAACGACTTGCTCAGGGTCACACAGCTAGTAAAAGTCTGAAGCCAGATTTGAACTCACAAAGATATGTCTTCCTGTCTCCAGGGCTGACCTTCTATCCATTGTGCCATACAAATATCTGGTGAGAAGGATGATATCATCATATGAAGGAATCAGAGAGGTATTCACATGCAAGGTAATGCTTAAATTAAGGTTTGAAAAAAAAAAAAACTAGGGATTCTAAAAGTTGGAGATGGGAAAGGAGTACATTCCAAGCATGAGGTAAAACATGTGTAAAGGCAGACATTGGTTGTTGTCTTTCATTCTCAAAGAGGACCAAAATGATAACACTATGTTAGAGTAGAGTTACAGTGTGTCTGATCGTAACTGATCAGACCGATGGGAGCTTGGAATGCTCTACCACATGTCAGGCACAAATAATCCATGTGAACATTTGGGGTAGTTTCTCTAAATTTGTACATCCTGCATTTCCTTTGAGCTGTTTCAATTCTGCTTTGCTCATAGAGCACAACACCTTCTCTGATGAGGACATGCCATGCTGGGTGGTCCTGTGCCAGCGTCTCTCTTGTTACACAATCAGTTCCAAGGTTCTTCAGAGAGACTTTGAGATTGTCCTTGTACCACTTTTTCCGACCATTGCGTGAACACTTGCCCTGTGTGAGTTCTCCATAAAATAATCTTTTTGGCAAGAATATGTTTTGCATTTGAACAATGTGGCCAGCCCATTGCAGTTGCGCTCTCTGCAGTGGTTTGAATGCTTGGCAGCTTAGTTTGAGAAAGGACCTCGGTGTCTGGTATTTCATCCTGCCAGGGGATCTTCAGAATCTTCCAGAGAGAGAAAGGCAGAGAGATGAGGGCGGGGAGGGGTGAAGTGTTGTTTTCAGGAGCAGTAATAGAATAGTGGAAAGAGCCAATGTATAATAAAGTTGGAAGGGGTGGGTGAGTCCAGATTGCAAAAAGATTTAAAGGTAAACCAGATAGGTTTATGTTTGTCTCTAGAGTTAATTGAGGAGCCACTGGCAAATTTTGAACAGGAGATTGACATGGTCAGACCTATGACTAAGGGTAAAAAGTAAAATCGTTAGGGAGATTTACTCAGGTATGAAGAATGGATTTGAGTGGGAAGCAAAGAGAGGTTTACCCACTGGTTAATAAGGTTAGGAAAAAAAGAGTCTAAATTGGAGTAGTTGTAGAGGAAGGAGAAGAAAGAGGAAACTGTCAGATATAAGGGTTAGAATCAATAGGATTTGACTGCTGAAAGGAATGAGAGAGAGGGAAGAATAAACAATCACTTTAGGCCAAGTTTTCCTGGTATCATTTATGAATTATCCTGCATTCCTGTAATGGTGGTATAATGCCAGTCCATCATTCAGTATACTTAATGAGGCTGCTTTGGGGAGTCAAGTGAATGACAATCTCAAAACTAAAAATCTACATGAAAAAATAGCCAGTGTTTAGGTACGACTACAGAATGAATTGGCTGCATAGCTCCCCAGTAAGGATCGAGGAGTCCTCCCAGATTGAAGTGATGACCTTGCTCTACCTCATTCATTGTAATGAAATATCAACAAACCTTGATGGGGATTTATTCAGAGAACTGGCATTTTCAACTCTCTCTTCCCTCTCTGAGTGACGGCAACGACAGATTTAGATCAGGGGAAGCACAGGAAGAGGTCTGAGTGACACACCAGGTCCTTAGGTGAACATACCTTGTGTTTGATTTCCCTTTCAAATGGATCAGAGATGAAAGAAGTGAGCTTATGATGAGACATTTCCATTGAAAGTGAATTGTGACTCAAATTCTGAAGCTATAATATGACTAATGGCACAGTTTCTGTTTCCTCTTTTTTAACCACTGGGAATCATAGTGGAAGGGAAATTAAGAGATACTTCCATTTAATTCATGTCTGTGGAGGGAGAGCTTTAATGGAACCTGAGCATCTTTGCTTTTTGACACAAGAACGCGATTAAAAATAAGTGAAGTGTGTTAATAGGCTCTCTGTTGCTAGCACTCTCAAAAAAATAGGGTGTTTCTGTCTTTGCAATCATCCCTTCACTCTTTGCCTTCTCTCAGACATGAGATGAGAATAGGCTGGGCTGTCATCAGAGAGCAGAATACAGAGTAGAGAAGGAGGTCAGAAAGAATGAGGAGCCACAGAGCCCTGTGCAAATCTCAAGGGTGAAGGGCAGAACCAGACTTCGAGACTCCCGCCTTTCTCTACGGTATCTGTACAAATCGGTGTCAAAAACTGACAGCAATTACTAGGGTGAGGGCTTCTCATTTGCTGTCAAATGATTTGTGAAATTTCTAGGAAGGATAGGTAGCCTGGTTCTACAATCAATCTTATTATCTAAATGAGAAAACATCTCCAATCTACAAGGTAGAGGAGATTTTTTTTTAAAAGGAAATATTTAAAACATCTTTTTAAATCCCTCTGAAAGAGCATCAAAGTTAATGAAGATTAATCTAGGAAAAATAAGCACAGAACACCAAAACATTAGAATTAAATGGCATTTTGGTTGTTGTTATTTTTTTTAAACCAAGTTTTATTTATGTCATTTGTGTTTCCTTTACAATCATTTTTGGATGTACTCCCTGCCTTGCTCCACTCCCCCAGAACTGAACTCTCCTTTGAAACAGAAACAACTGATACTATCTCTGTGTAGAGAATATTACACACACACAGACCCTAGTCCTCTGCCTCTGTACCAAGAGTATTATAAGATCCCAGTTCTAGAACAGGAGGCGTTCTTGCAGGTTATCTCTCCTAACCCTATGATTTTATAAATGAAGATATTAAGACTCAGAGATTAGATGACTTGTCCAAGATCACACAGGTACTATGAGCAGAAGCAGGATTTGAACAGGAAACCAGTGGTTCCAAACATATATAGTGAAGACTTATGTTTCATCATCTGTTACCTGAGACCTAGAGTGGTTATAGCCATTACTCAGAGTCTAATTTCCTGTAAATATTTTTTCATCTACATTATTGTATTCACCCAGTATATTTTTTCTGCTATTTCTGTTTAGTTCACTACATCCTTTCCCATGTTTCTCTCAATTCTGGATGTTAATCATTTATTACTAAACATTAATGTTCCATTACATTCATTTACCACAGTTTATTTGGCCATTTCTGGACCGATGCTCACTTGCTTTATTTCTGGTGCATTATTGACATAGAAATTGCTGTCAAAAATATTTTGCTATATATTGGATCTTTGTTTCTATCTTTATCCTTCTTGAGATTTATGGCCAGGAGGCAGATGTTGTGTTGAAAGGATGGGAACCTATTTCTCATATAATTCAAAATTGTTTTTCAAGATGATTGAAGCATTTCACAACTCCACTAACAATGCAATCGCATGTCTATCTTCCCATAGTCCTTGTAACATTGACTCTTTCTATTTGTACCATCTTTGCCAATTTGATGAGTATGAACTAAGAACTCAGAGGAGTTCAATATGTATTTTTAATTATTACTGATTTCAAACATATGGTTACATGACGATCAATAGTTTGAAATTCTTTTAAAAACTGACAGTTGCCTAATTTTATAAATAAGTTGTGTTTTTGAAAGGATTAGATGTATTTAAATATAAGTATATACACATAGATACATACATGTATGTGGATGTATGTATGTATACATACATGCATATAAATATACACACATACACATAATCAAATATAGGTGAATATATAAGAGATATTCAAATTCCTCATTATCCAAGGAAAATTCCTGTATTCTCCTCTAGACTCAGCTACATATTCTTATGACTGTCACATATTTCAGCTTCCGTCTCACCCTAGAACACCCCTCTGCTTCTCTGACCACCCTCTCCCATTGGCGTGCCTAAGTCTCTATTTTAGGGACAGGCTCAAATTAGCCATGCCTCATTCTCTCCTTCCCTCATTATTGTTTCTGACTCTATTACTTCATCAGGAGGCCCCCGGCAATGTACACCTTACCTGTTCCTCCCCTGCCTTCCTGGTTAGATCTCCTTTTTTTGTTGTTGTCTTTCCCCATTAACATGTATGCTACTTGAGGACAGGGACTTTCTTTTAGCTTATGTTTCTATACCCAAAGCTTAGCACAGTCCTTGACACACAGTAAGCATTTAATTAATGTTTATTACATTCCCTTGACTGGAATGAATTCACTTAAAACTTATAAGTTTTTTTTTTAATTTCATATAAAAATAAATATATTTTATATATTTTAAAATGTATATTTAAAATTTAAATTTTAGAATATATTAACAAGATTTACATTATCCTTGCATCTATGTCCCAATTCTTAGAACAAATATTGACAATTGGGGACATACTTTTTCAAAACAAAATTGTATGATATAAATGTTATAATATTCTTTACTTCACATTTGATCTTCATAACAAGATCATAAAGGTCATTGCTTCAAAATTTATTTGAGAACATCAATTTTCCCAAGGCTTAATGCTTTGATATTCAAATCATCATTTTCAAGTTCCTATCCATAACCATTCAGAAATTTATTGATAAAGATAATGGCAATATTGGTGGGGATAGATTAATGTTGAGGAAGAGGGAAGATTGAATCAGTATTAATTTTGTAAATAACTTAATTCCTGCTCTGATGACTTTTGCTTCCTTGTGGAACCTCATGGAGAAGGTGGTAGAGATCTTTGGTTAGAGAGTAAGTTTTGCATTCAGGAAGATGTAGGGTCAGATCCTGCCTCTGATACACAGGACTAAGTCACTTTAACTCTCAGTACTCTCAGGAAAGTTTCTAGAACTAGAGACTCCAGAAGGGTTGCTAATGTGTTCTAGAAAAAGGAATTTTCTCACCAGGATCAGACCAAAAGAAAACGTCTTCCTGGAGCCACAGGGACTCTGATAATGATGACCCCCCTTTATCTGTAAGAGAATGGTTCTTGCTAACAGATAATACCTACCTTGATTACACATTATAAAGCTCAAGTAATCAAAGCACTATGGTCTTGTTTCTGCTTCATGTCATAGGAATTCCCTGTCTTTTGTCTACAATTACTCCTGAGCTTTGATTATGCCAGATTTGTTTGTGTAATTTAGGCCTGTTAGGGACCCGAGAGGTCATCTAATCCTGATGTGTTTAACATTTGGCTTGATGACAGCATGTACCCACAACACTCCAGAGTACACTTCTACCCAAATTAAAATATAATTGGGAAATATTTAACAAAATAAATAAAAATACAATAAAACATAGATAATGTTAACATATTGTTTTCCTAAGTCAATATGTGTCCTACAGGGATCCTTATGTATATTTTAGTGGCTCTCACTTCGATTTGAGTCTAACTGAACTGATATAGTACAACTCTCATATTTTTAGATGAGAAAATGGAAGTCCAGAGAGAAGTGGCTTAGTATTGTTAAGTAGTTTTACAAGGTTGTGTTGGAGTGAACACATACTGCCTCACAAGAGCCAATTCTTAAATTTTCAGTATGAGCATTTACACCCCAGAAATAAATAAGCAAATATTACAAATCAGAGCTTGTTTATAGAACTACTGATTGCCTAAATTTAAGAACAGGATGGAGAAATGTTAATGATACAGATTAAACTTAAAAATGTTTTCTAGATACTTTTTTTTGTCTAGAGACCTGGTTGTTAAACATTTACTAGCAGACCACTGAGTAAGTAGTAGAACTGGGATTTGAAGACAAGGCCTTTGAAGCCAAATCTAGTACTTATTCCACTCAAACACATTGCCAAATATTTTATTTTATAATAACAGTTATCATATGTGGAAGATTAGGCAGTTAGGGTGTGCAGTGGCTAGAACACCCCTACCTAGAGTTAGTCAGACTTCAGTCTGACCCCTGCCTCAGACACTTACTAGCTGTATGACCCTGGGCAAGTCAATTAGCTTTCTTAGACTCAGTTTCCTCATCTGTAAAATGGGAATAATAATATCACCTACCTCCCAGGGTTGTTGTGGGGATCAAATGAAAAAAAAAACACATTAAAAATACTCACAAATTGTAAAGTGCCAGATGTTAAAATTGCTTTTTCAGTTCTCTTAGATGTCTTCACCTGCAAGAACTGTACAAAATAAAGTTACACTGATTATTATTTAACATCAGAATCATACAAGTTTATATTCTTCCCCTCTTCAAAAATGCTATGGAGATAAAAGAATTGGCTTTCTTGCCTCTTTATCACTATTCTAGCAAGCACCAAATTATCTTTTTTTAGCTATTAAAAATAAAGCAATAGTAACATGTTGTTATTGCGTTGTCTGACTCTTCATGACCCCATTTTGGGTTTTCTTAGGAAAGATACTGAGGTGGTTTGCCATTTTCTTCTCTGGCTCATTTTATAGATGAGTAAACTGAAGCAAACAGGCTTAAGTTACTTGCCCAAGGTCATACAGCTAGTGAGTGTCTGAAGCCATATTTGAACTCAGGAAGAGGAAACTTCCCAAATTCAGCCCCAGCTCTCTATCCACTGCACCACCTCGCTGCCCAAATACTAAAAAGAAAAAATGATAATATTCACATTAAATAGTAAATAAAATTAATGACAAAAAGAGATAACGATACATTATTATCTACTAAGTATGGTTATTGGGAGACTTCAGTGAGTTATTCTATGGAGTGTGCTTTGCAATTTTTAAAGTACTCTCTCATGTCATTATCACCATCATGATTACATTCTCTTTACGTTTTCTCTTCCTCTTCCTGTCAGCACACCTGGCTTCTCTGCGTCTTCTTCTTTGTTCGCGTTCTTTCTGTTTGCTTCATCTCAAACAATTGGAAATGATTCAGTTATCCTTCTGTCTACTGACCTGACCATTAATAGCCATGAAATTTCCAAAAAAAGGAGTTATTGCCTCCCCAAAACTCCTTTCATTGGGCAGCAAAGCACAAGACTACTGACCTGAAATGAAATTATTTGTCCTCTGAATTCCCGTTCAAGTCCTTTGGGCTAAGGTTGTTAGGAGATGGTGATGAGAACATTAGGAGTTGTTGGAAACCATTCCAGTTCCTCAGTCACATGTGATAATAAAAACAGGAGGAGGAGAATACCTATGAAATCAGGAATGCTAGCCTGACCTCATAGATCTGGCTTAGTTTATCCCTGGCTCTTTGGATCAATGATATACTACTCAACATCTCCAAATGTATAACAGAAATAATAATAATAATGATAAATAAAGATAAGAATTTAACAAGCATTTCTATAGTACTTTTAAGTTTGCAGGGCACTTGGCAAATATTATGCCATTTTTTTGTTCCTATAACAGCCCTGGGAGGGCGGTGCTATTATCATCTTCATTTTATACATGACAAAACTGAGGCAGAAAGAGGTTAATTGTTCAGGGTCATACAGACAATGTGTCTTAGGAAGAATTTAAACTCAGGTCTGCCTGACTCCAATTATGTGCTCTATTCACTGTAATATCTAGATGCCTAATATTCCACCCAAATTATCTCTTATTATCAAGTAAATTATTTGACAGTGTGATTGAGTGAAATAAATACATTTGCAAGGAGCATTTTAATAGTGAAAAATAAGACATGCTGCCTATTTGCAGAAATAGGTAATAAAGTTGATAAAACACTAGCCTTAGTGTCAGGAAGATGTGAGTTCAAACAGTGCCTTACACAATTATTAGCTATGGACAAGTAACAATCTCTCTGTGTCTTGATTTCCTTACTTACAAAATGGGAACAATAACAGTGTCTATCTCAATGAGCTATTATGAGTGAAATGAAATAATATATATAAAGTGTTTTGAAAGCCTTAAAGAGCTATGTAGTGATGGTGACGATGATGATAATGAGGATTATTTCTCATTCAGTCAAAAAGCATTTACTAAGCATGTATTGTGTGCTAGTCAGTGTGCAAAGAACTGAGGACACAAAGAAAAGTAATAACCTTTGCCATGACCTCAAGGAGCTCAGATAGGAATGATACTATGCAAACGGCTGTGTATATATAAGATGTAGCCAGTATATATGAGAGATAATCTCCAAGGAAGGCCTCAGAGGGGAAGATGGCATAGGGAACTGGGAAAAGCCTCTTGTAGAAGATGGGATTTGAGTTGAATCTTGAAGAAAGCCATGGAAGCCAGGAGCCAAGCAAATTCATGAGTATTCATCTCCAGAACAATATATTGCCCCCTTCTATCCAAAACTCTCCACTTTTTAGTGCTCTTTATTTCTTCTTCTTCTTCTTCTTTTTCTTCTTCTTCTTCTTCTTCTTTTTCTTCTTCTTCTTCTTCTATCTTTTATTATTATTATTATTATTATTAATTATTATTATTATTATTACATGCAGGAGACAGTCCTATTGAGGTGCTCATAGGTTTTGAATTCTTGCTAATACACCTTTTAAGGAGAAGAGTGTGCCCCAGGCTCAGGGCAAAGAGAGGATGAAGAAGAGGAGGATGAGGAAAAGGAGGAAGAGGAGGAGGAAAAGGAGATGAAGGAAAAGAAGGAGGAGAAGAAGGAGGAGGAGAAAAAAAGAAGGAGGAGAAGGAGGAGGAGGAAAAAGAAGAAAATGAGAAGTAGGTGGTGGTATTGGATGAGGCTGGCGTGTCTCTTGAGAACAGAGAATGCCACACGATCCACAGTGAGTATTCCCAATGGCATATCTTCAATCTTCTAAATTCAACAGCTGCCTGAAGTTTGTTGGGAGGGAGGATGAGGAAGCACTGCAAGTGACCCAAAAGAAATTGCTTGCATTTGAGATACTGTTGTTTCTTTCATTCCTAATCATTTGTCTTGTGACTCCTACATTTCAGGTAACAGCTCAAAATGGTCTCGCCCGTAATTGAATTAGTGAATGTAGGGAGAAAGCTTTTGGATTGCAAGCCTTGTCACTGGCCTCAGGATGAAGCAGATGGAAAAGGACTTTAAAATGCCTGCTTTGCACGTAGTGACGGCTCTCTGATGGCCCCTTGCTGACACTCGTCTTGCACCTAGTGGCACTGTAGGGAGCTTGGCTCAGACAGCTTGAAGGAAGGTCATTAGCAAGGCCATGCTTGTTCCTGCTGATCTGTAGACCAACTCAGGAGAGGGGTGGTTTTAGTCTGTGGATACAAAGACATTCTTTTAGTCTCCAGCAATTGTGTTCAGGTCATAAAATCTCTGGTTTTCTTTTTCTTTTTTCTTCCTTCCTTCCTTCCTTCCTTCCTTCCTTCCTTCCTTCCTTCCTTCCTCCTCTCCTCTCCTTTCTTTTCTTTCATAATTTCAACATTACTTTCCTCCTTTTTTCTTTTTTATTTCTCTCCTTTTGAAAACAGGCAGTTTAACTGAGCAAGAGAAGAAAGCAAAAGTACATCATCTGACACTAAAAAGACCGTATTTTTGGCGCTAATATTTGTCCCCTTTCTCAAACTTACATAATCTTTCCTTTTCTATTAGAGTGGGCAAATCAAAAATGCCCAGTGCAGAGTCCTATGGGGTAGAGATGTCAACTTTATTTCCCCTGCTATTTTCTGCTCCAGTGGAATTTTGTTTGGTGAGATGCAATATCTATTTTTATGTTAAGAAATATAAACATTTATTTTTAAAAAAAAATGTTTCCATATATCTGTAGATAACTTTGGCTTATATCAATACAGATTTTACAATCCTACAGATACTGGTTATTCAATAGAATTTTTAAAATTAAATTTTTAAAATCATGTACTATATCTTATAAGATTCCATATTGATATATAGAATAGATTTCTTAAAGTAGCTTTAATGGAATGAACATTGGATTTAGAACCAGAAAACTAGAGTTTGAAGACCACCTCTACTACTTTTCGGCTATGACACTGAGCAAGTCATTTAACATTTTGAGGCTTCATTTTCCTCACAAGCAAATAAAGAAGCTGAGTAGGATGATATATTTTCCTTTTAAATAGCAAGCTTTTAATGTGTTAGTTGAATTTGTTTTAATTTAATCATGTGGACTCCAGGCTATTCTAAATCTTATGGTTCCATGAATTTTCTAGAGGAGAGAAAATGATGAGACTATACCATTGTCAGTTGACCAAGGAGGAACTAAAACCAGAACTACTGAATATTTAAGACAACAATTAGTAAGATAAAATAATTAAGACTTCAAATTCAGCCAAAATCGATAATCTGATATATAACATAGTAGACAGGCAGCATGTTACAGTGTAAAACAAACTTTACTAAGAATCAGGAAGGCATAGGTTCAAATCCTGGCTCTGACATTTAGTATCCATGTGACCATGACCAAGTCACTTAATCTGTCTTGGCCTCACTTTCCTCATCCATAAAATGAAAGGGAGCAACTTGTTGACCTCCAAGTTTCCTTCAGGGTCTAAGTCTATGAATCTTTGATCTGGCAAGTTTCCATAGCTTAGTACTGACAGGGACATTCCCACTGTATGGTTATCTAATGGTAGATACTGTGATTATATGTCCCATGCTGTAAAGAGAAAGAATGCATAAAGGGCAACTCATGGATGATGGACGGTAATTCCTAAAGCATCAAGAAGCCTATTGAAAATAATGACATATGCCTGGCATTTGGAATATAGTCAAAGAATCAATTCTTCTCCCTCTCCTGTACCCCAAACAAAACAAAACAATCCTTCCCTGCTTAGGACTGGAACACATCTTGCCATTGTGTATATGTATGTATATACACATATATACATATATATGTACATGTATATATTAATATATACATGTATACACATGCACATGCATATGTGTTTGTTGTGTACATGTGGCAGGATTCAATGTGGATGATTAGAGCATTTGTCTGGGGCACTGAGAGTTTAAGTAACTTGCTGGGGGACACATAGTCAATAGGGATCAGAGATAGAATTTGAATCCAGGTTTTAATTCATTTTTGTTTGTTTGTTTGTTTTTTTCTGACACTGTTGTATCTACTCACATAAGTATAATAGCATGCACATGCACCCAAACAATGGCCACTGTTGATATTAACTTCAATCATTATCATGATAAACCATTATTGTGAACCAAATTATGTTCATTAGTTCCAAGTTTTGACATGGGATCAAGAAATGATTTTTTTTTTTTTTTTGGCTAGGCAATGGGGTTAAGTGACTTAACCATGGTCACACAGCTAGTGGGTGTTATGTGTCTGAGGTCAAATTTTAACTCAGATCCTCCTGACTCCAGGGCCAGTGCTCTATCTACTGTGCCACCTAGCTGCCCCCAGGAAATGAATTCTTTACCTAACTTTAACACTATTCAAGCAAATCTGGAACAAGAGATCTTTTCCTTTTTTTTTTCTTCTCTTTATAATTTCAGTCCTTAGTAGATCAATCTGGTCAACATTTAAATTATTCACCCACTGACTAATTTCCAAACACCTACATGGACAATATATTAATTACTATTGTGCTCAAAATTAAATCGTGTTTCATAAGCCATAATGTTCCAAAATACAATTTCATTTTATTGAAACCATAAGCATTTTGCTTTAATGACCAGGATAGACATGTTTAATGTTCTAAATAAGCAGTGAGATTCTTGGGTCTGAGTTTCAAAGTCTCAGTTGCAGCATATTTGGGGGAAGGCAAGGGAAAGTAGCTTTTTCAGTCTATGTTTCTCACTCCACCTTTAGAACTGCTTGCATGTCTCAATCGCCCCAAAGTTGTTGAACAAAACTAACTGTTGGGAATCAAATTTTAGATAGATAATACTGTCAGTCAGAGCTTTTCTCCTCCTCATTCCTTAATGCCAGCCTTCGGTTCTGGCTCTGACCTTTCAGTATTGCTTCATTTGTTCAATGGTAAAGGTCACATTTCTTGTGCAAGCCTCATACTTCTTAGATGCCACTCTTTTAATATCCATGATTGGCATGTAAGGCTCACAACATGTAAATTATTAGAATATGTTTTTCCAAATCTGTGTAAAAAAATGTAAAACTGACCTCTTAGATACCTATATATTAAGGTAAACATTTTGCTAGAAGTTCTCAGTCCAGAATGAACTATGAAGATGGCTGGCTTGTTATCTTTTTTTTTCATCTCTGCATTTAAGTGAATGGACAGTGACTATGTATTGAGTATTTCCTGCCTTGCCAGTGACATAGTGACATCAGTAGAGAATGGGAAAAATTATTTCTGCCTCCCATTACTATGATTCTCATTTTATTTTTCTTATGCAAATCCATTAGCTTTGCCTTGAAAGGGTTTCTATATACATTCACTATATTTTGGATATAAGTGAGGTTGCTCGCATCAGAAAAGTTAATGATGGAAAGAGGTGATAAATATTTAAAAGTCCTAAACTACAAATTAACCATTTGTTTTTTAGGATTGTTATTCAATTTTATATTAGGAATTTGGGTGAAAAGGGGGAAGGTAAGAAAAGACTCTTCACATTTATTAAGTGGGACCACTGTTACAAACTAGCAACAGGTTTTGAAATCCTTTGAAAGGTATCAGAAAAGACAGCAGCATGTAGTTGAAAATGATCTGTTTGCATTCCTTGATTTTTTAAATATTTTGATATTTATTTCAACATATTTTTTCCCTTGGTAATCCTATATATTTTGTTTTAAAATGCATTTTAAAACATTATGTTTAGATAGGTCCATGGTTTTAACCAGACTGTCCATGACACAAAAAAGGCTCAGAAATTAGGATTTCTAAATCTTTGATTTATACTTAAAGGCCAGAGAACTGGGTTCAAATCTGTTCTCTAACACTTATTAGCTATATAACCCTGGGAAATTTCCTTATTCTCTTTCAGTGTCTATTTTCTCATTAATAAAATGAAAGTATTAAGAGTTATAGTAATCAACATATATATATATTTTAAAATGTATTAACTAGACTGATAAGATGGAGGATTAGACATTTTTTCATATTCTCATGAAATTTCAAACTTCTGTAAAATAGGAATCACATGCAAGAAGCAAATAAATTTCACCTCTTTATGATATTTATGACATATTAAGAACAAGGTAAAAACTCAAGAAATTAACAAAAAGTATAATCCTTAGTTCACAACTCACTCATTTTGCATGCCCTTCCCCCATGCCACTATAGTACTTGACCAAGCTGATTAAATTGTCCCATAGCTTTACAACAGAACTCAGCTTTTCCTCCTTTTCTCCCTGTCATGGAAAATGAGAAGTATGTTCTTCCTGGGACTATAGATCAGTTCTGCCCTGCTTTACCCCAGAAGTCCTTTGGGGTAGAGACCAGTTAAAAGTAAATTCCCTAGTGTGGGAGCAGATTAAAATAGCTTGGAAGTCCAGACACCAGGGAAATTCATCAAAGGCAAGAGAATCATAGAATGATTGATAGAACAATATAATGGGGAGGGGAGGATGCTAAAATTACCAAACATCTCAGAAGAAATAAAACTTAGTAAAATACCTTAAGTACAAGCAGAAAATCAAGAAGGAAGATATTAATCATAGAAGGAAATATAGCTGTGAGATCATCTAAACAAGTCCAAACATCTGTGAATAAATATCATAAGACAAAAGAAAATGAATCAACACTTTATGAGGCAGAGAAACCTATGGAATTCTAACAGGGGATGAAATAACAGCAGTTGTTCACAAATGGTTCAAGAGAGTAATAAGAATTGTGAAAGCAAAAAGGTATGTCCTACACAGAAGAATAATTGGCAGAATTGAAAAAAAAAACTTGCAACCACAGTGGCAAATGTCACCAAAGAGACAAAAAAGGGAATAACTGATTGAAAATCCAGATACACAATTGAAGAATAATCTTGAAGAAAAAGAGCAATAAACAATAGCATTAAAAGAAAACATGATCTCTATATGAACAAAACATACTGATCTTGATGACAGGTTGCCAAGATAACTTAAAACTTATAGGTCTCCCAGAATAAAATGCTGTTAAAAATAAAAACACTTAATACCATGAGGCAATAAATAATATGAGAGGAGTGAAGATGGTGAAGTAGACGAATCACTTAGAAAAGCTCTCCCAACATTCTCCTCCAAACAACATTAAAATAACACCTCAAATCAAACTCTGAAATGATAGTTAACAATAGGTAAAGATTAGGAATTCTTCTAGCCCAAGAGAATTTAGGAGGTCATAAAAAGAGATCTGTGACATGGGATCTCTCAAGGCAGAGGTGTTAAGGGGACCTGGCAACTGGTCAGAAACAGATGGGGGGGACCCTTGTGCTAGCACTGGACCCAGAATTAGATACTGTTCAGCAACAAAATTTGGGTCATAGTTCAAGAGTAGAGAGGAGCACTTACAGTCAAGATGGAGTGGGAGCCCTAAGGAGCAATATTGCTTTTGGTCACAAGGCCTCAAGGACCCTGAAGAAAATTACATTTCTGGTCCCAAGGGAGCAGGGGCCCTGAGGAACGGTATCAATTGCAACACCAAGGGAACAGAGGTCTTTCCTGAGTTAGGACCAGAGTACAGACCAGTACAGCATTGACCACTCTACTCCCTACATCATACCACCTTAAAAGCACCAAAAACATCTAAATCCCCACAATTAGCTCTGAAAACAGCAGTGTAAAAAGCCTGAAGTTGAGACAATGCCCCTATGACACAAAGAAGAGAGGGAGCAGCAATCTTGATTTCAGAAAATCAAAAGCCAAAATAGACCTAATTAAAAGGGATATGCATGGAAACTACATTTGCTAAAAGGAAACAGACAGTGAAGTAACATCAATATTGAACACTAATGTACCAAATGGCATAGTATCCAAATTCTTAAAGGAAAAGTTACATTAATTAAAGGAGGAAATAAACAAAACTATTTTAGTGGGGGACCTCAACTCTCCCATCATAGAGTTAGACAAATCTAAACATAAAATGAATAAGAAGTTAAAAGAGATGAACAGAATCTTAGAAATGTTAGATCTCTGGAGAAAACTGAATAGGCTAGAAAGGTGTATATTTCTTTTTTTCCCCAGCTATACAATGCACCTTCACAAAAATTGACAATATATTAGGTAATAAAATCCTTATAACCAAATGCATAAAAACAGAAATATTAAATGCCTCCTTTTCAGACCATAATGCAATAAAAATTACATTCAATAAAGGACAATATAAGCATAGATTAAAAATTAATTGGGAACTAAGTATTCCAATCCTTAAGAATAAGTGGTCAAAGAACAAATCACAGAAACAATCAATAATTTCATTAAAGAGAATGACAACAATGAACAGCATTATAAAATTTAAGGAATATAGTCAAAGCTGCTTTTAGGGGAAATGTTATATCTCTAAATGCATACATCAATAAAAGAAAAAGAACAGATCAATAATTTGAACATGCACCTAAAAAAAGACCTAGAAAAAAAGGACAACTTAAAAATCTCCAATTAAACACCAAAGTGGAAATCTGGAAAATCAAAGGAATGATTAATAATTCAAGGGAAAAATGACTAAAATAATAAATAAAACAAGGACATGGTGTTATAGGGGAAAAACAAAATAGATTAACCACAGGTTAATTTGATTTAAAAAGAAAGAAAAACAAATTACCTTTATAATTTTATTTATATTTTATCCTGAACTTAAGAAATAAAACAAGCATTTCTATAACATAGTAGACTAGAAAGAAAAAAGGGATGGTTGCATATGACACTCCAAATCTATTAGTTTGCTATTCCTTTTAAATATATATGTTAAACTTATCATGTAACTTCCTTTTTTCTCTTTTAATTCTTCCCTCCCTTCCCCTATAAATGGCTACTATTCAAAAAAATACATGTGTATGTATATATATATATGTATATATATGTATATGTGTGTGTAGGTGTGTGTAGGTGTGGGTATGGATGTGTGTGTATGTATGTGTGTGGGTGTAGGTGTGGGTGTGTAAAAATCATTCTAAACATCTATTTATCAATTCTTTCTTTGGATGCAGATAATGTCTTCCTTCACAGGTCCTTTGTAGTTATTTTGGGTATTTGTAATAGTCAAAATGACTTAGTCACTCAAAGTTGTTGTTAAAACAATATTGCTGTTACTGTATACTACCTTCTCTTGGTTATCAAAAATTAAAAGGGTAAATGCACCACCAATGAAGATGAAATTAAGGCAAATATTAGGAGTAATTTTGTCCAATTATATTTCAGTGAAACTGTCAAGCTAAGAAAAAGGGATGAATATCTACAGAAAGATAAGCTTCTCAGATTAATAGAAGGAATAAAATACTTAAGTAACTCTGACTTAGAAAAATAAAAGTAAAAAAAATTAATGAGCTCCCTAAGAAAAAATCACCAGAACCTGATGAATTCTACCAAACTTTTAAAGAAGAATTAATACCAATACATGTAAACTATTTTTTAAGGCAATTGGAGTTAAGTGACTTGCCCAGGGTCGCACAGTTAGTAAGTGTCAAGTGTTTGGTCTGAGGCTGGATTTGAACTCAGGTGCTCCTGACTTCAGGGCCAGTGCTCTATCCTAAACTATTTTTAATAGGTAAAGAAGGAGTCCTACAAAATTCCTTTTATGACACAAATATTGCTTGGATACATAAACCAGGGAGAGCAAAAACATAGAAAGAAAACTAAAGACCAATTTTTGAAACAAATATCAACCCAAAAAATTAAATAAATTCTGGTTAAAATATTATATCAATATACCACAAAGATCACATTATGAACAGGTAGAATTTACATCAGGAATGTAGGACTGGTTTGATATCAGGAAAACTATTAGCATAATTGACTATATCAACAGAATCAACAAAAATCACATGATTATATCAATAGGAGCAGAAAAAGTTTGACAAAATACAACACCTGTTCCTATTAAAAAACACTAGAAAATACAGAAATTAATGGAGCCATTCTTTAAATAAAAAGGTAGTATTTGTCAAAAACCAAGAGCAAGCATTGTCTTTAATGGGAATAAACTTGAAGCCTTTAAAATAATATCATGAATAAAGCAAGGATGCCCATTATCACTATGATTCTTCAATATTATACAAGAAAAGCTAGCTATAACAATAAGAGAAGAAAAAGAAATTAGAGGAATAAAAATAGGCAATAAGGAAATAAAACTCACTCTTTGCATTTGATATGATGAGATGCTTAGTTAACTATGGAAAATTAACAACAACAAAAATAAAAAAAGTTGAAAAAATTAACATCTTTAGCAAAGTCACAGGATATAAAATAAATCCATATAAATAATTAGCATTTATCCATACTACCAACAAAACTCAGCAGTGAGAGATAGAAAGAGTAATCTCATTCAAAATAACTACTGAGAATATAAAATACTTGGGAGTCTACCTGCCAAGACAAACCCAGGGACTATATGAATAAAATTACAAAACACTTTTCACACAAATAAAGGCAGATGTAAACAATTTGATAAATATTAATTGCTCATGGATAGGCAAGCCAATATAATAAAAGTTACAATTCTATCTAAGTTATTTTATTTACTCAATGTCATACCAGTCAAACTACTATAGAGCTAGAAAGAAAATTCATCTGGAAGAACAAAAGATAAGAATGTCAAGGAAATCAATGAAAAAAAATTGTGAAGGAAAGAGGTCAGCAGTTCTAGATTTCAAACTATATTACAAAGCAGTAATAATCAAAATAATCTGGTACTGGTTAAGAAATAGAGGTGGATCAGGGTAATAGATTAGGTATGAAATACACAGCAGTAAATGACCATAGTAATCTAGTATTTGATAAACCCAAAAATACAAGCTTTGGGGGTAAGAACTCATTATTCAACAAACGTTGCTGGAAAACCAGAAAGCAGTTTGGTTAAGAATAGGCACACACCACCATCTCACACCATATACCAAGATAAGGACAAAGTTGATAAATGATTTAGACATAAAAAGTGATATCATAAATAAATTAGATTAGCATGAAAAAATGTACCTGTCAGATCTATGGATAAGGGAAGCATTTATTATGACCAAACAAGAGATAGAGAGCATCATGTAAAGTAAAATAAATAATTATGACTACACAAAATGAAAAAAAAATTGCACAAACTGAATATAGCCAAAATTTGAAGGGAAATTAAAAAAAAAAACAGGTAGGAGAAATGGGGGCAAATTACAGCAAATTTCTGATGAAGGCCTCATCTCTAAATATATAGGGAACTGAGCCAAATTCATAAAAAAAAATAAGGGCCATTCCCTAGTGGACAAATAGTCAAATTGTATAAATAGTCAATTTTCAGGAGAAGGCAAAGCTATTGTAATTGCATGAACAATGTCTCACTAGTGATTTAGGATGCAAATTAAAACAACTCTGAGGTACTATCTCATATCTATCAGACAGACTACAACAGAAATAAATAATGACAAATGCTGGAAGGAATGTGGAAAAACTGGGACACATGCATTTTGGGGGGAGTTGAAAATTAATCCAACCATTCTGGAGAACAATCTGGAACTATGTCCAAATGGCTATAAAACTGTTCATACCCTTTTACCCAGCAATATGACTACTAGTTCTGTATCCCATAGAGTTAAAAGAAAAAGGAAAATCACATACACACACACACACACAGAGATAGATATAGATATATCTATATATATATGTATATGCATATCTATATCTATATTTATATGTAGATATAGATATATAGATATAGATATCAGCTCTTTTTGTGGTGGCAAAGAATTGGAAATTGAGAAGATGCCCATCAATTGGGAGATGACCAAACAAGTTGTGGTCTATGATTGTGATGGAATACTACTGTGCTATAAGAAATGATGAGCAGGATGATTTCATAAAGAATTGGGAAGACTTACTTATATGAACTCATGCAAAATGAAGTAAGTAGAACCAAGACAACATTGTACCTGTGTAAATACAATATTGTAAGGCTATTCAACTGTGGAAGACTTAGCTACTGCAATCAAAACGATGATCCAAGACAATTCCAAAGGATGTATGACAAAACAATATAGCCACCTCTAGAGAGAGTACTGATGATTTCTGAATGCAGCTTGAAGTATTTTTTTACTCCATTTCTCTTTTTTTTCAGTCTGTGTTTTCTTTTGCAAATGTGGAAATATGTTTTACATGACTTCACATGTACAATAAATACTAAATTGTTTGTATTCTCAAGGAAAAAGGAGGGGCGGGAGAGAAAAAAATTTGAAACTCATTTTTTAAAATTAATATTAAATTTTATTTACATATAATTGTCAAATACTTAATGAAATCTAACAACATATTTAAAAATAAATAATGCATAAAACTTTCAAAAATATCTTAACCTAGAAAACAAAGTGCCAATCATAAAAATATACAGATCTCCTCATGTCCCCCCTTTCCAAAAAAAAAAAACCCACAAAAAGCTTTATGTTGCAAAATCCAATCCACATAGTGGATAAATTTAGAGATCCTAATGATAAGCAACAAATTTTTCAAAAGATCAATACTGATACCTTTGAATATAAAAAAAAAGAAAATTCAAACATCACAAGACTATTCTGCACCAAAAACAGTAGCATGGAAAGGAATAGCATGTACTAAAGAGCAAAGATGCTAAAAATTGAACTCAAAGTGACGTACTCTGCAACCCTGATCCTAATCATTAAAGAAAAGAAAGATGGATGTTCTCTTTGCTAAGTAGCACTTGATGGCTCAGATTCCTTAAGAGTCTCGTCAGTATGGGGGTTTTTAGAACCGAGTCCACTGGTGTTTTAATAAACCTTGTCTTTGGCTGAAAATAAAAGTAACATTTGAAGTATTCCTACAAAGAAAACCAGGCATGACCATATTTGTTTTGCAAGCACCCCAGACAACATAAATACGATTCAACAAATACAGCATCTTTGGAAGATTCAGGTAACAAAATGATCTACACCAGAAAAAAAAAAAACTAGAAAAAGAAAAATGCCTAAGGTTTAAACAACAATACCAAGAATAAAAACATCAAAATCATAACAGAGGAACAATTATTGAGAAATTCTTTTCTAAAAGTATACAAAGAGACTAGAATGAAAATTTAATTTAAATGGAAGAGCTACTTATGGACGAACAGGCCTGGGGAATCAATGTTATTTTGTTTGTTTGTTTGTTTTGTTTTGTTTTGTGCAGGATGGAATGGCAGGTAAAAGAGGAGAAATGAGAAGGAAAGTAAAGGATAATGGGTGATATACCCTAACCAATCAATGGTAAACAACGAAAGGAAAATAATTCATGTAGTCTATCAGGAAGAAAAGGTTCTACAGGAGAATGAGTGAGGTGCAAAAGGGAAGAATAGAAACAGGGTGAAAGAAAGGGAGAAATCATGATGCAGCGGTAGGAGGGAACCTCACTGTGAAGAGCACTCCCATGGAAGAGAGAGAGAGCCTATAATGGGAGATGATAGTGCCTTAAAGTGGAGTAAACCTCCAGTAAAGGCTAGATGATCACTTGTCAGGAACTTTGTAGAAGAAATTGTTTTCCAGGTGAAAGGCAGACTAGAGATGCCTCCAAACTCCCTCATTCTATAACTAGAAATATTCATTGATGTCAGCATATTATCCTAAGAAGAAGACAGGAAATCCTAAACTCAGGGAGGAGATTCAATAAAAACATATTTCTAAATAGGAGTCTACATTGATTCAATTGACCAATTGATTCAATTAAAAATAATCAAAATAGAATTATAAAGCAGAAAAAAAATCCAGTCTGATATTTTAATTTTATTCAGATGAGAAAACAGGATGAAAAGTGCAGCAATTTATTTAATTTCATATAAGCAATTAGTAGAAAAGTCACTTAATATATGTGCCCTTGGAAAAAATGACTTACCCTCTCTGGGCCTCAGTTGTTCCATCTATAAAACATGAGGGTTGGCACCTCTGAGCTCCCTTTTAGCTCTCAAGTTTATAACCAGATCTAATCTATGTCAATAAACTACAGGAAACAACATTTAGGTTATTTCTTCCCTCACTTAGAGGATAGGTTCCTTGAATAGAAGCCATCTGGAGGCAGAGTGGCATCCCCAGGGAGGAGATATTTGGGAGTAGATAGAAACTTGTAGTCCTCTCCTCTGCAGCTTTATTAAGCTTTTACTCTCTTGACCTGCATATAATGGAAATTTGGCTCCACATACTCACAAGCCAGGAGCTCCTTGGGGTTAATAGAACAGTTATATTAATTTCACAAGCTTCTTAAACATGTAGGCAACTTATTTTTGAAAACACACATTTCAAATTCAAGTGTTCAAGTTTTTTGTTTGTTTTTCCTCATAAGATTGTCTAAGGACAAAAGTGATATTTGATGTTGCTGTTTTGGGTTGATTAATTTTGATTTTTTTTGCGGGGGTGGGGGAGAGCAAATCAGTGCAATGTCCCAGGAGATTTTTGCACCCTTGCAAAGCAATGAATTATAGGAAGGTAAATCTGAATCATAGGGATTAAATTTTCCTTTAAACATCCCGGGGAATATTTTCTATAAAACCAAGAGAAAAAGGGTCTGTCACAATGCATTTAGGCTTCTCTGAAGTTTAGAACCCAAGGCATTCTATACATTTAAAAAGTCAAATCTAATGAGTTCACTCTTGCCACAAACTTCTTAACTTAAATACATTTTAAATGTAGAACAATTCTGGCAAAGTTATGTAGAAAACTGAGACAGCTGTAGAAGAATAGATAATTCTGACAACAACCAAAAGTCTTGCCTGTAAAGAAGTAATTTTTTTTGTAAAAAAGCTTTTCATGTGATTTCTTCAGTAGAGGAAACTTTCAATGTGAAACTCTTCAATGCAGATCAAGTAAGTAGCGAGAGGCTATAGGTAACCTATAGATAGGGCGCTGGACCTGGCACCAGAAAACTCTACATTCTAATCCAACCTCAGACACTTACCACCCGTGTGTCCTTGGGCAACTCAGTAAAACTCTTTCAACTCCAGTCTTGTCAACTGTCAAACAAGGATGATAATAGCACTTTCCTCAAGGGTTTTTGTAAGAATTAAATGTGGATAGGAATAAGCATTTATTGAATGCCTACTATATGTCAGGCACTGAGCTAAATATTGTCAGATTTGCCCCTCAGAACAACATTATGACATCAGTAATCTCATTCTACAGTTGAGGAAACTGAGGCAGATGGTTTAAATGACTTATCCAGAGTTGCACAGTTGGTAAGTACGTGAGGCCAGTTTTGATTCAATTCTTTCTGACTCTTAGTTCCTTGCTCTACCCACTTTGCCACCCAGCAGTCTCTGCAATAAGACCTGAATCCTCAGAGGCCAGAGCTACATCAATCACTCAGACTCCTTTCACACTGATAACAGATAATAATAGAAAATTCTACTACTAACAACTATTACTAACCACTAGCAACACCTACTAACAACTGACATAGGTAATTCAATTCTCCATTTGTTTGAGATCTTGGGAGATATTTCAATCAGTTTTTTGACAACTGCATATCAAGATTCTATAACATCTTCCTCAAACCAGGAAGAAGGAATATTTGTTCCTTCTTTTCCCTCTTCTTGAACCTCCTTCATATCCCTTTATTGCATATAGTCAGTTATGTGACACCATGGGTAGATTGCTGGACTTAGAGTCGGGAAGACACAAATTCAAAGCCAGTCCCAGACACTTACTGCGTGACCTTAGGTGAGTCACTTAACCTCTGTTTGCCTCAGTTTTCCAAACTATAAAATGGGAATAATGATAGCACATATCTTGCAGGGTTATTGTGAGGATCTAATGAGATAATAATTTTAAAGTACTTAGAACAGGGTGCTATATTAATGTTTATTCCTCTTCCCTACTTCATTTTTGCTATGGATGTTTTTAAAACATTTTCCTTTTGTATATCAGGTGGTAGCAGGTTACTGTAGGTCTTCAAAGAGAGGCCAGACATACATTTGTTGGGTATGCTATGGAAAATAATTCTTATTCAGGAAAGAGTTGGATTAGATGGAAGCCTCCAAGGTCCCTTCCAGCTCTGAAGTTCTGTGATATTGTCACTTCAGAGCCTGTGAGCCCATGAAGTGGTCTCAGATTCAGTGACACAGCTTAGAAATACTTCACTCTTATTCTCACACTGCCTCACTCTGACTGGGTCAAAGACATTCGGCAGTCTCTCTCTGCCTATGATTTTCACAACTCCAACATGATAATATCAAATCCCAATACTGTCAACTACCCCCAGACAAATCATAAATGCCTTATCATTAATAACAAGTGGTTCTCTGAACTGCAGACCTCACTCAGGGCAATTACATAAAATTAAGACATTATTGCAATTCCTAAAATTTAATGTTAAATTAATTAAAAGTAAGATTGACTACATACTATTCAATGGTGTTCAATAAATTTATAAGCTCATTTTGTTTTAAAATGGTTGACTGACCATTATTTTCTCATAAAGACTTTATCTCCATAATTTCTAGTCACATAATAAACTTAATTAAAATGCATAAAAATGCCCATTTGAAAACTTTACAAGTTGTCATTTTCTTCAAGATGGTGGACATGTTAAAGAATCATAGAATGTTTGACCCGGAAATAAACTTGAGGATCATCTAGTCTAATCCCTCATTTTCTCAGAGATTGAAATTAATGCCCAAGGTAACTCAGGGAGCTAATAGCAGATCTGGAGATCTTTGATTTGAACATGGACCCAAACTCCCAGTCCAAGGGTGTTTTACATTATATAATGTGGTCTCTCATTTAGAAACTTTTTAGTAGGATACAGATATTCCTCAAAATCAGTCATAATCTTCAGACATTATTGTCCAAAGTCAATATGCAAAGGTGTTAAGTTAAAATAGTTACCTCATGTTGCCTACTCAATCCAAATGCAAGGATGACATTCAGGGATGTGATGGTGAATGTTTAACAACTGGGTCTCTGGTGGGGGCAGGAATGATGCACTATTAAGTTTAATATGCATTATTAACATTTGGTCCACTACTTGAAGTATAGACAATCATAAAAACATTAAATTAAGCCCTGATTTGTGGCATTGTCAATTTCTGAGGTGTGAATGCTCACTTTGAATATTTAACAATCTATGAGCCGGCTCTCACACTCCTCTGACATTCAGGATTTCTTCATGATTGAGGATTCAAATGTCAAGAGCTTTATCAACCACTCAACAGGACTGAATCCACAGTGATGTAATATGGAGAGCCCTGACTTTAAAATTTAAAAATCTAGGTTTAAATCTGTTCTTATTATTCCTGTGTGAGCTTGGAAAAATCACTTAGCTTTGATGAATGTCTGTTTCCTAATCTGCAAAACTTATGGGATATTTCTATTATTTTAATATGATGCCAGGTGACAAGAAACACATAAATTTCAACACCTAGAAGGTTTAAGTCTTACAGACAGCTGAGTAAGAGAAAGAAATTGTTTTTCTACCTTTGAAAAATCAAATACACATTTATTAATATTTATAATCTTTAGCTGTTTTAAAGAGAAAAGTTTTTTTTAATTGATAAGCTTGAAAAAATACCTACATAAAATTCAGTACCTTCCTTACAAATCCCTAACTCTTACCAAAGATAGCTTAAAATAGCCCTGGTCTTTTCTCCAGAAAATAATTAGAAAGTTCCTTTGAAGTTCTCCTCGAATCTTATTTTAAAGTCCAAACCTAACTGTCTTCATTCAAGGAGTAAGAAATACAGGACAACTCAGCAACAAAATTGCTTTCACACAGTTGCCATTTTGGGTAATATGCGTTAAGATACCATTCCTGCAACTTTTGTTTTTCTTTCACAGATTGCCACTGAGGAAACCCCTCACAGGCTTCATATATACAAGAGCACCAGATCCTTAAGAGGTGGGAATCTGTAGCTAGTGTGTCAGGTTTGCTGAAATTATAGTCTATAGGTCTTAGATTTAGAGATAAAAGGAACATCAGAAGTCATTCAGAACAACCTTCTCATTCTGGATGAGGAAATTGAAGCTCATGCAGGTAATTGATTTGTCCAAGGCCATGCACACATAGTGGCAAAGCCAGATTTCAAATGCAAAGCCCCTGACTCCAAAGATAGCATTCTTGTCCATCCTCCAGGCACCTAGCTGTCACAATAGATAGAATGCAAGGCCCTGAAGTCAGGAAGACTCAGTTTCAGGATTTCAAATCTGGCCTCAGAAACTTATTAGCTGTGTGATGCTCGACAAGTCACTTAATTCTGTTTGCCTCACTTCCCTCATCTGTAAAATGAGCTGAAGAAGGAAATGGCAAACCACCCCAAGAAAACCACAGATGGGCTCACATGACTGAAAGGCTACTAAACAAGAACCTATACTCCACTGAAACACATTGGTTCCTTAGAAACTTAATGACGGTCACGCAGATAATAAGGGTGAGAAGTAATATCTGAACTCAGGTCCTCTGAATCTCTCACTAGTGGTCATTCCACTGCATAAATGATTTATGGAGAGTAGTATCAAGTAAAGTGGAAAGATCAGTCAGAGCCAGCTAGTGATGTCTTGAATGCTTAAAAAAGCCAACATTCATTCAGTAGGCAACGGGGAACTATGAAGATTCTTGAGATGATTGATTTGATCACTGTCTTATTAGATGGAATAAAGAAATAAAAGATTATAGCAATAAGATGCCATGCTGAATCAGACAAAAAGGTTGGGATCCTAGACCCTAATTCAAAGCTTGTAGATAATACTCATGCAAGGTACATGCACACATGCGTGCATGCGTGCACACTGCCTCTCAATCAGAAAGAATTGACTTTTTTTCTGTTTTTAAAAAAGAAAAAAAAAAATCTTGTCTCCAACCTTGAGATATTTCCTTCTGGAAGCTACTAGTAATGTGATATTTGAAATTTAAAAAGACAAGCTCTTTGAAGCTCCATTACAATTTGAAACTTTTATCAGTCTCTGATATAAACCATATATTTGTGTATATGTAGACATATAAACACATATGCATATATACATACATAGGTATGTATATATAATTTATGTACCAATTCTTTGATATATGTGGTTTATATAGCATTTATCTGATATATGTTTGTATGCATATTATATACGACATATACACGTACACACATATATAGTATACATTAGAGAATTGATAATTTATGTGTACATATGTATATTATATATATAAATATAAATATATATATGTGTGTGTGTGTTTGTGCACACATACATATGTGTATATTTGTTTATGTTATTTACTGAGACTCTAGGTACAAACTTTAGGTACAAATTCAGATGCATATCTGGAACAAAGCTTTTCAAGAAGACATTTAAACATGTGTACTCTGTCCCTCACTGCTACCTCCAGCTATTTCAGCTACTTTTATCACAGCAAGTAGTTCTACTAAGAGCAACAGAGATAGCAGAGTAACAGCAAGTCACTTAGACTCAGAAATCGTTTCTCAAGGAAAGTCCCAACCTCTGAGATATCCAAGTCTTGCCCTGGCCTATGTTGAAATGAGTGAATGAAAATTCCAGCATCAGCTGGATCCAGTTCACCAAGAGAATGTGGCCCCATTTGACATATGTTTCAAGTGGCAAAGCAGGATTTGTGATTCAAAATGCCAGTTTGATTTATTACGAGAGGTTTGAGTTTGTCAGGATGTGTAAGCCTTGAATTCAGTTGCTTTATTCATTATTAATCAAGGTCATCCAGTCTTTACCCTCCTTCTATTCATAAGCCTTCTTTCTCAAAAGGAGTTCATTGGGCATCTGTTTTGAACTGCATTCCCTATGATAGTTCCTGACATTTCAGACAACATTCTTTACATGGAGCTCCTTGATTATTCATGCCGATGTCATTGATCATCTATTGTAAACAGGTTTAGGGGAACTATTTTGTTTTGAGAGTAAACTACACAAAGAGGGAATAAGATGCTAGATAAGGTCTAAATGACCACAAAATACATTAAAGCACTGAGACAGTGATGATAAGTCAGATTTCTGGGACATTTTACAATGTTACATATTTTTTATAGAAAAGAGAAGAGGCTAACATATGGTTTGGAAAATTTTTCAACATCTAAGTCTGGCTGTGAATGCAGAAACCTCTATATGTGAAGGAGGTCTCATTACAGATTCAAAGGAGCATCACAAGTGATTCACACATGCATACACATACACAAATACCCTGGAAAACTTGTTTTAAAAGCTTTTGAATCAGTAAGATTGATATAGCTTACCAACCTTAAACAAATGATGCTAGGTTTGTAACTCCCAGTGTGGGGGAGTGGGGACAAAAACAAACAAAAATCATACTATCTTGAAGAAGAAGAGTCCTTAGCAAGTTATTTTGTGTAAAACTTAATGAAAAATCTTATGAAAATTGTGTTTAAAACTTGTGGGGGCATAGCCAAGATAGTAGAGCAAAGAAAGCACTCAGCTGAGCTCTCCCAATATCCCCCCTCCAACCAACTTTAAAACAAGTCTTCAAATTGAATTTTGGAATGACAGAGCCAACAAAAAACCCAGAGTGAGACATTCTTCTTCCTCAAGACAATTTAGGAGGTCGGAAAAAAGAGATCTGAGACATGGGAGTGGAGGTCGAACCAAAGCCCATGTGAATGAAAAACTAGTGATGGGATCAGGTAGTAGTGACAGAAGCAGCAAAACCTCTGAACATCTCAAGCCTGAGACGGTAAGTGAACCTGGTAAATGGTCAGAAAGAGATAACAGTGGATGTCTGTGCTAGCACTGCTAATAGGAACTGATGCTGTTTGGCATCTCCATCGCCTACATTGACTTTTGGGTCATAGTTAAAGGGCAGAGAGTTGCACTTTTGGTCAAAAGAGAGCAGATGTCCTATGGGCACTCTTACTTTGGTTCACAATATATCAGAATCCTGAGGAATAGTGTCACTTCACTGCAGGGGGCTTGCATTTGAATTCTTGCTTTGCCACTATGTGCGTATGGCCTTGGACAAATCATTTTATCTGTATGAGCTTTACTTCCCTCATCTTCAAAATGAGAAGGTTGTTCTGAATGACCTCTGATACATAACAACTGAAGAACTTCAGTGATGGAGAATTCACTATCTCCTGACCCATCCTATTCTATTCTGGGATAACTTAGTTATTGCAGTTTTCATTTACGCTGAACTGGAATTTGCCACTCTACAAATGTCCGTCTTATTTCTGTTCCCTAAAGACCAAATAACATAAGCTTAATTTCTTCCTACAATGCAACCCATCGGATACAGGAAGACAGCCATGTGTTCCCTTTCTTTAATTTTCTAGGCCAAACATTCTCAGTCCTTTTCGATGTTACTTATATGTCATACTTTTGTATTCCCATCAGCATCCTGATTATTATTTGCTAGACAATCTCAAATGAGGAAGAAGAGATTTAGAGATCCTCCAGGAGGTTGTAAACTCCAGAAGGAAATGGACTAATCCAAAAGGCTATATGATGAACCAATTGGAGAGTGGAAAGATGGGTTACGTACCACCTTCCTTGAGATAGCCACTCATAGCGCTTGTCTCTTAACACCCTATGCCCTTCTACTCCTCCTTCTCCCGTCACTATGCATTAACAGAGCCACTGAAGATTTTTAAGCCTTGAAATGATATGGTCAGTCCTGTGATTCTGGAATGGAATTTTGACAGCGTAGAGGAAGCACAGAAGAGGGAAATTACTCTAAGCAGGGAGACCATTGAGGAGGCTATGACAAGAATGCCAGTGAGAGATTTTGAGGGGCCAAAGTAAGAAGGTAGTTTTGGAAGTAGAAGATAAGAGGAAAAGTGGGAGATGTGTTGTGGAGTTATAACAAACAGGAACTGGCAAATGAGGAGAGATGAGGGTTGAGAGAAAGAGAAGAATTAAAAATGACTCAGGCTACAAATGATGACTGGAAGGATAGTTATGCCCTCGAGAGAAACAGGTGAATTTCAAGAAGGGTGGGCTTAAGGCTGTGGAGGGGATAATGAGTTCAATTCTGGACACACAGTTTGAGATGTAGACATGACACCAAAGTGAAGAGTTTCTGATGCAGGGCTGGAATTCAAGAGTCATTTCGATATAGAGATTTGGAAAACATTTGTATATAGATTATTTTAATAACAGATTATACATTTTCCCCAGAATCACTATCAATCTCACTGGTCTATAAGTGCAGAGTTTCTACCTTTTTTGTCTAGATTTACCCATTTCTATTCACAGAATGACAGCCGTAGTATGTCAGAGCCAGATGGGATCTCAGAGAAGATGTACTCTCATTGAATGTATGAAAAAAAATTATGTCTCTGGGAGGTCCATTGATTATTAATTGGTAAATAGTACTTTCTCTGGTCTCTTGACTTCAAATCCAATGCCATTCCCCTTATCCCATTCACTGCAAAATCTCTGATTTTCCAGCAACTTTCAAAGAATATGAATAATATTTTAACAATCACATTTGATTTTATTCATCAAATATTTTTAATCACCTAGTAAGTATAAGACACTGCATTAGTCACAGGGGAAAGAGGGAGAAAAAGAAGCCAGAACATACTCTGCCCCCTCCCCACTCTGACCTCGGTCCCTCAGTAGAGCAGCTTACACTCTCCTGGGGTGGAGGGGTTGTTTATTTTTTTTTTCAACATAGACTATAAATGTTCAGTTATGCAAAATGCTTCCATAGTAGACATGCTGTGAAAAACTAACTGTATTTCCCTTAATCCTATCCTGCCCCCACCATTTATTCTATTCTTTCTTTTGACCCTGTCCCTTCTCAGAAGTATTTGCTTCTGATTACCCCCTTTCCCAATCTGCCCTCCTCTCTATCATCCCCCTACTCTCTTGTCCCCTTCCCTTCCTATTTTCCTGTAGGGTAAGACAGATTTCCATACCCAATTGAGTGTGTATGTTATTCCCTCCTTAAGTCAAATCCTATGAGAATAAGATTCACTCATTCCCTCTCACCTTCCCCCATTTCCCCTCCACTGTAAGAGCCTTTTCTTTTCTGTTTTTTTTGGTGAGATAATTTACCCCATTCTACCTTTCCCTTTCTCCTTCTCCTAGTATAATCATCTCTCACCCCTTAATTTTATTCTCCAGATATGACCCCTTCATCTTCAACTCACCCTGTGCCCTCTATCTATCTATATCTATCTATCTATCTATCTATCTGTCTATCTATATAATTTTTTCCCCTCCAAATACCGTAATACTGACAAAGGTCTCATGAGTTACAAATATCATCTTTCCATGCATGAATGTAAACAGTTCAACCTTAATAAGTCTCTTATGATTGGTGGAGGGGTTGTTTAGAGAGGTAACATGTATAGAGAAGGTAAACATGTAATATAAGGAAGGAAACAACACTAACTCCAGAGAGGTGAGTGGGGAAAGGCTTCACAGAAGTGTCACTTGGACTGATTCTTGGGGGAAAAAAAGCATTCTGAAAGGAAGGGTTGATGAAGGAATGCATTTCAGAAATGGTGGACTTTAAGTGCAAATTCATAGTGGCAGAAGATGGCATGTACAGTTTTGAGAAAAGCTAGTCATTTAGTTGTATTGGGAAGCAGCATGCTTGAGAAGGAGAATTACAAAGTAAAAATGGAAAATCAGAGATGACCCATATTTTGAAGTGTCTTAAATTTGATGTACAAATCTTTTTTTTTAAAGTATTGTGAAATGTAGTTTATACCTGATGACTTGAATTTATGGTGGCCAGTTAAGTAACTTATTTGTCATGAGTGTTAATTCCCATTAACTTTTTTTATGGTCATTATATCTTCATTTTGATGACCCTTCTTGGTAGAGAAAATAGAAGTAAAATAAAGGGTTAATTATTTTGCCTTCTCTCTGACCTTCTTGGTCATCATCTCATCCACTCCAACCAAGAAAAATTTTCCCTTCAGTAACCCACCCTTTGCAGCACTATTAAGGATTGAAATACCAATTTGTGTCAGCCAACAACACCTTTCTACAATCATTCTCATCACTCTCTTAAAATGTCATCTGAGATAATATTCAGCTTAATCCTATAATATTTTATAGTATTAATTTCTACTGTGGGAGGGTAGTATCAAACAAGAGAGTTAACATTTTGCTGAAACTAAGGACCATGAAACGTCCAGATAATTGTTGTAGTAGAATCTCCTTGTATATTTTTTGGAATATATTTGTGTTGTGCATTTCTAAACCAAATGGAAATTTCACCATATCCTAGGGGAAAACCAAGACTTAATCTAGTAAGTTGCACTGTCAGAAATGTGTATTTCTTCATGAAGTACCTATATTTTTTTTTGCTTAATTTAATTCTTTGACTTTTAATTATATCACCTCGAGGCCAAGCATAGTTATTCCTGTTCCTCTCTTTGTGCTTAAATTTTTTAAATCTTGCAAAACTTGCTTTTAATGGTTGCCATGGGACTCAAAATTGGAAAATTATATGCAGAACAACATTAAGTACAGAAATGTCATAACAAAATTTTTCTATGAGTAAAGATGTTTAGAAAATTTCTCTCACATGTTGCTTATTTAACTATGTGCATAACTACTTTTTTTGTAAATATATTCCTCCTTTTTCCATATAATCATTTAAAACATTTTTAGTTTTACATCATAATCATTTCCTGATATAACTTTCCTTCATCCCATCCAGAGATTTTTAAAAATTTTCATTCTTTTAATTTATTTTTAATTGTTTTAATTTAATTGATTTTTTTGTTAAAGCAAAGAAAGAAATAATAAAATTTGCCAACAAAGTAACCACATCTTACAGTATTAGTATCATTTGACCCCACTATGGTATTACATATTTAGAATTGAAAGGGATCTATGAGACCTTCTAATCCACGGGCCATTAACCTCCTTTTCTTTACCAAGAAGAGGAATGTGTGTTTCACTATAAGTTCTCTGGGGTAAAAATTGGTCCTTACAATTAAGCTGAGTTCAGTTACATTTTAGTGTGGTTTATAATTATATCATTGTGCTTATTTTTCTCCATTTTCTCTTTCTTTATAAAACATCACTGGACACTATTCTTGCTGTGTTTCTCATACTTCATTTTTGGGACAAGATATTCACTTTTCCCCATTTATTTGTTTTGCTTTGTTTTGTTTTGGCTACCAAAAAGAATGACCTTTATGAATCTTTTGGTATATGAGATTGTTTCTTCTTTTTAGCTGCCTTGTATACTCAGAAATTGGAACACTGAGACAAAGAACATAGAGAATTGAATCATTTTTCTCACAGGATTCTAAAAATGTTTCCTAGAGTGGTTGGACTAATTCACGGTTCTACTAATAGTATATTAGTGTACATGTATTTCCATGAATCCTCCAACTATGATTATTTCTGTCTTTTGTCATTTGTAATAACTTGGTCAGTATGAGGAAAAAACTCAGTTATTTTAATTTACATCTCTACTATTTTTAAACATTTAAAGTGCTTTACATGTTTTATTTTTGCATTTCTGCTTTGGATAACACTATAATTTGTAGATAAAGTGATGCCCTATATTAGTAGAGAGAACTTCCTCATTTAGAATTTGCTATATCAATAAAATCATAGGTCTAATCTCTATGTTTATGATAACCCATATTCCTTTTTTTTCTAAAGAATTGTCTGCATATATGTAGATTTGAAAGTTACCTCCTATTCTTTACTTATTTTTAATGGTAAGACCTTTTATATTTAGGTCACACTCCTTTGGAACTATTTGGAACTCTCTCTAATCATCATTCTTCCTATTAACTGTCTCTTTCCTTATTGTCTGCAAAGATATTCAAGTCTCTCATATCCTGAAAAAAAAATCACTAGACCCAACCATCTCCTCAAGCTATTATCCTATGACTCTTCTCTCTTTCACAGCCAAACATCTAGAAAATGATGTCTTCCACCACTTCTCCTCTCTCTCACTTCAAAAACCTGTGCAAGGGTGAATTCTCACCTCATTGTTCAATTGCAATTGTTTTCTCTAAAGTAATCAATGATATCTTAATTACCAGATGACCTTGACTCATTTTTATTTACTTCTCTGCAGCTTTTGACATTGTTTGACCATACTCTCCTGAATGTTTTCTCCTGGCTAGGTCCTCATAACACTGCTCTCTCCTGGTTCTTCTTCTTCCTACATGACCATTCCTTCCCAGGCACTTTTGATGGTTCACTAGTAATCATGGCTAACTCTGGGCGTTACGCAAAGCTCTGCCCATAAAATAATATTTGTATTTTCATGAACTTATTTATGTATCTGTTGTCTACCCAGTTAGAATGTAGGCTTCTTGAGGACACAGACTACTTCATTTTTTTTCTTAGTATCCCCAAACCTAGTGCACTAACTGACTCATAATAGCTACCTGATAAATGTTTGTTGATTGAGCAACATTATAGTATGTGATATAAGATGATAAGTTAAAACTATTTTTCTGGAAAATTGCCTTCCAGTTTTCACTAGTTCTTCTTGTCAAATTGGGAATACTTTCCCCTAAAATCTATTGTTTCTCCTATATAAATTTTACTTTCTTCTCTGAGCTTTTCCTCTTATTTAATCATTGAGATACCCTTGGCACTTTTCACATAATTAGAACTGCTAAATCACATGATTCTACCCTTGAAAAAATGCTACATTAATTTTTAGACTGGGCCATATTCATTCTTTCTTTCTTACTTCTGGGCCAATTAGTTCAAGGGCTTAAAACACAATGCTAAGGAAAGTAAGGTTGCTGTAAGATTCAATTGTCTTCACAGAGACTTGGTTGTTTTGTGATGAGATCCTTACACACACATACCCACACACCCACACACAGACACACATACTCAGGAGGGGAGAGGGAGGGGGGTACAATATTCAAGCTAGATTAACTCTCTTTAGTGCAAACCTAATATACAAAACACAATATAAGTTGCATGATTCACACAAAAGGGGTTCTGAGGATGAGGTAAAACTTGCAGCATCAGTAGTTACAATAGCAAATCCCAGACTCTATCTCAAGTAAATTCTAAAATCTAGACCACTACCTTATTATGATTCTTCCTCAATGAGTTAAACTACAGGGAATTTAAAGAATCACCAGGAGGGAGTGACCCTCAGAGCTGACTTCAATTTCTTCCCTCTTCTCTTCAAAGAGCAGTTGACCCCAGGCTGGTAATTACTGTCTCGTATGTTTATTCAAGTCTCTTACAGAGACATATTCCTCTACCATGTGGGGGGGAGGACAGTTATGGGGGATGTGGAGAGGACAGTGGAGGTTCCTTTAAGTCCCAAAACTAGAATGGTTCCAGAGGCTAAGGTATTAGCAGATGGTGCACCTACCAGGGCTTCTTCTGTCAAATGGAAAATATCACTCCTCTTTCCTTTATAGGCAGTTCTGGTTGATATCATCATCATTAATACCATCAATAGTAATGAATAATATTGACTATATAATATTTATACAGAATTCTCCAATATAATTTCCTTTTACCATGTGATGTTTATTATATTATTATTTATGTGATGTTGATAATAATTTCTATAAGAAAATAAATTTTATATTATTATTTATTTCTATAAGAAAATAAATTCTATATTATTATTTATGTGATGTTGATAATAATTTCTGTCAGAATGCAAAAGAACTTTTAAATAGTTGTGGCAATATTAAATGCTGATCCTTCTGATACCATTCTGATAAGACAGTCTCAGAATGTCTAGCAGTTTAAGCTCTCAGAATATATTTCTTTATCATTAAATCATGTCACATTATTATATTATATTGATTTATATAATATTATGTAATTTATAACACACTTTATGTAAATTACCTCATTTGATTCTCACAACAGTACTAAAATATAGGCAGGCAGTGTAGAAATTATTATTTTATTTCCATTTTCCAAATGAGGAAAATTGAGGCACAAGGAAATTGAAAGTCTTTTCCCTGTTCAACCAGATAATGTAGAAGAGCCAGTATTTTAACCGAGGATTTCAGACTGCAAGACCTCTTTTTTTTTAAAGACATTCCAAGGCTTCCTAATACTTATATTCACCTTGAAGGCACCTTAGCTTTTGGAAAAGAAGGCATTCAATGCCTCAATATTTTTTTAATTCAGATCAAATGTGATAATATTTATAAAGTGTTTTGAAAACTTTATGACTGTATGAACACTAGGTACTTTTATTATTCCAATTGCCATATAGTTAAAAATATGAAGCAGCACAGCATTCCAAAAAAAAAATTAAATTGTAAAAACCACAAAGGGGGATGAAGCAATCCATGGCAGACCGAAGCAGGCTAAATCATATTTCCAAAATGGTGTGTGCACCAAAGAACATTAAAGGCATTAGCCATTTTGATCTGAAAGATAGAAACAACAAACTAAAAGCTCAAGAGTTAATCACAGAACATTAAGAAACTTGGAGGTAGGCCTCCATAAAATAGGGAAAGACTCTTTGGAAGCTGTAAGGGAGACTACAAACAAAAATCACATGAGATGGAAAGGTATGGATAATTTGCTATCTACCATTAGAGAAAATACCTGTCTGATGAGATATGAGATTAGTGATCTCATTGATACTAAAGAATTCATATGAAATGTCAAATACTAATCTATAAATGTCACAAACCAGAGATAGAACTAGAGCTATAATTGATGGGTACCCATATTTTCTGTATACACTGTTAATATGCTTCTTCTGATGAATATTTTCTCTTTTTTTTCATTTCTTGTCAATAATTTCATTTCCTTTTTCTTTGGTACAGGCAGATTTTTAAAATTTATTTCACATTTCAACTATTCTTAAATTGTGATTCACCTTCTAATTTCTGGTTGTTTTATTTTCTGTAGTTCCCCTCTCAACAACCAATATATTTGTACAATTCACTTTTTATTGTTGTTGTTAAATCATTTTTCAGTCATGTTCAACTTTATATGATCCCATTTAGGGTTTTCTTGGCAAAGATACTGGACTGGTTTGTTATTTCCTTCTCCAGCTCATTTTACAGTTAGGGAAATGAGGCACACTGAGTTAAGCGACTTGCCCAGGGTCACCCAGCTAGTAAGTATTTGAAGTCAGATTTGTACTCAGAAAAATGAGTCTTCCTAATCCAAGGGTAACAGTCTATCTACTATGGCACCTCGCTGCCCCAGAAATCCTCTTCTAGTAAAAAATAAACCAACAAATATGTACTGAGTAATTATGTGAGAGGCATTTTTTCTACTCTTTGTAGGAGAAGTAAAGGAGTATTAGGTATAACGCAAGTCCTCTAGGACTTTATCATGTAATTGTAGAAATAGAGCATATGTGTACTCCTCAAACTAAATTAAAAAATAAAAGTTAAATTGCAATTGGGATAGGGACTAGACCTGTGATTCCATTGCTATAAGGACCTCTCAAATGAGGAAATGCCCAGAATAAATGTCTGTGCTTTCTCTGCAATTTAAATGGAAGGAGAGAGCTTCCTTGAGAAGCAAGAAGTTAAGCAGGTTGTCTTAAGTCACAAAGTCAGCATGTGTCAGAGCAAGACATGAACTCAGGACTTTCTGGTGTGAGGCCAGAATATAGCATCCATGAAATACTGTTGCTTCTGAAAGAGTTATATAAGAAACGTTCCTAAATAATACATAAAATTAGCTGCCAGGTAGTGGTTTAGAGAAGACAATACTCTTGCTTTCAAGGAGGAGGAGATCATTGTGGTCAAGTACTGTTGAGCAAGTTTTTATGGAGGAGAAAAGAATTGATTTGGTTCTTGAAAAATTAGCAAGATTCTTACTTTTATTTTTATACAAAAGATTAATCTTGTTATATTCAGAAGTAACTGGAGGGTGGAAATATGAAAGGCAAGGAATCATGAGAGTATTTTAGTCATCTGGGGATGGAATGATAAAGGTTTTCAAAGAATTAATTCTTAATCTTGTATTTTATATTTCATTTTCCTCTGTGAATGATTTTATTCTGTAACTATATTCTGTATTCTATGTAATAAACCTAAAGTCTATTCTCTATCTCTGAGTGAAGAAGCTCATGTGTGGAAAAGCACAGTCTCCCTTCTCCTTGAAGATAGATACTAAAGGTTAGGCTTTCCCATAATCGCTGTTGGTGAAAGAAAAAACTCTTTTCTCAGTACTTTCATAAAACATTATCTCAGCATTTCCCACAAGGTTTGTGTGTTATCCTTGAGAAGCTAAACTAGCTGACCTTATCTCATATTAAAAAAAAAAACAGAAAAAAGTAAGTCTTGTCTAATTTCTCAATCTCCAGTAAGTTTACATGCTTTGGTCCTTATTGGTAACCCCAGGATGTAGCTGAAATTCACAAAAGTACTTTTAGAGATAGAGAGAGGCGCTCTTCATCCCATACGTGGGCTCCATCCACTTTCTTTGATGTAAGATGATAATGATCCCTCATCTCTGTGATGTTGACCAATTAGATTATTTCTGTTCTGTTCTTTGTTCCATGCTTATAAAACTGAGTTGCCTCACCAATTCAGGGTCTTTGGCATAAAAAGGAGTCAAGTCATAGACGTTTTTTAATAAGGTTTCATGTCCCTTTAAAGAAATGATATCTTACTTGGAGAATTGCTTCAATTTAATTTTTTTGTCAAATTTCAAACAGGACAGTTCCAATGATGGTAGCTTGAATGTGAATGAAAAAGAAAGGATCCATATGAGAAACACTATGAAAGGAGAATGAGCAAGATCACTGGCAACTTGATGAAACTAAAAGAACCCTGAAATTGGAGTTAGAAGATCTTAGTTCAAATTCCTGATATGCTGCCTCCTACCTGTGTGACCGTGGGGTAAGGGATTTTATCTGTCCGGGCTTTAGTTTTCTCATATGTAAAATGAGAGGGTTGTACTACGTGATGTTTCTAGTCCTAGAGCCATTATCCATTCATAATGACTGGTGATCGACTGGCTATGTAGAATGGTTTGACAAAGGGAACATCAGAGTTGACTGCAAAGTTTTAAGATTTAGGAGGATAATGTTGATACCAAAAAGAGAAAAAAAGAAACACAGTAAAGAATATGACTATGTTTCCTGCCTCCTGTTGAGTGATCTGGAGAGAAATCAGCCTGAGAAGAGCCAGAATTCTAACAAAAGTGGTGATGCCTAATGGTGATGCATAGAAACTACCTTGCATGTAACCAGCTCTTCAGTCCAGAATTAATCTGATTCTGCTTCAGCTAGCACCAGGGCAGAAGCTGGTACTGATGATTTATTTACTGCCCTACACTGACCCTCATCCTCTATCTATACCAGGATACTAGGGTTCTTGGAGAAAGGAGATGCTATGTTGTTTTGTGATTAAGGAGCTGATATAGACATTTGACTACTCAGGAACACTGGGGCCATTGACTAAACAAGGACAGAATTTACATCATCATCATCATCATCATCATCATCATCATTTTTTAATAGAGAGTTCCTATGCTGGCCGCAATTCCTGAAGTCTTTAATAGGATAGTTGGAAGCAGTAAGTTGAGGGTAGAGGAGGAGGAAAAAAAGGAATTTCTCTCATTCGTATATATTTTAAGGCTTTCAAAATACTTTGCGTGCAACAGTGAGGTAGGTTTTTTGTTTGTTTGTTCAAGACTTGTGATTTCAAGACATGTTCAAAGACATGTGGGGAAAAGATCATTTCAATTCAATAATCATTTATCTAGTGCCCAATATATGCTGGAAACTGTGCTAAGGGCTAGGTATATAAATAAGAAAGACAACTGCTGTCTTCAAACAATTTGAAATTTATTGGAGGAAGAGCAACGCATAAGAGAAAGCTAGAAAGTGTGGGGTTGGGAGGACACTAGAGGAGTATCTTGCACCATAGAGTTGAAACTCAGCAGAGCTGCAGATGGAAAATAGAGAGAGGGGAAGTCCAGTTTCCACCCTCTCTAAAGGAAGGCTGGTTTGAGGCACTGAGTGGTTTAATGACTTTGCTCTGTCACACTCAGTTCCTGCATCTGACTGATGGAGAACACACAGCTTACTAAAACTAAAGCTGGCCTTCTATTTAGGCCACATGCTCTTTCTCTTGTGGTATGTCCTGCAAATATCATCGTGCTTCATCTTCAGATGAAGAAACTGACTATTGAGAAACATTAAGAGACTTGTCTAAGTCAAGTCAATAAGCATTTATTAAGTACCTACTATGTACTGTGCGTCATGCTAAGCACTGAGTCACACAGCTAGGAATTGTCAGAGATGAAATTCAGAGAATAATTTTCAATTAAAAATAGTCACGAGTTGACTTAAACATTGGATCATTTGATACAAAAACAAACCAAACTTCTTAGTCTATTATCTTTTCCATAACAACTTACCAATGCATGTTTGTCTAAGTTTCATTCCTTTGTCACCTGTCTGTAAAGATTCCTTTGTAATTAAGTCTGGCAATTATTCATAAGCAGCATCAGTATGTATACAGGGAAATAATCTTAAGCAATGCATAAAAGGCACAGGAAAGTGGAGCGTTGAGGGAAGAATTAGGAAAAGTACGATGTTCTTTCCTTTCATTATCTAGATAAGCTTTATCTCAATTGAATTATCTGAATGCTGACCTTCGTTTCACTTTGCTGCCAAAAACCAAGTGTGGAATGGTTTAAATGAAAGGGAAAGGAATGTAATTACCCCGCCAAGTTGGCAGCAGGGTGGGCAATGACCTACTCTTTTTGTAATCTTCTTCCCAAAATAAGTCCTGGGATATTTTGACTTATGTCAATATGATCTGCCTATTCATTTGAATCCTATGCACTCATCTAACAGTACAACAGTGGATTAGAGTGATTTACAAACTTTACAAATGAAAATGCAATCTTGTACTTTTCAAATAACACAGACACAATCTTCTTTTCGGGAAAAATTAAATTCTGTTGTGCTAGAACTCCATGTCCCTTACATTAATATAATTTTCTTTTCCCCATTATAATACATCCTCCCAGTGTTAAGATAAGATGTTTAATTTTCCAAATTAGTTTGCTTTGAGTCCTTCCCTTCACATTTCTATGCCTCATAAACAAATTGCTTATGATTCCGACTAAAGAAGACCAATACTCAGCTTCAGTTATTCTTTCCTTAAATGCATTGTATTCCCTTGCTAAAATAAATAGATAATGTGATATTTCAGAGGCATTATCACATAGTGGATAGAGAGCCAGTATCAGAATCAGAACAATGTGGGTTTGAGTCTTGTCTCTGATATAAAGTATGCTGAGAATGACATTTACCTTCTCAATGTGTAGGCAATATACATTGCGGAAGAGTTGCCAATCTACTGTGGTAGAGGAAACTCATTGGGAGTTCCTGACATCATCATCATCATCATCAACATCATCCTAACAGCCAGCATTTTTACAACACTTTAAGATTTGCAAAGTGTTTTACAAATATTATCTCATCTTCTATTCTAGGGGAATATGAGTGAATAAAGGATAAATATGAAGAGAATAAATACAAAATAGATACATAAAAATCATTTCAGTGGAAGGACATTAGTAGCTGAAAGCATCAGGAAAGATTTTGTGAAAAGGTGGTACTGGAGCTTTCCCTTTAAGAAAAAGGAAAGGGAAGGGACTCTCTGAGGCTGAGGAGTATAGGAATCAATTCCAGCAAGGAGAGATAGTCAATGCAAAGGCATTGGGTACAGCAAATAGAGCACTGGTCTTGGAGTCAGAAATACTCAGCTTCCTGAGTTCAAATTCGAGCTAAGACACTTACTAGGTGTGTTGATCCTCAGAAATTCCTATAGCCCTGTTTGCCTCGGTTTCCTTATCTGTAAAATGAACTGAAGAAGGAAACAGCAAACCACTCCACTATCTTTGCTAAGAAAACCCCAAATGGGGTCAGGAAGCACTAGATAGGACTGAAATGACTGGACAATAATGGGCTTTGCAACAATGCAAAGGCGTATAAAAGCTTTGTTTGAAGATCAATGAGAAACCTAGGTTACCTGGGTCACAGAGGACTGGGGAAGAGAGAGATAAAGAGGCTGAAAAGACAAGTTGGAACAAAATTGGGAGGGGCTTTAAAAAAGGATATTGAGAGGAAAAGGATTCTGAAAGAACTCGGTATGAGGCCTAGCTGAGCAAGATAATACTGAAAGCATCTTTACATGAAATTGGAAAAACAACAAACAAAGGTGAAGTAGAATATTTCTGACATTTTGCTATGGTGATTTATTTCTATCAATGAAAATTGTCGAACCCTCACATTTGCCCCAATGGTTCTTAAACAGATGGAGTTGAGTGTATAAAAGCAGACAATTATATACAGAAGAAATTCTCAATTGAAACAACGTATTTTAAAATGCCCTCAGGGAACAATTTTGAAGGTACTTCAAATTTGTATCACTAAAAAACCATTCATGAGGTTAGTATAAACAGGTATTAAAGCTATCCTTGATTTAAAAAAATAATGAAGGATCTGGCAGGCCTCATATTTTGAGCTGTCTATCACTCCCTGCTCATTTGTTAAGAAGGACTAAGTCCAGGGAGGCTAGGTGCTTTGCTTAAGGACCAAGTGGAAGAGTTGTGATTGCACATAAGATATCTGACTGACTTCTATTCTAATTTTCCTTCCACTGCACCATGACACTCTTATTTGCCACTATTGTTTGAATCTTCATTAACAATTCATATAGAAAGAAAGGCTTTATCTAAAGCACTTAGGCAGGCTTGTCATACAGCACATGCTGACAGGGCTTTAAATAGTGGACCATGTGACAGCATTTCCACAAAAACAAGGAAGAACACTAACAAATGGATGCTGAGTTCCTTGCTTACCTTTGCTAACTGAGAGAAGAGAGTATTTCTTTCTATTTAAACTGAGCTTCCCTTTTTGAAACCATAATTTGGCCATGATGGTATACCGTGGTATTCACACACATGCCCATGCACACACATGTGTGCACATATGTATTCATGTATGTGTATGTGAGATAGGCATGAATGTATATATGAGAAATTTGGTCATGATGTTATCCCCTGGTTACAACACACACACACACACACACACACACACACACACACACCAGGAGACAGCACCATGGCCGAATTTCTTCTCCATGTATATGAGTAGAATGAAATGGAAAAATACTCTTCTCTCCATTGTCAGAAGGGCAAATTTTCAGCATTACATCACATATGAAGGGAGAAATAGGGCTAAATGAGACCTCTTTTCCTTTAAAGCCTGTTGTGAGGAAAACAAATTGAATATTTGTAGAGCCCTCAAAGGTTCTTAAAAAGTAATGTAGTATAAAATGAATAGTATTATTATCTTTCATCCTAATCATTTCCTAAGATGTGAGCAAACCGTCTTTATTTTGCTAGTGGTAGGAATTGTCTACTATTATTACTATATGCTTAAGGTAATTTTCATGCTGCAAACCTGAAATAATAGAACTTTAGAAAACCACTTCCCTGGAGAGAGAAATGCAATCAGTCTGAGGGCTGAATCTTGGAAGAGTATAGGGGAATCTAGCCAATGATGTGAATATGGGCCAAGGAAAGGTATTACCATTTGCTGAACTTCAAACCTGCCGGATTTTCAGCTAGGGTCTTTAGGGCCAGAGGACTGGCTCATTGAATTACAGATCAAGTTTTGTAGGGGACCTCAAAGGCTATGCAATTGAATCTCCTTATTTAAAGGATGAAGAAGCTGAAGTCTAAGGAGATCTAGTGACTTGTCCAGAGTCACAAATATATTAAGTAACAGGAATGAGATGTGAACCTAGGTCTTTTGACTCCAGAGCTGAGACTATCTCTAATTTTTGAGACTAGAAAGTAAAATTGAGTTAAAGGTCTAATAGAGGATATCCGTTTTAAAATGTGAAAAGAAAGTCAACCACGAGATACTACGTACAAAAAGTAGCCATGTAGGGGACAAATTTCAGAAAGTAATTTTCTCCAGGTATGTTATCTCTAAGGCATAAATATTATTCTAGAAAAAGAGGCAGAATTGCAATTCTTGATCAAAGTGTCAGAGCCTGCCATGATAATCAGATAGTGATTAAGATAGAGATAAATACTCAAGAATGAGTTATGACTTACAAGGGCAAGGATTCTTATAGAGACCATCAAATTCTCCAAGAATATGAATATAACCACTTAGAAAATCAAGGACTAAAGCCTAGGAAAAGACTTTTTTAGAGGATCTCTATCAGGAAAGGTTCCCTTGTTCCAAGAATAGAACTTCTTCAATTCTATCTTGAGCTATATAGAACATTAGGAACAAATTATAAAAAAAAAAAATCCTGACCTAAAGGCAAAGGAAATATTCCAGGGATTCCAGATAAACAAATAGTATCCACAAAAGGTACCACAAGTGAGATTAAAGAAAGCTAACAATTCTAACAAACTGAAACTACCTTGGGCTAAGATCTTAACATTCACACCAGACAGTATTAGGTCAAGCTGATACATGAAGAATGTCAAGAAAGGAAGTCATCAGTCAGAAGCATGGCGCTGAGAAAAATATTGACCTGAAATTCTACATTTGTATGAAGTAACAGGATTAGGCTTTAATATTTTAATCATAGGATTATAGGATTAGGGATTTAGAGTTGGAATTGAACTTTGAGGTAATTGCATGCAAACTCCTCATTTTACAGATGAGGAAACTGAGACTCATAGAGGTATCCCAAGTAATAACTGAAGATTTAAACCAAGGTCTTCTAATAACTTCCATATGTTTATGTTATTTCATAGTTATTATAGGATATATTATTATAAAATATTATTATAGTATATGGATAGATTAGATTTATAATTTTATTGGTTTTAATAAATTTTATAGTGACTCCCACATGAGGAAACTCTAACTCCCTTTATTAATGCAGATGGATGTGTTCTCTTAATTTATAGTTTTTTTCTAGAATATTTATTATATCATGATATAAAAAAATAATGCACATATTTCTCTCCATATGCCAGCAGGGAAAAAAAAGGAAAATATAAAGGAGGGTAGCAAGCTCATTCTAGGGATGGCAGAGTAGTCAGTAAGCTGAAGGAAGTCAACAAGCATTTGTTCAGAACTTAGAACATTCTAGGCACTCTGCTACCACAAATTACTTAACAAACTGCTGGGAAAACTATAAAGCCATTTGTCAGAAATTAGATTTAGACAAGCACATTGGACTAGAGTTCACAATAAATGCTAAATAGATTTGACCTTTATATTAAAGATTATTTAAAAAAATAGAAGAGAAGCAAACCACATACCTCTCATAGCTATGGATGAGAGATGGATTCTTAACTAGACAAGGATAGAAACCCCTACAAAACATAAAAATGATCATTTTGATTATGAGAAAATGCATAGTTTCTACTTTTCATATATATATGAAATTCATTTAGGGTAAAGAGAAGCTGTCAAATGGGGGAAATAGGTGCACCAAATTTCTCTGTTAATGTTACTGTATCTATATTTTCATACATACATATATATGTATGTATGCATATCATGTATGTATATATACACGTATGTATGTATGTATGTCTTTCCACCACTGCTCCAATGTTGGCTATTCTTATCTTTTGTCTTCTTTGCAAGGGATGAGGTAAAGCCTACTTTGCACGTATACGTATCTATTGTCATATTTGTCTGTATGAATGTATAACTAAAAGTGATTCCCTCAAAGTAAAAGTATAAACAAAGTTCTCAAAAAATATACAACTATTAACAACTATATGGGAGAATGCTCAAAATCACTAATAATAAAAGAAATACAAATCAAAACAATTGAGTTTTCAATTCGCACCCTCCAAATTGGCAAAGGATAGAAATAGCCAATGTTGGAAGAGAAAAACACTAGTGCATTGGTAGAGCACTGAATCAATATAATCATTTTGAAAAGCAATTTGAAATTATGCAAGTAAAATAACTATAATGTTCATAACCTTTGACTCAGAGATTCCATTCATAGGCTTATGCCCTAAGGAGGTCATTAATGAGAAGAAAGTTTCTACATGCACCAATATAATTATAGTTGTACTTTTTGTGATACCAAAGAATTAGTAGGCAGCTAAGTGATGCAGAGGATAGAGCACTGGCCCTGGATTCAGGAAGACACTGAGTTCAAATCCGGCCTCACACTCATAACACTTACTAGCTATGTGAGCCCTGGGCAAGTCACTTAACCCCATTGCCTAAAAAAAAAAAAAATAGTAACAAAGTAGATGTCTATGGATTGGGAATGGTTAAACAAATTATGATACATGAATTGAATGGAATATTAATGAGCAATAAGAATGATTAACATGATCAATACAGAGAAGCAAGGTAAGGTCTATAGGATCTGAGTGAAGAAGACTGAACTAAGGAAACAGTTTATGCAATGACTGCAACAATTCAAACAGGAAGAACAATCACAAGAAATAAATAAAATATGAATATGGAAAAAATTATAAAGAACAAGCATGACTTGGAAGAAGAGATATGTAATGACTTCCCCACCCCTTTGCTGAGGTGGGAAGTGCACAAGTATTGTACATTGAACATATTTTCATTTTTTTCAAAGTATTGGTGTGTTATAATGAATTTTTCCTCCTTTCTTTTTTATTTTTTATGTTAAAATACTATTTGTTTTATAAGAAGAATCTCTGTGAAGGGGAAGGGAAAGATGTACACTAGGAGGAAGCAATGTTGATATAAAAAGAAATCCAAAAGAAGTCAATAAAAACTTGTATAAAAATCCATTACTCAATTTTATGCAGAACATTAAAATATACAATGTGGTAAAGTGTTAATAATGTGGACTTGGAGTCAGGTGAGACATGCATTTAATCTCCCATTTGCCACTTAAAAGTTTTATGATTTTTGATAAATCATTTAATCTCTTGGAGGCCTCACTTGGAAGGAAGAAAGGAAGGAAGGAGGAAAGAAGGAAGGAAGGAAGGAAGGAAGGAAGGAAGGAAGGAAGGAAGGAAGGAAGGAAGGAAGGAAGGAAGGAAGGAAGGAAGGAAGGAAAGAAGGGAGGGAAGGAATGAGAGAGAGAGTGAAGGAGGAGAGAAGGGATGGAAGAGAAAGGTAAAGAAGGAGGGAAGGAAAAAGGAGAGAAGAAGAAAAATGTAAAGGGAAATATACTTGATCAAATCCAATTATGATAAATAATATTGCAAAAAATATGTCCTTAATTAAAAGCCAATGACCCTCTTATTTAAGAGGATTTTTAATACAGTAAAAGATTTTGGACATACACCTTCCTTTTTATAAATAGATTTTACCTATAGGACTGTTTATGAAGGTCCAAGGACAATTTGCATTTCAAGAAGAAGGTTATAACTGAGATATGGAGACCTTCTTGTTCATTTGGCTCAATACAAGGAAGGAATAAAACCACACAGAATATTAAAATTATTGTCTAGGTGGTTTAAGAAGCAATCCTTCTGAGAAACAGGTGGATATCCTAAATGACACCCACACGCATTTCCTCATCCTTATCATTCTGTTGTACAAAGGAAGTCTGACACCCTGGATGAGTGGTGAGAAACCTGAGGCTCAAGGCCATGTATGGCCATCTAGGTCCTCAAGTGAGGCCCTTTGACTTCACAGAAAAAAAAACCCCTACTAAAAGGATTTGTTCTGTAAAACTTGAACTCAGCCAAAAGGCCACACCCTAGGTCTTCAAGTAAAGATTGGATGACCACTTATTAGGAATCTTCTGCATGGGATCCTGCAGGGTTACAGTAGGACTGGGACCGCCATAAACTCTGTGCATCTGTAACTCTGGGAGCTTGTGTTAGAAATTATCAACTAAAGGGAAAAAAAATCAGTATTTGATTCTACCCTAGTTAATCTGGTTTCATCTAGAATCTCTTAGGAATTCCCCTTCCATTACTCACACAGCCCAACCCTACAGTGTTGAATCTGCTTTTCTAACTTCCTATGTTGCATTTCAATATTACAGGCAATTCCCTGTCCAGGCCAAAGCTACACTTCTGATTTGTCACATTTCTACACATACACACGCACACACACACACACACACACACACACACACGTATGCTCTTTTGTTCCACATGCTGCTACTTTTTTTAATAGACACAAACATGTTTACAATTCAGAACATTTGTATTTATTTAACTTGATTATATTTTCCACTTGCTATACTTCTCTCTCTCTCTCTCTCTCTCTCTCTCTCTCTCTCTCTCTCTCTCTATATATATATATATATGTGTGTGTGTGTATGATATTTTCCAGCCCCTTAATCCTTACCTGCCACTATTTTTCTTGTGCTTATCTGTCGGCCTCATTCATATACCTTCAAGTCTCAAAGTAAACCTTACCAGTTAAAAAGTGTTTATGTAGTACTTCATGTTAATAGACAGTCTGTCTGCTTAAATTACATGTTGCACATGTCTTCCATACCATTCTGCTTTGTCCTAAATTCCTGCTGGCCACACAGATTTTTTTCATCCTGTTTGTTTCAATAACTAGGCACATATCCTTAAAATTCTTTTCAACAGTAGAGGCCATACTTCTGAGATACCAGAAACTCTAAAAGTGCCACACCTCCTCCTTTTTTTGAACCCATAAATGAAAGGAAATAATTTATTCTTACTTGATTCAGTACATTTCAGTTAGCTAAGCCTCATCTGGGTCAGACACTATGTTAGGAAATAAGAATTAATCTACATAAATCATCAGTGCATTTTTTTATTTTAGCAATTAAAAAATAGCTGGAAGAGCTAGAAAGAAAAATTCCATTTGAAAAATTTCAGAATGTATAAATATAAATTAATATATTAATCAAGATATAACTGGGAACAATATTAATGCAACCACAAAAAAAACTCTTTATAAAAATGGACAGGCTAAAATATTTGGAGAAATATCAATTGCTCATGGGTAAGCTATGCCAATATAATAAAAAATAAAATTCACCTAAATTAATTTACTTATCAATATCAAACAGTGCATACTCCATAATGAAACCAAATTAGGCAATTATTTCATTAAAGGATAATTTTATAAAGCTAGAGCAAAATAGCAAAACCCATTTGGAAGAAAGAAAAGGTCAAGAGTATCAAAGGAACTTTTTTTTAAGTGGGAAGAAAGGGGGCCTAGAAGTACCAGATACTAAACTATACTAAAAAGCACAAATCATGAAAACAATTTGTTATTCATTTAAAAATAGAATAAAACAGACTGGGCACATAACAAACTGAAACAAACAAACACAGCACCATGATATTCAATAAATTCAAAGACTCTACTTACTAGGATAAGGACTCCTTATTTGAAAAAAAAAAGTATTCTGAGAAAACTGCAACGCTGTGTGGTAAAATTAAATTTAATCTGAAACTTTATATCATGTAATAAGATAAACTCCAAATAGATACATGATTTAGCTAGAACAGGTCACATGCTAAAGAAATTAGAGAAGCAAGTATTTTTTAATTAACTTTTAGATCTTTGGAGAGTAGAAGAATTCATGACCAAGCAAGAATTAGAGAGGATAACAGAAGATAAAATCAACCTTTTTTATTTTTTACTGTATAATATTTTCTGTACATGCAAACAAACCAAATGCAGTTAAATTAGAAGAGAAAGAGTTCACTTGGAAACAAATTGTAGCAATTTTCTCTATTAGAGGCCTCATATCTGAGATATATAAGAAACTAATCAAAATGTATAAGAACAAAAGCCATTTCTCAAAAGACAAATGGTTAAAAGGATATGAATAAGCATATTCCAAAGCTATTAATAATCAAAGAATTCAAATTAAAGAAACTCTTAAATTCTACCTAACACTTATCCTACAGATTGGCAAAGTTGACAAAAAAGGAAAATGACAGTCATTGCCATGGAAAAACTGCCACACAAATACACTGATGGTGGATCTGTGGCTTGGTCCAGCCATTCTGAAAATCAATTTGGAGCTATGCCCAAAGTATCACTAAATTGTACATACTCTCTGACTCAGCTATATCACTAGTAGGGCTATACCACAAAGAGGTCAAAGAAAGAGGAACAGACCCCATATATGTAGTAATTTTTTTCTGGTACCTCTATTTTTAGTGACAAAGAACTAGAAACCAAGGGGATGCCAGCTAATTGGGGGATGGTTAAAATAATTAATATAGGTGAATACAATGAAAGACTTTTGTACCATTTGAAATGAAAAAAAAAAAAAGGACAGATTCAGAGACTCCCAAGAAAACCTTTGCGGACTGTTGCAGAATGAATTGTCATGATTTATATATAATAATATAACATATATATATATATATATCATATGTATATAAAGAGAGAAAGTATAGTATAGAGTATAATTTGTAAATAGAATAAAGGGACAAATTTTCACCATCTTAAAACATTCTCTCATATGTCAGAAGGCTGGACGTGGATAGAGTGGTAGACCAAAGTGATGACTGCAATTCAAAATGGAGAAAAATTTCTGAATAATTAGAGCTCTCCAACAGTCTAACGAGATGTCGTTTGGAATATTATGCTCATTATTATAAGAAACAGACAAGACACTGTTCGATTATCTAAGATTTTGTAGAAGGGATTGCTATAATGGGTAGATGGTTGAGTTAAATGACATTTACAATTCCTTCTGACTCAAATTCTATGAATCTTTTTTTTTTTAAAGCAAGTCATTTTAACTTAAATGTAATCCAATCACTCTTAGCGTTAGATATAAGGACACTAAGGCAAAAGGGAAAAAGAATCATTCCCTGTATTCAGTAAGACATGAGTTGAAATTTTCCCCTAAGTTACTAGTTGCCTGTCAGTCAATTAATCTCTCAGTGTCTTAAGCAACTCTCTTTGGATCTTAAATTACGAATGAGTTTCTCTAATGCTTATTAGGAGGGAGCTCCATCCACTGATGAAATCAGAAATCTGGACTCCCTCCATCACTCTACCCTTAAAAAAATCAGGGTTCAAAGGAGAGTATAAACTGTACGCTGTATTTATTCAGTGGATATAAGAATGTTCCTTCTCATTTGGTGAATTAGCAAAACAGCTCTAGGGTCTATTGCTGTTCTTTAGAGCAAGCTAGCAAACAGCCACAACTATGACAGAGTACATAGGTCTCTATTACATGCCCAAATTTAGGTGGTCACAGACAATTCATCTACTGGCATGAAATGAAAAACAGCCCGACCACCAAAGTCTTCCCCTCTATCTCAACTATTTGTTTAATGTCTGCCCTAACTCTTTCTGTTCTCAAGCCCAAAAGAGTATTTTTTTCCTCACTCCTCTGCTCTAGAAAGTCAACTTCAAAAATCATTCTTATTTACATACAAATCTCACTGCAAAACCTTTTTTGGAAGTAAAGCCTGGGAATCCTTAAATCATAAATGTGATTTCATATCTATATCACAGGTAAATCCCCAAAAGATACTACTCCCAAGTCTTTAGGTCCTTCATGTTATCAACATTTGCAAATGAACTGGCCTGTGGTGAGAGCCATATTAGCTGTGAAGTCACCCTACCATTGTAAAAACTCTCTTCCTTTTAATTCATAGCAAACCGCCAGTAAGGTACAGGATTTGGCTGCAAATATTTTTCTTTCCAGCCATCCAACTCCTAACAACCAACACAGAGAAATATTTTCATGGTGCTTTCAGAAGCCTCAGTGTCAGTTATCTACGCAAAACACTTGAGCAAGGGGTATTTAGAGGGGTCACATGGCAATCCAGAAGCCCAAAGCATCCTTTGAACATACGGAGGGCAAGGGAACTCAGAATTTGGGGCACTAGTGGAGGGAATATTGTCTCATCCCCCCATCTACCTGCTGCAGGCTCCATTCCACTTTTGTGTCACTAGTCACTCATCTGTAACAACTTCTCCTGCTTACCAAAATGGACCAAATAACCATTCATGATGTCTGTGTTCCACTCTCAGGGCAACTAGCCCACTGCTTACCCTGTATGCTTGTCTGCTAAATGCCTTTATTGTATCCTAGGATTAAAAATTACAATGACCATGCCTAGATGAGTGTCCTCGAGGTCATTGGATAGAATGAGGAGGTGAAGGTCAGATTCCTTGAAGAACAACAAATAATGGCTCAAAATGAAGTCACCTGTGGCATAACAAAGCAGAATTTCCACCCATGCCTTGTCACCCTCAAGAAGAATTTCCCTTTTGACTGTCTCTGTCCTACTCCCATCCAGTGGCTGACCTAGTGGTTCTTTCCAGATTCCTCTCATACCCTGCCTCTTGTCCCTTGTTCCAGATGACTGACTTCCTAGCCAAGGCTAAGATATTCTGTTATATAAAAAATGTTGGATGGTTTTGCGTATCCAAGAAATCAGGATAGATGTCAATCTTTTTGGGGAGCCCTTGACGCAAATCTGGGTCAGTTATCAAGACTCCAAGTCAATGGTTCTTAACATTTTTTAAATCATAGACCCCATCATCAATCTGGTAAACCCTATACACCCTATCTTACAATAATGGTTTGTTGCCTACCTTCATAATTGAAGAACATGCTTATTTTCCATTAAAGATTATTGAAATTTTTAAAAATGTATTTTATTCTATCCAAGTTCATAGACTTCCCTGAAATTGGACCATTGAATACCCTGTCCAAACACATAAACATTAAAAATATTTGCTTTAAGTATTCCTAAAGGACCCAATTCTACCCTGTAATGTGTCTGTCCCTCCCATATAGGTATCTTTATTCTAACCACATATATTTAAGATGTTAATATATGTTCACAAATCCAGAATTGCAAGGATATCAATCCAAGTAAGCCAATAGTTTATACATCAATTTCTCTATGCATGATCTGCTCTCTGCGCTCATTCTGCCCAATATAATGTCATTTCTCCAAATGTCCAAAGTGTGGTAATGAACAGAGTTATCAATAAGGAATGACAAAACTTAACATTCAAAGAACAGTATCTGTGCACCTGCATTCCAGCTTTGAAGGAAAAGGAAACACACAAGGAACCAGTTTTGTTTTTTTTTCTTCTGATAAAACACTGGAGAAACATTCTTTTATCTTGTTTCCATGTCTTAGTTTTGCAATCGCTGCTTTAAACCTGCTTCCTTTCTGAAGATTGCTAATTATCTTTCATAAAATTGCTTTCTATATTTAAATCTCAATTTTCCTGTAAGTGCTGAGGTATTTAAGCTGACTTGAGAGTAGCTCAAAATGATGCTGAATTGTCCAAATAAAACATACCATAGAGTAAAGGAAAAGTCACAAAACACCCCACCAATCAACAGGCACAATTTACTTTGCTTTTTTTTTTTTTGGTCCCATTTGTCCTATGTACTTTAGCAAAATGAAGTGAGGAGCTAAATGTTTATCCAGTAAGTTTGATTAATTTCTTCAGATAGTTCACATAATTGAAATCAAATCATGTTTTTCTTCACCACTCTAGCAATCTTTTTTTTAGTCTTTTCTTTTAGCATGTGAAACTCTGATCCTTATGTAACTCTCTGATCATTTTCTCTGTGTTTTTGTTTTGCTAAAGATGTGATAATACATTTTTTAATGTTAGAGTCTTTTGATTGGTTTATGAAATGAAAGTTAACCTAACAGATGAATGGTGGAGAAATAAGTCCAAAGAATGAAGAGCAAGAACTAGAGAGGAATGAAGGTGTGAACCTTCCTGACCTGGGGGCCCTTCCTTAAAATGGAGGTTCTTGTATAGGGCCACAGGTATGTAGTAATAATCAATGATGTCTGAATTCTTGGAGTCTCCAGGAATAGTAGGATCTTCCAGGATGAGAAGGTAGCTGTATCGTGATAGTGAAGGCAGCCCCAAAAGTGAGAAGGCTACTGAGGAATTGTGGAGAAAGAAGTCTGGAGAGAGTATAACCAAGAAGGATGAAGGAGTGAACATTACTGGCCTGGGAGCTTTTCCTTTAAATTAATAGTTCTGAAAGTAACACTATAGAAACTCCTTAATGAGATCTATAATCACTCAAAAGCATTTAGCCTAACAACACACAGAATAAAATCCAAGTGGATAAAAAGAGGCTGCTGTGTAGATTAGCATATGCTGTTGGATGGGTAGCCCATTGAATTGACCCACAGGTAAAAAAAAAAAATCTTTTAAATAGATGGCTAATGAGCTGGGCCCAGCATTATTTAGGAAAAGGCAGGCTAGATTTCATGTGGGAAGTCATGCAGCATCTTCTATAACCTTAGATTTCCCTCTGGGATTAAAATTAAAACTGATAGGGGCAGCTAGGTGGTGCAGTGGAAGAGCACCGGCCCTGGATTCAGGAGGACCTGAGTTCAAATCTGGCCTCAGACACATAACACTTAACTAGCTGTGTGACCCTGGGCAAGTCACTTGACCCCCATTGCCCGACTTAAAAAAATTAAAACTGATAAAAACTAATAATTATATCTTATTTTAAAACATTTATGGTTTTGCTGATGCTACGTAACTATAAAATCATAGAAGACTATAATCTCCAGACTCAGATTGTCAGGTGACTAAAGGGTTAATGTAAAGCCATATGGGGAACATAAATTGGCTACAGCTGATTGCCCATGATCATTTACAAGCAAGAAGTGGTTTATATGATATACATAAGATTTATGATAGAAAAAGGAGATGAACATGTCCAGCCCTAGGGATTTATTGGAAGTATTCAACACATTGGGTATCATAGATGGATCATAGAACATGCACAAAGGATACACAGGAAAAGAGGGAATAGATGGATTGTGAGTATATGTGCATTATTGGAGGATTTATCTATAGCAGTAAAATCATAGATCCACTGAGGCTCATTGAAGGAAATGTTGCACTTGTAAACTATAGGATATTATCCACAATACTAAAAAAATGCACAAATAATATCAATGTCATTAATATAAGATTGAATTCAGCTAATTGGAGGGGGAGGGTATATCATTTTCTGATTAAAGTCTGTTATGCAAGATATAGGTTCTGATTGAAATATATAAGGACAAAAGACATTTTCCTATAGATAAATGGTGAAAGGATATGAATGGTACTTCTTACAAAAATAACTTGAAATTATGCACAGGCATGTTAAAAATGCTCCATATTACTAATAATTAGAGAAATGCAAATTAAAATAGCCTTTAATTCCTGTGTCATCCCCCAAAAGATGACAAATAGGAAAATGACAGTTATTGGAAGGTCTGTGGTAAGACTGGAATATTAATGCATTGTTGGTGGATCTATGAACTGGCCCAGCCTTTCTCAAAAATAATTTGTATCTTTAACCTCAAAGTAATTCACCTCTGCGTATATTTTGATTCAGCAATACTACTATTAAGGTTAATGCAAAGAAATCAAAAGAAGATAGAAAAGACCCATGTGTAAAAAATAAATATTTGTGATAGCTTGTTTTGGAATAGCAAGAGCTGGAAACACTAGGAGTGCATATCAATTGGAGGATGGCTGGATAATTTATGATATATGAGCATAAAAGAATTTAATTGCACCAGAAGAAATAATGAAAGGAACAGTTTCAGGAAAACCTGGAAAGCTTGTCTAAATAGCTCCTCAAGTGAAGTTAGTAGAACCAAGAAAATTATTTATATAATAACAACGTAAAGAATAAAAAATTACTTTGGAAAACTTATGACCAACCATGATTCCAGAGGACCAATGATGAAGTATATTGCCCGTTTCCTAATAGGTGATAGTCTTAAGATTGATAATAAGAAATACTCTTTTGGACATGGCCAATGTATGAATTTGTTTTCTTTGACTCTATATTTGTTACAAATGTTTATTTTTTTAACTCGTGGAAAGGAAGCAACCTAAGGGTAGAAGGATTCTAGTAAAAAATTGTCAATTTTTTTAAAGGAAAGAAAGGGAGAAAATGCTTATTGAAGCACTTTAAAAATATAGTGAGGTGAATAGAAGGAAAGAGATAATCTTGACTTATCATCTGCTATTTGAAAAGAAAATTCTAACTGTACATAATAGAGATTTGCATTTTCATAAACAATACTTATTATCTGTTCCATTTTTTTTATGTGGGAATGCTCATTTTATTTGGTGCTTATTAAGCTTATAATTATATTTGTTTTTAGGCAATTGGGGTTAAGTGACTTGCCCAGGGTCACACAGCTAGTACGTGTCAAGTGTTTGGTCTGAGGCTGAATTTGAACTCAGGTCTTCCTGACTTCAGGGCTGGTGCTCTATCCACTGCGCCACCTAGCTGCCCCTATAATTATATTTTAAAACGACCTCACCCTCATATGTAACATTTTTATAGGGATATTAGTTCAGAGTTCTGTTTTTGGACAACAAGAATGTGTTTCCCCCACCATAATAGTCCTAACAGTAGCTCTAGTGTCCTCCTCCTACGTGTAAAACTTTGCCCATCTTCCCCACCTCCCCTTATGTGCTGGGGAGGATAAAAAGCTCTAAGCTCAAAGTCAGTGTTAATGCATCTCATGGCCTGGATCAGGGACTCCAGCGCTATGGCGGCAGAAAGATGGGAGCAGAACTAAAGACACGGATGCTTCGCAGGTGGTGAGGACAGTTAGAGGTCAGAGAGAGAGATGCTGGAGTAAGGAGCAGGAGAGGGACTCTAGATGAGAAATAGATATAATCTTGAGCTGAAAAAAAATTCAAGAAAGTATAAATCCTTGAAAAACCTCTCATTCTGGACCAACTCCCTATTCTACCCCCTTTTTTTCTTTCAGGGTCCCTAACATTGCCCATCCTTTTCCTTTTCTATCACTACTATCTCTTATTTTTTTCTAACTGGAATTTCTCTTTTTCCCTAACTCCCTGTGGAAAAGAATACAATCTCGTCATTTTTCACATACACTCTTTTTCCTCAATCAAGCAAATAACTCTTTTGAAGTTTTCTGACAATTTTTAAAAAATAATCAATTACCACAGAGAGACAGCTGGTTTCAGTTATCAATCAATTTGCAGATATTTCTTAAGTGCCTATTATGTGGAAAGCACTAGGTGCTAGAGACATAAATACAATATATGATACAGTCTCTATCTGGTACAAGCTTATGTTTGAACATGCCATCTGTGTCATATGATGGTTGTTGTACCAGATGATGGTACCGATTAAATACCAAGACTCCCCTGGGAGTCTATTAGAGCCCTGTGACACCTGACATACGGATTGCCCCATCCACCTGTACACCCTCATTGATTCCATTCTTTTTACTGACATTATATTTACTCATGGAATGGTGTATCTCATGTTTTTACTATACTGTTTCATTAAACGTCCTTGCTTTGAGCTAATTGTGTCCTCTGAGTAGGAAACATACATATATTGCTAAGAGTGCATACTTATGTTTTTTGAATGGCTGTGAATCTGCAAAATGCCTTGAAGTCTTGGCAGTTGTTGTGGAGGGACTGACATGAGAATGGGGTGGAGATGGGAGCGATTCATGTATGTTTTTCTTCATAACAATGCAAGGAGGGTACAACAAAATTAGCAATGGACTCGGGGCCAGGAAAACTCTGGGTTCAAGTTTGGACTCTGACATTAATTAAATGACTTAATCAATGCTCTATTGTGCCTCTTTCCCCTCATTTGCAAGGTGGGGTAAAAATTTTTTCCCTACCTGCATCACAATTTTGTTATAAGAAAAATACTTTGTGAACCTTAAACTAAGCCTGATATAAATATCTTCTATTAAGGCAATAAAGGAATATTATGGCCATCTAACACATGATTGAACAAAGCCTCAGAGTAGTTAAATGGCTCACCTAAGGTCATAGATCTTATAAGTGGCAAAGCCTGGTAGAGTGGAAAGCATATTGGATTTCAGAGTTAAAGGACTTAAGTTCGAATCCCAAGTCTACTCGCCTTGGATGAGTCAATTCATCTCTCTAGCCTTCGGTTTCATCTTTAATAACAGTTAGCATTAATATAGTATTTCAAGTTTTTAAATTTAAGTGTTTTCCATGTCATATTCTTACAATATCACTGAGAGGTAGATAATATTATTATCCCCATTTTACAAAAGAGAAAACTGAGGCTAATGGAGGTTCAGTGACTTGTCCAAGAGCACACAAGTACAGGAAGGGTCTGAGGCAGTTGGACTAGAGGAGCTTTAATAAATGTTCTAGCTTTAAGTATATGATTTTGATTAAGACCTAAAACTATATTTTCTGACTCCAACTCTAGGAAGAAGATACACATGAGATATAATTGAAAAGCAATGCTTTAAAAATCCAATAGTATAGCCATAGAATCATAATACAATGAAATTGTGAAAAATAAATAGAGCACATTTTTGTAGGGAGATGAAATGAAATATAGGCTGGTGGGGGTGGGAAGAAGAGGGAGATTTCAAGGGAGTCCTTGAGCTATTCTTTTGTTATATATATTTTTTTTAATAATACCCTGACAGCTTTCCGTTCAATAGGCAAGAACTCATTGCAGGAGCCTCTTGTCTAACAGAATGAGGCTTAGCGAGCGATTGAAAAATGCCTGTGCCCTTTGAGAAATTAAATTTCCTCGTCTAGATGATAACGAACAAGATCATCCTTTTTTTTTTTTTCTATCAAAACCAATTAGAAGGCTGTGCAAGGATCTGGAATGCACTTGATCTATATTTGAAATGACGTGTCCCCAGGCCTTCACAGTGAAATATTTTTAGGAGTAACAATAGCAGCGGGCCAGAATGCAAGGAAACTGCCTGGTTAGCACTGAATGCCCTGAGGAGGGTAATATTGAAAGTGCCCTTATTAAGTGCCTTTCAAATTCTATGTCAAAGAAGCAAAACTGCAGAGAACAAGAGATTGTCTTCCTTCCCCCAAGATACCAAAGGGCCTTCCAAATAGAATGGGAATTGTATGATCAAGCTGAAGTCAAGGGGTAAGTGCAAAGATTTTAAAAGGAATTGTAAAATAGACTGAGCTATAAAAATGTGGGGCTTAGAGTTGGCTGTAAATTTCCACGGCAGTAATGGCCATAGTCTTGAATCCCTGTAATATCATGAGAGTAAAGGAAGCGTAGCATGAGCAGTGGACTTAGCAGATTTATGAAAGGCTGGTGTCTTCCACAAAAAGAGAAGAGCAAATCAAATTAGGGGAGGAGAGATTAATAGAATCTCATCAGGTTCTAATTTGGAGATGGTAATGTGCCTCGTAAATTGTTCTTCTCTTCAAAAGCAATGGTTTGTCCCACCCCAAACCCCATCCCCACAACTGGAAATAAAAATCTATAATGATAGGTAGCATATAATGGAACCCTAAGAAAAGTTGGTGTTTGATGGACTTGTGAGAGCTGGGGATTGTGTTAAAGTTGAATAAAAGTAATTTGTTTTATTTCTTTCAGCTCCTCTGCTTTCTTGACTGCCTGCCTTTGTAACTGCGTACAGAGTGAGCCTAAAAGCAGACATGAAGTCTAGTCCTGGAGTCTTCAGTCAATGCCACATGCAAGTACAGAGAAGAAAGGGAGGAAAGAAGCATTTATTAAGAGCCTATTATGTGCAGGGCACTCTACTAATTGCTTTACAAATATGATCTCATTTTTTCCTCATGACATCCCTAGGAGGTAGGTGCTATTATTATCTGCTTTACAGATAAGGAATCTGAAAGAGGTTAAATGACTTGCCCGGGTTCACGTGGAATTAAACTCAGGCCTTCCTGACCCCTGCTCAGTGCCATATCCACTGCCTCTCTAACAAGAGAGATAGAAAGAAGCAGAGGAGTTAAACACAGGAGTTAACACAGTCCCAGGAGTTAAACATGTCTCAACAAAAATTCCCAAGTGCTCATCTGTGGTTCCATGCCCCAGAAGGTGATACCTTGACACTTTTCAAGTTCTTACATTCTCTTATTGTTTGGTTTGATTGTGTAATATTCTATATATTCTTCAAAGTAATACATTACACAGAAGCAGCTTGCCATAATTAAGTGTCAGATTAAGAGATTACAAAAGTATTTGGAGTTATTAGCTATGGGACCAGGGCCAAATTTTTGAATGTCAGTTTTTTCATTTATTGAATGGGGATAATATAACCTAAGATCCAGGTTCTTATGAGGAAAGCATTACATAAATAAGAATTATTATTGCTGAGACCAAGTCCTTTCAGACCTTTCTTTGATTTATTCAGCTATTCTCCAACTGATGAGATCATCTTTCCCCTGAAATGTTTCTTGGGTTAACTAACTCTCTCTCTCTCTCTCTCTCTCTCTCTCTCTCTCTCTCTCTCTCT
>NW_020954588.1:9659764-9660181 GCF_900497805.2 Vombatus ursinus | reverse complement strand
CTCTCCTCTCCTTCTTCCCTCTCTCTCTTCTTCTTCCCTCTCTCTTTTTTCTCCCTCCCTTGTCCTCTCTCCCTTCTTCTCTTTCTCTTCCCTCCTCTGTCTCTGTCTCTCTCTGTCTCTCTGTGTCTCTGAGTCTCTCTCTGCCTCTGTCTCTCTCTTTCTGTCTCTCTCTCTCTGTCTCTGTCTCTCTCTCTCCTCTATCTCTTTCTCTCTCCCCTCTCTGTCTCTGTGTGTCTCTCACTCACACTCTCTCACTCTCTAGCTCTCTCCTGCCATCATTTAAGTCTATGTCCTACGGAGTTTATCTCTGGATTACTGCAGCCCTCTCAAGGTGGTCTTGCTCTACATCTCTCCCCACTTCCATCCATCCTTAAGTTAATCAATCAAACAACAACCATTTATCAGCACCTACAAAAA
>NW_020954588.1:9576389-9659754 GCF_900497805.2 Vombatus ursinus | reverse complement strand
AAATTATACATGTGGAGTGAGGGAAAATAAAAAGTAAAGGATGACTCCAAGTTTGTGAACCTGGGTAATAGGAAGCATTGCGGTTGCCGTAAAAGAAATACGGAAATTTAGAAGAGTGGTAGGTTGAGGGATGTATGGGGTGTTCAGGAAGGACTAGAACCTCTGATGTGAGGGCTTGCTGAGCCTTTTTCAGGGTTGCTCATCTATTTTGGTGGTTACCTGATTCACTCAGCTCTTACTTATGGCTCCAAGAATCTGTAGCATGTGCAGCAACCACATCCTGGTAAACTGTCTCAGCAGATGGGCTAAACCAGGTTGAGGGTAACCAAGGCCTCAAATCTATCAATGAATTAGGGAGATATCTACCCTAGCATGTGAAGACTTCCTCTGGTGAATGGACAAATGAGAACAATTTGTTCCAACATCTATGAAGGCAGCTGAAGTAGGCACTGTGGACAACTTAGAGCTCGGTCAGACATGGAAGACACCAAGGTCATCCACTGCATCCTGGGCCATTGCCAGTCATCTTGACTTTTGTCATGTCACTGGACTTTGATGACTCAGGAAGAGAGAGTGAGGCTGAGGACTTGGTGCAACTCTGCCTCACTTTAATCCAATTCACACACAAGTCAAGATATCTTCTGCGATGTCATTGCTCCTTTTTGAAAACAAAGGACAAACAACAACAGATTGTGAGAGGAAATAACGAGGTCTCTTTTAGACATGTTGGCTTTGAGGTGTTTCCAAGACAGTCCTGTTTGCCATATCTAATAGGCAGTAAGTAAAGCATGATGGAAGCTCAGGTCCTCTACACAGTTTAGCAAATCCTGAAATGGACAAGAAAAGAATTTCTCAAATACCAGAATGATGATGAAAAGTTCGTTAGTACCTTTAATAATGCTACATAAAGACATAATGCATGGGGAAATAGTTTTATTCAGTACAAGTTCCTAAACTTGGAATTTGTGGACTGAGAGTTTTTCCAAGTCTTTTTAAAATGTCTTCATTTTTATTTAGACCAGACTTATATGCCCATATACATACTGCATTCTACATTTTCCATAGCTCAAGAAAAAAGGCACTTCTTGGGTCCAACTTTGGAAATAAGGGAACTCCTCCTGGTTGAATATTTTTTTAACCTGGGTTTTTGCAAAGGTCTCCCTTTAGTTCACAAGGAATCTTTGAACAATGAGGCAAAAAGAGCTCCATCACTTATTTTGGATATTTAGAATGTTTGTTTAAAGAAATATATTTGTTCCAGAATTGCTTTTCCTTACTGCCAAGTTCAATGAAATGGAAACAGAATCCTGACCCTATTCAACATAGTTTCTAAATGAAGACGAAGCAGATAACAGGGGCAGGAAGAAGAGAGTGATGGACTAGAGTGAATTACAACATCAGGAAATGAAAAAACCCTGTCTATACAATGCAGTGATAGAATGCAGGTTTCAGGAACTTTGGTCCTAATTTTGTTACAATAATCTAGCATGGTACCCCATTAGACTGTGACATCCCCATTAAATCCTGAGTTCCAGAGAGAAAGGACTGTTGTTGTCTTTCTTTTCATCCCCAGCCTAGAGCATATTAGGTGTTTAATAAATGATTACTGAATTGACCTGACTCTAGCACATGTGAGGCAGTATGGTATAATGGTTAGATCAAGGGTCAGCTTTAAAGGCAGGAAGGCCTTGGTTCAAAGACACATAACTAGTTATGTCACCAAGGGCAAGTCATTCAAATGGTCAAAGCCCAGGTATTCCCCCCTCTCCCTCCCTCCCTCTGTCTCTCTCCCTCTGTCTCTGTCTCTCTCTCTCACTCATTCCCACATGCACGTGTGTGCACGCACACACACACACATGTTGTAGAAGAGCTGCTGATACACAGTGGCAAAGGGAATTCCCTGAACTAAGTAAATAATAAATCTGGTCTTTTTTTTAATACTTTATATAGTCAGGGACGGATTATGTGGGTCTTATCCAAGGACTGGATTAATTAGGTGAAGGGTCTCATTACCAAGTTGGATTCAATGTAAAATTACATAGATATATGGATAGATAGATAGATAGGCAGCCAGGTGAATAAATGAATAGATGGACAGACAGACATAGCTAGCTAGCTAGCTAGATAGATGGATGGATGGATGGATGGATGGATGGATGGATGGATAGATAGATAGATAGATAGATAGATAGATAGATAGATATACACACGTATGTGTGTATTGTGCATAGTAACATGCAAAAATGATCTACTAACTTACAGAAAGTTTTGTGCTACATCAAGAAAAAAGGCACTTTTCAGCTTTTTTGGAAGTAAGGAAATTCCTCCTGGCTGAATAAAAATTTTCCCTGGGTTCCTGCAAAGCACTCCCTTTCTTTCATAAGGATATTTTGAACAATAATGGTTGTAACTGCTATGAGAAAATACTGAATCCTCAAGGCTCTAGTCTCTGTTTGAAGCTATCTAAGGAAGGAGAACCCAGCCAGCTCCTCATGCTGCACATTCTACTTTGGGACATTTCTAATTGCTGCAAAATCTTTCCTGATTCGGCTCTTCACTATCTTGATTGTCCTCCCCTGGATGTTATAAGACTTATCCATGTCTTCTTCAAAATGTGTTGTTCATAAATCAACGTAGCATAAAAATGATGTCTTCTGTACATTGAATACAAAGGGATGATCACTTCTTCTTTCCTGAAAACTATGTCTCTCTTAATGGAACCCAAGATCATGTTAGCTATTTTAGCTGCCACATAAATTGAAGACTCATGGAGAGCTTGTGGGCCACTAAAATCCTGAAATCTTTTTTCAGGCAAACTGATTCCTAATCATGCTTTTTACTTTCTTGTACTTGAGAATTATTTTATATTCAGCTTAAGAGTTTTCTCCCTGTTTTTTTTTTTGTTTTTTTGAAGAGGATCAATGACTTTACATTTATTCTTATTGAATTACAGTGTATCAGATTCAACCCAACATTCTAGCTTATTAAGATCTTTTTGGCTCCCGAATGAGTTGCCTATTCCATCCATTTTTGTATTATCTGCAAAGTTGATAAGCATGCCATCTCTGCCTTTATCAAAGTCATTCATAAAACTGCTTAACATCTCAGTCCCAAGCATAAATCCTTGGGGTGCCCCATCTGCAATCTCCTGTCTCATCCACATTGATCCATTAACTACAACCTTCTGAGTCCAACCATCCAAATTAGCCCCTAAATCCATCTCTAACTATTTTATGGTCTCATCCACATCTTGCCTCTTCCTCCCCAAGAACACTGTCAAACACTTTATTAACAGCCTTGCTAAAATCTTAGTTAACTCCAACTGGCACATTGCTCTCACCTGCTAGTTTTACAACCCTGTCAAAAAAGGAAATAAATTTAGTTTAGCATGACCTGTTCTTGATGAAGTCACACTGGTTCTTTGTAATCACTGCTCACCATTTTGGATGTTTATCAACCATTTTTTTTAATGGCCATACTTCAGGATAATACTCCAGAATGTTCTCAGAAATACACATCAAGCTCAAAAGCATCTGTGATCTGACATATGGATGACATATGGGTTGACATATGGACTATGTATGTACATAGAGACACAATAAGAATTTGTGTGTGTTTATAAACTTATAGTTATATATTTATTGACACACATATTATATAAAATGTATTACTATATAGGTATATCTCTACATGTAAACATACATATAGCTGTATACATAAGACATGCATAACATAATATATATGTATACATACATAGTCCCCAAAATTATAATTAAGATGATAATATGATCATGTTGTAGTGGATAGAGTGCTGGGTCATGAAAGACTTTCATCAGAAAGACCTGAGTCCAAATTTGACCTCAGATTCTTACTTGCTATATGATTCTAGACACATTACTTAACCTCTGTTTGCCTTAGTTTCCTCAACCGTAACATTAGAATAATAATAGCACTTACCTCCCAGGGTTGTACTGAGGATCCAATGATATCATGATTGTAAAGCACTTATCATAGTGCCTGGAACATAATAAGCATAAATGTTAGCTATCATCATGATTGTGATCATCAACATTACCATCATCATCATCATCATCATCATCATCATCATCATGAATATAAAAGCTCTTCCCCTTGTATAGTCCTAGTGTACTTTTAGGGGCAGCTAGGTGATGCAGTGGATACCAGGTCTGGAGTCAGAAAAGCTCATCTCCCTGAGTTCTAATTTGTCTTCAGACACTTACCCAGTGTGACACTGGGTAAGTCATTTAACCTTATTTGCCTCAGTTTCATCATCTGTAAAATGAGCTGGAGAAGGAAATAGCAAACCACTCCAGTATCTTGCTAAGAAAACCCTAATGGAATCACAAAGAGTCAGAAATGACTGAAAAACAATAGTATACTGTAAGCTAATTAAGCTTTGATGGCTTAAAACTGCAATAAAATTTGGGGACTCACTGTGTTTCAGGAAGCAAGAACGTAATCTTCAACCAGCCTTTGAACAGATCATCCCCCATGCATGGACCTTTTCCTAATGCTTCTAGTGTGAATCTCTAGATATAACCTATATACATATTTTGCATTAAATAGCACTAAGAGTGGCAACATGTTTAACAAATGAGATTTAGCAAACTGATTCAGAATTTCTCAGATAAGAAAAAAAGCTGTATCACTGTAAGTACGATTTCCTTTTTTAGAAATCAGCTATGTAACCAACTTCATATAGGTTTCCATTTTAACTTAAATAAAACACGGTCCTGGGTTTTGCAGAGAACAAAAAAGAAAAAAGAAAAGAAAAAGTGTGGAAGGAAATGAAGACTGCCATAATTATGCTAGAGCTTCCAGCTGGCTGAACAAAAGTTATGGGCTACCAAATATCTTCAAAGGCTATGCAGGCTTTAATCATTCCTAGAAGAGCCAGGATTGATTTAGGGTTCCCTCTCTCATCCCCATCCCTGCTATCTGTCCAGGGTTTGATTTGGGGCAAAAACAAAGTGAGGCCAAACCCTCTGCTGAACAGAATTTCAGTACCCTGTCTCACTTAAAAACCATTATCTAGTTTACCCAACAAATTTGGGCCTTGTCATAGAAGGCCCAAAGCTATTATTCTGTGTAAGGACTAAGGTAGGACTCAGATTCTCAATGGGCATTTTGAATGCCAGGGAAAGTTGTCATTCTCTTGGTGATATGGCCAGCTATAGAAAAGAACTGGCATCATCTACTATGAAGCCAGGTGATTGAAAACAGCAGTCAGAAAGGACTAATGAGATCCACTGGCTGATACAGGGTTGGGGGATTTGTGGCAACAGCTGTCTATGGTCTACCTAGCACAAGCTGAATTATCATTAATGCTAAATTAGAGTGGAATTCCTCTGGAGTTCCACGATACAACAGTACCATAAAACCAAATGAGTCTAACACCATCAAAGTGATTACAATTAAGTAACAGACAAAGCACTTTGGTTCTAGATCTTGCACCAGTGACTCCACCTTCCATTGAGCCAAGATGAAACATGAAAAAATGATACAGCCTGGTTTCTCCCATAATTTGGTTCACCCTTTCCTTAGGCATTTCTTACTGAGAAATAGAAAATAAATTTATCTCATGCATTATTTTTTCATATTTTAGATTGTTGGATCAGAATTGTGATTTTTATTTATATAGGAAATGTTCTAAGACTATGCACTAAATACTGCTGTTTTATTCATTTGGATCACTTGGGGCACTGTAGGGTAGTGAAAAGTGTGCTGGAGGACCTAGGTTCAAATCCAACAGAGTTTTGGTTAAATTATTTAACTGTCTGAGTCTCGGTTCCTTCAATTATAAAATACAATATTTGGATCAGATGTCCTCTGAAGCTATTTCTAGTTTTACATCTATTGTCTCACAGTCTTCTGATCAGCCTTATAGAAAGTGCTTTTTGACTTGTGTTAAGCGATTTTATTCAATTCAATTCATTGGGCATTTATCAAATGTCTAGTTGTGAAGCACTGTGCTAGGCATTGGAGTTACAAAGATAAAAATAGAAGAGCCTCTGTCTTAAAAGAGCTTACAACCCATTGAGAGAAAACAATCTGCATATAAACAATTGAATACAAAATTCATTAAAAGGAATTTCTGGAAGGATGGTAGAGTTTGAGGGCAATTTATTAATAAGAAAATGGAGTTTCCAGAGGGCACACTGAAAGAAAGTTTAAAGAAGAGGGGGATAGAACCAGAGCAGAGCTAGTGTGGAGGTGGATCATGTGAAGGATCAGAGAATTGGGGATTATGGCCAAGGAAGAAGGCTTCCCAGGAGATTCAGAGTAAAGCCACAAGGTAGAAGATTGTTGCATCCTTCACAGCATCAAGCCTAGGAAAAAGAAGCAATTCTGTTGGGCAGAAACTGAAATCTGAGACTTCCAAAGTAGCTCCCCAAGCATGGCCCAAACCAAATAAATTAAGTGGGGCATGAAGGGAGGGTAGAGAGGACTGAATTATGTATAGCTGTGTTTGTGTGTCTTCTGAAATGTCTCTTTCTCTACAGAAATAGGCTGAGTGCCACCCACTGTGATCTGGCTGCTGTTGGCACGGGAGCTGTGTAGAGCTATTCATTTAATGTTGATTTAATCTCTTTAGACCATGTCCAGGGTTGGGTTGGCCTAAGAACAAGGAGTCACTTCCCAGACAGGCCTTTTTTGATTTTTTTTTTCAGGGTGAAATAGGGGGTGGGGAGTAAGCTGTAATCTGAGGCACTGTGGGTAGGCTAGCAGAAAGGAAAATCACCATCGCCATATTTCTCCAGGGTCCCCAAGGTGGACAGCAGCTCCATCAGGGTGATATGAAAGTGAGTGGAGTCTTTTTAGCTAAGCATTGTGCTGATAAGTCCCCTAGGCCATTCTGTACCAAGTCAAAGAGCATTGCATTCCCCTTTCTTCACCCTTCCCAGTTGTACATATAAAATGTCAAGTCCATGGGTGCTTTCACCTTCAACTCTGAATTCCTCTGCTTAGATTTTTTGCTGGGTCAGAGAGTCACTGTCTTAGATAACTAGGGAAATATGTTCTATTAAGAGCAAAAATAACAATGTGCTCTTTTCCCTGACATTTTGGTACCTGAGATGCCCCTTACATCTGTTGTTTTTATAAGATTCACTCACATCCATGATTTCTTCTGTTACAAAGGAGTAAGATAGTTGTTTCATAAACAATTCAGACCTGTGTTTCTCCAAATGATTACTCAGTAGCCCTAGGGGTCCTTAGAGAAGTAAAAAGAAAGGAGATATCTATCTTTTTAAGTGGGGTCCTTTAAAAAATATCAAATGTTCTGTAATGTATCTACATCTGAAACTTCTAGGTTAATAGCAATACTGCCTGAGACACAGTAAAACTTGCTAGGGACAAAGGAAAATATTCCATTACCATCTGCAGGAACGGCTCACCTCGGGGGGGTGGCACACTAGATACAACATTAACCTGGAGTCAGAAAGATGTGAGTTCTGATTCTGGATTCTGCCTCAGATATTTAGTAGTTTAGTGGCCCTAGGCAAGTCACGTATCTCTTAGCCTCAGTTTTTCAGTCACTTTAGTGTCCTATACTTTGCAAATCTTAACATTTATAAATTTAATTAATGGTTTTGTCATTGTTGTCCAGAGTTTAGTGTGAGGCCTGGCACATGGTAAATACTTCATAAAATATTCATTGACTGTTGCCACAGTGACAGTAATAAATGCAATGACAGTGTATTCTTCCACGTTCTTCTTCATTGTTAATTCTATCTCCTTCCTTGGTTTTGTTTTTCCATATACTATCCATGTCTGTGTGTGTGTTTGTGTGTGTGTGTGTGTGTGTGTGTGTTTGTGTGTGTGTGTATAACATATAACTGCAGGAGGATAGGAACTATTTACCTATTGTTCCCCTAGCACCATCACCTAACATAGTTATTTATGTAATAGGCACTCAATGAATATTTGTTTAATTTAAAATGATGCCTCCCACCCCAGTCAGTGTATATTAAAGACAGATGGATAGAACTGAAATTAACAAAACGATGTCTTCTATCTATATCACAGCCTTTTGGTGTTGCTTTCTAATTCAAACTCCTTAAATCCATGCCTGTGCATTCACAAGATGCCATTTAGGGAGAAGAGGGTTTGTTTGTTTTTCTCACAACTAGATCAGACAAAGAAAAGTAGATGGACAAATGAAATATTAGAAATGAAAGCACCTCTTCTACCCCCAAAAAATCAAAACAAAGAAGGAAACCTGATTCCCGTGACATAATTATAGTGATTGCAACATGCAACTTCCCATGTCCCCTAATGTACTCCTTTCTCTGGCTGACCCAAAAAATCATACCATAAACCTTGACAGTTTGAACTAATCTTTTATGAATGCAATCACTAAAGAAATAAAAACTGATATTTATATTGTCTTTTAAGTTTTCAAATCCTCACATCAAACCTCTAAACACTAATACTATAGGTATTATCCCAATTTTATAGATGAAGAAACTGAAGTCTCAGAAAAGTTAGGTGACTTGTTCATGATTATACTGATAATAATCAGTATATCAGAGCTGGATTTTGATTCATGATTATACTGATAATAATAATATATAAGAGTTGGACTTTGAAGATGGGTATCTCCTGACTCCAAGTTCAATGCTTTTTCCACTATAGCATACTGTGTCTAGGGAAGGTTAGTCTGATGAGGGAAGATTGAATTAAAAAATCTTTGTAAAAATGGGTCATTTTATTACTTTAAAGTAAACACAGGATGAAAGACTTAGCTACTCTGATCAATACAATGATCCAAGACAATTCCTAAAGACTTATAATGAGAAATGCTAGCCACCTCCAGAGAGATAAGTGATGAAGTCTGAGTGTAGATTAAAGTATATTTTCCCCTTTTTTGCTTTTTTGTAACATGGCTAATGTGGAAATATGTTTTACATGATTTAACAGACATAATTAATATTATATTGCTTGCTTCTGAATGAGTGGAGAGGCCCAGAAGGGAGGGGGAGAATTCAGAACTCAACCTTTAAAAAGAGAATGTTAACATAATGGAATAATTAATTTACTTTTAATTAAGCAAACACTGTAATTCAAATTCATTACTAATAACTGAGGGCCCCCCTGGCATAATGGAAAGAACAGTGAATCTGAATTTAAGAAATCTAGATTCAAATAAAGCCTTAGATTTTGGGCAAGTCACATAATTTATAAGAGCCTCAATTTCCTCAGATGTAAAATGAGGTTGAAAGCTCTTATATTACCTTTCTCTCAGATTTAATATGAGAAAAGTGCTTCAAAACTTTTTTTAAACTGTAGAAGTAGGAGTTATACCATTAATAAAGTACTGAAAGCAGAGACATTCTTATGAATAGATGACTCATACATAGTTAGCACACTCAGTGTCCCTGTAGAACTTATTCTTGTACCCAATGTTCAGAACACAATCCTCAAAGTAGGTTTGTCATTTTCAATGTAACCTTGTTTATAAGGATAGGAGATGGATCTGTGCCTCTCAGCCTTGATTATACCATTAAAATGTTTAGCATATTCTTTCTTCATAGATTGTGTCAAGGAAAAAAAAAATCTACCTAGGGTCAGTGAAATTGTCCTCAATTGCAAATTGTGGATTTTGAATAAATGAAGGATAAGTTTCTTTGAATTACTACATTATGAAAAGGAGCAAATTCATGCTTGGGATATTCTCCCTTCTCCCTTGTTCATCCCCTAGTACTCTCAAAGACTCATTTCAGGTATTATCTTCTTCAAGAAGCCCTTCCAAATTCCCTTTGTTTTTGATCTCCCACATATATCTCCCCCCCAAACGCTTTATACTTATGTACAAATATATATTATATTTACTTATCTGTGAATCCTTGTCTTTTCCTGTAACTCCTCAATAGCAGAGATTTTCTCACTTTGGTGTCTGTATCTCCAGTGCCTAGCAGAGTGGAGGGCACCATTTTTTTTTTTTTACTGATACTTTGATGTCATTTGTAACAGAGATCTTCCAGTGGAAACTGATTCTACCAATGCAGATGGATACCTGCTTTATAATTTATTGTCTTAGTGGGTTGTTTGGGTTGAAGAGTAGTTAAGTGACTTGCACAGAGTCACACAGAAAGTACTCATCAAACTCTATGAGGCCAAGGTGAAGAAGGAGCGCATTACAGGTTTAAAGATCAGTTAGTAGCAAGGTATGGAGATGAGAGATAGAGTGCTTCACGTGAAGAGTGGGAAGAAGGCAAGTTTGGTTGGATTGTAGAGTGTGGGAAGAAGATGGGGGTAACACATAATGACACTGGAAACATAAGTGGAGGTCAGGTTGTAAAGGGTACTGAAAGCCAAACAGAAGAGATTATAGTGTATTCTAGAGGCAATAAGAAACTACTGCAGTTTCTTGATTAAGTCAATGACCATGATCAGATCTTCACTTAAGGAAAATGACTTCAACACCTGTAGAGGATGGATTAAAATGGTGAAAGTCTTGAGGAAGGGAGACCAAGGGAGAAGCCCTGGTATCAGTCCAGATAAGGGGTGATGAGGGCCTGAACTAAGCTAATAACTATATGAATAGAAATAAAGTGTTGGACGTGAGAGATATTTTAGAGGGAAAAATGTCAAGATTTTGTGAATGAATAAAATATAGGGTGAGAAAGAGTAAAGGATAACACTGAAGTGACAAACCTGGGAGATTTGAATAATAGTGTTGTCTTTGATAGTAATAGGGAATTGAGAGGGAAAAAAGGGGTTTTAGAAAAGTGTTATTGAATTCTACTTTGGATATCTTGAGTTGGAAATGTCTCAAAGTCATCTAGCTCGGCTGGTCTTTGGACATTTGGCACAAAGCCCAACACACTGAATCCACATTGAAAATGTTTCTAGTTCAATAGAGCCTAACAGAGATTGCTTTCCAATGTAATAAACTTCAAGGAACATTGCTTACCTCCACATCATAAGAAGCATCAGAGCACTACTATAAGGAGTTCCCAAACCAATGAAATCATATATCTAGAGTCCAGACTAAAAACAAACAAACATACAAAAAAATATAGAACCTCAGAGGGGGAAGGGATCTCATTCATTGATTAATGTATCCAACGAGATTTTATCAAGAGCTAACTATATATCTAGCACTATGCTAATATGGCAAGAGGCTTTCCCCAATAGGTAGCATTAGACTGTTATTGTGTAGCTCAAAGGGCAGTAGACTAGGAATTTCTAGCCTCTTCTTTTGCCATCTTTCTCCAAAGGATATTGTACTTCCTGCCAAGATGGGAAGCAGGAAATTGTGGCCACTCTGCTCTTCTCAGAGAGAGGGCTTAGCAGGTTAGAATTATATCTGCTCCCTTAAATATTATGTTTAGGTCAAGATGTGGTTTTCAGGTTCAAATTAACCCCAAGCTTTATATTCAAGTCTTGACCCCTTTCCCACCAGGTACCAGCTCCACAATGAATACACACAGCCAAAAAAATCCATTAACCCAAGTCAAAACAAAGCAGAAATAAAAGAGGTATACATCAGAGAATATATGCCAGACAATACAGAGTGAAGGCGCTCTCCCATTGGGAATGAGAAAACTCAGCTCAACCAAGAGACTCCCAGATCTTATCTACAGGGAAATTCCCTGAAGTCTCTAGTGTAGTGAGCTGAGGAAAGAGATATGATAAGAGATGACCAGCTCCTCTCACGTTAGAGTTTTCCCAGAAAATTTTCCTTCAGCAGCCTGAAGTGGGATTGGCATCTTCCAGCTTCCCTTCCAAAGCTGAGAACCAAAAGCACCCAAAATGACTTGAAAAGACTTGAAGAAACTGGAAGTTTGAAGAGAACTCAAGAGCTCTCCACTCTTGCTCTTGCCAACTTCACCTAGTCCTTAATGTAGGTTCATGGCATTGATATCCATCTCTAGGCACTGGGAATGCAAAAACAAAGAGAAAAGCCATAAAAATCCTCAAGGAACTATTTTATTGTAGGAAAAGTATATTTATACAGATAAATAAAATATATTTTCCAGGGAAGTAGAGGATTAGTATCTGGGGAGATCAGAAAGGTGTTTGAAGTGTCTGTTGAGCTAATCTTTGAAGGAAGTTAGAGATCTGTGAGATTGACCTCAAAAGTCATCATTTCTAACTCCTAACTATACTGTGAATTTCCTTAACAATATCCCTGACAAGTAGTCATCTAGCCACTACTTAAAAACCTCCTTTACTCCAGAGGGTGTATGTAGCACATTTCACTTCACCACATCTGCAAGAAGTAAAGTGTTAACCTTCATCAATTAAAGATTCATTTATTACCTATGAGATAATTAATGGTTTGCTGTGGCCAAGGATAACCCATGCCTAAGAAATGGTTAACAGGTATCAAAGACTGGAAAATTAGGATACAATTAGAGTTAACAGACAACCTGAATGTCTGTATTATTACCATTAAAATGTTAAAAAATAAAGTCCTAGAGGAAAGCCTCTAGTATATGGGGTAGCTGTGGAAGATCATGGAAAAAATAAGATAGTACAAGCCAGCATGATGGTTTCATATCTGTATTAATAGAGAGAATATGTACACTAGTAAGATCATAGATATTCTAGAGTATTAGGCAGAGTGACATAGTTATACTAAACATTACCTGTTGTGTTGCTATATGGTCCTTGGAATATTCAAGATAGTCTTCATATACTTTTATTTACTCATTAATTTATTTATTTGCTAAGTAATTTAGCCAGGGTTACAGAACTAGTATACATCAGAGGGAGGACCTGAACACAGCTCTTCCTGCCTCCAAGGTCAGGCATCTATATGATACTACCTTCCATGGTTCATCCTTGTCTTTGTATTCCCAGCACCAGCACTTTACCTGGCAGAAAGTATACATTTAAAAGATGCTTTTATATTTAGTTCTTTTTCTAGCTTTTTTAATTGCATACCCAATTCATTAACCTGCTTTTTCTCTTTGATGTAAGCACTTAGAAATATAAGTTTTTCTCTAATTACTGATTCCGCTATATCCCATAGGTTTTGATATATTGTCTCATTATTGTCACTCTTTTTAATGAAATTATTGTTTTTATGATTTGTTTTTTAACCCACTTATTCTTTAGGATTAGGTTATTTAATCACCAATTAGTTTTTAATCTATGTTTCCTTGGTCCTTTATTAAATATAATTTTATTACATTATAATCTGAAAAGGATATTTTTAATTTTTCTGCTCTTAATACTAACATTTTTTATGTGTTACTATATGGTCAATCTTTGTAAATATACCATGAAGTGCTAAGAAAAAAGGTGTATTTCTTTCTATTTCCATTAAATTCTTTCCAGATATCTATCATATCTAATGTATTTAAAATTCTATTCACTTCTGTAACTTCTTTCTTTTTTTTTATTTTTTGATTAGATTTATCTAGTTCTGAGAGGGGTAGATAAAAGTCCCCTACTATTATAATACTACTATCTATATCCACCTGTAATTAATTTAACTTTTCTTTTTAAAAAAGAATAGATGCTATAGATTTGGTACAGAAAGGTTCAGTACTGATATTGCTTCATTGTCTATGGTACCTTTTATCAAAATGTAGTTATCTTGTCTATCTCTTTTAATTAAATCTATTTTAGCCATAACTTTGTCTGAGATCATAATTGCTACCCCTGCCTTTTTCGCATCAGTTGAAGCATAATAAATTCTGCCCCAACCCTCTATTTTAACTCTGTGTTCATCTCTCATTTTTAAATGTGTTTCTTGTAAACAACACATTGTTGGATTCTGATTTTAAATCCATTCTGCTATCCATTTCCATTTTATGGGTGAGCTCATCTTATTCACATTCAAAGTTATAATTACTATTTGTCAATTTCCCTTCATCTTATTTTTACTCACTATTTCCTTCTCAGTCTCTTTTTACCCTAATCCTATTACCTTTCCCCTTACCCTTTTATTCCTTGTTTTACCCACCCCTCTAAAAGTCCCTCCCTTATCTATTCACTCCACCCTCCTAATCTTAATCTTTACCCCCTTCTAAAAGTCCCACCCCACCCTATCTACCATTTTCTCACCTCACTACAAGTTCAGAAAACTTCTAATCCTCTTCAGATATATCCATTGTTTGCTCTTTAACCCAGTTGAGAGTAAGTTTCTAATATGACCAGCCCTCTGTCCCCATTTGTTTCCTCTGTGTTAGTTCTTCCTTTCACACTCCATTTTTATGAGATAATTTCTCCTTTTAACCTTTTCCTGCCCAATTTTGTTTTTTAGAATTACCTCATCATACAAAACAGTTCCAACTTTTCTTTCAAACTACCTTAATGATTATAACATATCAAGAATGCAATAACTAATAATTACTAATATTAATAGCATTTTCATATATGGTAAGTAAACAGTTTGACCTTAATCAATGCCTTATAATTAGTCTTTAATGATTTCCTTATATTTCTTCTGGAGCTTTCATATAAAATTTTCCATTGAATTCTGCTCTTTGTGTTACAAATACCTGAAAGTCTTTCAGTTCATCAAACGACTTTTTTTTTCTTTTTACTTAGGACTATACTCATCTTTTCTGAATAAGTCATTCTTGGATTCAATCCCAGCTCCTTTGCTCATCAGAATACAATGTTCCAAGACCTACAGTCTTTTAGAGTAGAGGCTGCTAGGTCTTGTGAAATTCTGACTATTTTTTTGCAGTATTTAAATGTTTGTTGTTGTTCTTGTTGTTGTTGTTGCTTGCAATATTTTCTCTTTAACCTGGGAATTTTGAAACTTGGCTATGGTATTCCTGTTTTCTTTCTGGGATCTCTTTCATGTGGTGATCAGTGCATTTTTTCTATTTCTACTTTACCTTCTTGTTCTGGAATTTCAGATCAATTTTCCTTAATAATTTCTTATGATATTGAATCTAGATTCTTTTTTTATCATAATTTTCAAGAAGTCAAATAATTCTTGTATTGTCTCTGCTTGATTTGTTCTCCAGATCAGCTGTTTTTCTAATGAGATGTTTCAGATTCTCTCCTATTTTTTCTAGTTTTGTCATATCTCGGTGTCTTGTCACGTCATCTTTAGTGGTGCTTCAGAACCTCCCTGCTTCCCTAGATCATTTCAGCGAATCCACGGAGCACTTTCTCAGGCAGGGAATATAAAGACAGTTGAAAAAATCTAGTTAATTCCCATGCTATCATTCCCAGGATCCTTTGCAGCTCCCTAAGGTACAGATGGTCTTCCAGGTGAGCTTTTCCCTGGGCTAGCCCCTTCCTGCATGCTCCTCTGACAGATTCCTCCCCTGCAGCTGAATCCTACCTAGGGTGTCTGAACCTGCAGTATCCTGGTTGTTCTTCCTTAGTTCTCTCAGCCTTGTATTTCAAGATGAATGTCTTTCTCCTTTCAACTGAATCTGTTATAAAAAAAAAAATACTCGCCCTGGGAGCGTGGCCTATGGTGTTTTCCTCCAGGCTGTAGAATTGCTTATTACAACCACATTTTTTTTTAATTTTATTGATAAAATCCTTGGAATTTACTGTCATAGAATCTGGCCTCTCAGCAACAGATAATAGCTTTTTTCCAAACTCTTCACTCTCAACTGTATATTTAGCTACCCTAGTTTGTAAAGATAATGAATTAGTCATAGGGGAGAGATAGAGAAAGATATGAAGGGAGGAGAGACTAGGAGGGTCTCCATCATCAATTTTTCATCACCATTGGTATATTACATAGGGTACATTCATCAAGGTAAGATAATCTCTTTGCATAGGAAAATATGGTTGCATGTGGATCCATGTCTTTTTGAAAATTCAAGGGAAAGTAACAGTAAATGGCGTGATAGCCCAGATTCTCACCTTAAACGTTTCTTTTCTTCTTTCCTTTTTTTTTCACAAGGGAGGGGAGGGGGTGTTAGGCCATCAACAAGAATCTATCCAATGTCATCTGGCTAGCCAATAAAAAAGTGAAGATGATCCTGCCTTCAAGGATCTTATTTTGATGGAAGGTATGGCATGTAGAAAGAACAAATAGTATACTAGATTGGCTAAGGCATAGACAAAAAAATGTGTAATCAGTCCAGGCTAGATAGACATTCCAGAGGGCTTTAAATGCCACATAAAGTAGATAGATAGATGGATAGATAGATAGATAGACAGATAGATAGTGTGTGTGTGTGTGTGTGTGTGTGTGTGTGTGGAGAGAGAGAGAGAGAGAAAGAGAGAGAGAGAGAGAAAGAGATTTCCCAAATGCAATGATGCCACTTGGGGAACCAGTGAAGCTTCTTAAACTGAGAAGTGACCTGGTTTATGAAAATTAATTTGGCAGACCCTCAGAAGATGAATTGGAAACAGGATAGACTGGATGTAGAAAGTCCCATAAACTATGCCCACTTCAACTGTACCAAGGTCAATCAATTAAGCAAGGAAGCAAAAGCACAAAGAATATCTCTTGAGCTATTTGATTCTGAAGCTAAACCTACAGTAAATGTTGAGGAAAAAATGAAAACTCTTATTCTACTGTATTAGGAGCTTTGTCTGACTCCAGTTATAGCACTAAGCCCATTTGGGGCTGTGTCTCACTTTGTTTTTGAAGCATCTTCAATTAAAAATAAAAATAAATCTTCATGTGGACAATGAAGAAAGGAAAAGATCTCTCTCTCTCTCTCTCTCTCTCTCTCTCTCTCTCTCTCTCCTGGCAACACTACAAGTGAAAAGTTCTCACATTATTTACCTAACTAGGGAGCAGTTATTAGACAAAATCAAATTTGAAATAAAGAATTCACCTGATTCTGAAGATGACTTGCTAAAAAGCTGATCTCATCAGACACCAGAATGCAATGGGAATTGCTTCCAGGTAAACTCCAAATGGTATTTGGATTACTCAAAGCTATTGGAAAGGTTACTTGCAAATATGGTGTGTCTTGGCTGGTCATGAAGTGTTTACCTCTGGAACAGCAAACCTTAGAGACATTCCAATATTTACGCTTTCAGCTCATGTTTAAAGTTAAAACCCAAAGTATAAAGGATTGATTATAATAATCTCTTAATGGTTAATAAAACTGTCATTTGCTAAAGTTTTGTTTACTATACTGGCATTTTTTAATATTGTACAGCTATTCAAGGTTTTAGAATTATCTATAAGAAAGATAAGAAGCTAGGTTTACTAATCCAAGTGACTTCACCCTTTTCTGTCTGCTTCTTTAGCTATACATACTCACACACATATAGATACATATATATATACATATACATATGTACACATAAACATATTCATATATATATATATATATATAAATACATATACATAGGGGGCTAGAAGGGGGTAATTTCTAAGATCTCCTCCAGCTCTAATGTCCTATACTCTATGAATAAAGATTTCATAAAATTCATGAAGCATATGTTTGTCAGTTTTTTTCTGCATAGGCTTAATGCCACCAGGAATTTCTCTTTAATTTTCCTATAGAATAAGACTTTTGCAAATGGCTCCCTGACTTTTATTTACATCTAGAGGCAGTGTGGAAAAATGGATCTAGCTCTCACCCGAGAGCCAGGAATCTTACCTTGGAAATTTACCATTTGTGTGACTCTAGGCAAGGTAATTCAACCCTCTACACCTCCGCTTCTTCCTCATTCCATATAGGGATTGTAAATACCTCTTGTGCTTGACTCTCAGGGTGGTTATTACAACATTATTATTAATATTTTAATTAATTAATGTTAATACTAACAATGATAGTTAGTACTTATATGTCTTTTTATCTTTTACAACATGTTTTAAATCCAAATTCTAAGCCCAGCATTCTATCCACCATGCCACCTACCTGCCTGCCAATCTGTTATAACAATACTGTAATAGAGGGGCTATTGTCATAGCCCATTTTACAGATGAAGAAACTGAGGCTCAGAGAGTTGAAGTGACGTGCTCAGTATTCTCACACCTTATTCCCCACTATGTACTCTTTGATTTAGTAACACTGGCCTCCTTTCTGTTCCATAAATAAATTGCTCTCTTGGCTCTGGGCATTTTCTCTGGGTGTCCCTCATGCCTGGAATGCTCTCCCTCCTTGTCCCCACCTACTGGCTTCTCTGGATTCCTTCAAGTCCTAACTAAAATCCTAAGATTGTTAGGAAGCCTTTTCCACCCCTTCTTTTCCTATTTATTCTGCATATCTTCTTGTACATATTTGTTTGCTTGCTGCCTTCTCCATTAGATTGTGATTATTAATTAATCAATGTCTGAGATAGCAGTGAACCAAAGTCTTCCTAACTCCTAATTCAGTACTGATCTTCATATAACAATGCTCAACATTAGCAAAGAGCTTTAAATGTTCTCTAATGTGAATCTCCCAACTCTATGTGGTGTATGCTATAAATATTATCTCCATTTTAATAAGGAAACTGAGGCTCAGAGGATTAAGTGGTTTGATCATGGTAGCAATAAAGTGCTAGACTTAGAGCCAGGAAAATTTGAGTTCAAATCCTACCTTAGACACATCATAACTGTGTGACCCCAGACAATTCACTTTACCTCAGTTTCTGCCTCAGTTTCCTTCTCTGTAAAAATAGAAGTATTAATAGAACAAATTAATGGAATTGTTGTGAGGATCAAATTAGATATTACATGTAAAATGCTTTGCGAACTTGAAGGCACCATACAAACACTAGCTTTTAAGTGTTAGAGCTAGTTATGAAATGTCAGTCAGGATTATGTATATATGTAAAAGATTATGTATGTAAAGCATGAGGGCAATATAAATATCAGCATTTATTCTGCAGTCTTTCTATTTGCAAACTAGCCTGAAATCATATTTTCATCTTTCTAATTATTTCTAAAATTGGCAACTTGTGCTTTTCAAATGAAAAGATACTGATTGTAGAACCCAGTAGAAGTACATTTATTTTTCCCCATAATTTTGCTAATCCACAGGGGAGGAGATGCTTTAAGCGTTAGGTTTTCTCCTGTTTCCTGCTGATGTATAGCAGATAAATTGCTCACTTTGTGGAACTCTATTTTCTTTCATGTTATAAGGGTAACCTTTAGGCCAAGAAAGAGGGGAAATCATTTACCTACCTGCTAATACTTCCTTAGCTGGAGGTATAGCCATGAGAAGAGGCAAGGAGACAAGACGGGGACAGGAAAACAGTATCATCAGTGCCAAGCAGTAAGTGCTTAACCCTGAACATAGCTAAAGGTCAAGAGAAGCACAGAGGGCAGTGAAATCCAATTTGCCAGCTTTGTAGTGGCTCTCTCCATAAGCCACCATACAGCTCCACTCTGCTTTGCTCACTTTGATGATTTCCTAAAGGTTACACCATGATTTATACATTATTTCCAGTTTTATGTATTTCAGCTTCACAGAAGTGCTTCTGTTGTTTTAATTATGGTGACCATCACTGCAGAAATGCTATATTCAAAGGTTATGGAACTCTGAAAGAGCTGGCTTCCAGGTTTTTCTATGCTAAATAAGGTTTTATTGTTGAGAGAATCATATCTGACCTTAAGTAGTACCTAGTGCCTTTAAGAGCCAACAAGGTGCTCCCAAACCTGGTATATAACCGCCATGATAGTTGGCATGTATACTGTACTTAAATTCAGTGTGGCACAATGGAAATTACACTGGATCTGGAATTAAATGAAATTGATTAAAAAACTTCCTCTTACTAGCTGTGTGATCTTGGACATGTCACTAAACACCTCTGAGCCTCATTTTCCTCATCTCTTAGAAAGGAGTGGTTGGAAGATGTGACATCTAAGGTCTCTTACTGTTCTAGGACATGATTTTATGAACAATTATTATATGAGTCAGTCAATAAACATTTATTTAACACCTGCTATGTTCACTCCAGGCACTGTGTTAAGTGCTGGAATTTTTAAAATGAAACAAAATATAGTCCCTGCCCTCAAGGAACTCACACTCTAATGGGGAAGACAGTAAGCAAACAAATATGTACAAGAAGATATGCACAATAAATAGGAAAAGAAGGGGTGGAAAAGGCTTCCTATGAAACTTAGGATTTTAGTGGGGACTTGAAGGAAGCCAGAGAAGCCAGTAGATAAGGAGGGAGAGCATTCCAGGCATGAAGGACACCCAGAGAAAATGCCCAGAGCCAAGAGAGTAATTTATTTATGGAACAGAAAAAAGACCAGTGTTACTAGATCAAAGACTATGTAGTAGGGAATAAGGTGTGAGAATACTGGAAAGATAGGGGGCAGCTATGTTATAAAGGGTTTTGAATGTCCAGAAGATGATTTTGTATTTGATCTTGGAGAAAATAGGGAGCTACTGGTGTTTTTTTTTTTTAGTTGGGGGTGGGGGAGGGGATAGAAGCAGGAGGTGGGTACCAGACATGGTGATGCATGACTGTAATCACTGATCTTGGGGAAGGTGGACAACTTGATTTGGGAGTTCTAAAGTGTATTGGAGCTAAAGCCAATCCAGCGTCTACATTAAGTCTGGCACAAATATGGTGAGTTATCCTAGAAGAGAGCCACCCATCTACCTAAGAAGGGGTGAATAATCAAAGCAAAAAAAAAAAAAAGAAGCAAGTGAAAGTTTGCATGATGGTGATTATTGTGGAGTTTAGCCACAAGTAGCCACTGAACTTCTAGCCTGGGATAGATAAAGAGAGCAGGTCTCTAAAACAAACAAACAAACAAACAAATAAATAAAACAAAAATAACAACAACAACAAAAAGACATTTATCATCTCATTTGAACTTCATTGTTGCTCTTGTTCAGTCTTTTCAGTCCTCTCTGACTCTTCGTGGACCTCTGTGCATGTGGTTTTTCTTGGCAAAGATACTGGAGTAATTTACTATTTCCTTCTCTATTGTCAAAAAGAGGTTAAGTGACTTACCCGGTATCACACAGCTAAATTAGTTTCTGAGGCTGGATTTGAATTCAGGTCTTACTGACTCCAAGCACAGTGCTCTATTCACCATACCACCTAGTTGCTCCTTGAACCTCATAATAACCCTATGAAGACTTTATCATTATTCCTGTTTCATAGATGAGAAAACCTAGGTTGAGATAAGTGGTTTGGCTGTGTGACCTTAAGCAAGTTATTTAATCTCTCAGTTCCCTTTCTAAGACTATAAAGTAGAGAATAGGTGGTGATCTGCCCATCTGCCTTAGTAGAACAAGTTCTCCCCTGGGGCTCCCTATATTGACAAAATCACAGTTCAGAGTCAATACATAACCCCCATTTATATATATATATGTGTGTGTGTGTGTGTGTGTGTGTGTGTGTGTGTGTGCGCGTGCATGCATGTGTGTGTGTTTCTGTCTGTGTGTGTATGTGTGTATATATAAATGCCATTGAGTGTGAAACACTGTGCACATGGTTGGGAGTTTCAAAAAGTTTATGCTACATAGTAAGTACTTCATGTAGCTTGCAATCCAATAGGTGGAAAAGATAGTTCGATGAGTATACAATATATCATGATAAATATAATGTATAATATACAATGTTTTGATATTATATACATAATATTTAACAAAAAAATACATTAGAACTATGAAAAAAGTTCTGTGGAACATCCCAAGAACAAAAATTAATACCAACCAAGATGGATCAAGGAAGACAACACATAGGGTATTTCAAAACCTTTTCGGCAAGACATTCTCCCCCTTTATATCAACGCTACACCTCTTATTACTTTAAAGACATGTGATTTTATTCTTATGAGTACATCCTCCTAACCCATATTGCAACTTTTCTGTGAGTTGACAGAAAGCCCCAGAGTGATTCTATGTCCAAAAATGTCATCACCGTGCAGCCAAATTGGTTTCAAGCCTCGTCAAATGTAGGCAACCGGGCTGGTCCACCACAACAGACATCTATTTTGTTACCCTGCCCATAACCTGGAGCATTCTATGTTGGTTGGATTACCAGAGCTTGGCTTTCCTTCTAGAGTTGCCTTCAAGAATCCAGAATCACCCCCACATCATACTGAGTTATCTGGTTAAAACTTGAGTGTCTTACTATTCAGCTCAATATTCTTTCTTCTTATTGTGTTTCCAGAAAAGACAATCAGTGGATTCTTCTCTGCATAGAATAAACAAACTTTGTCAAGTTCCCTTCTTAACCTTCCTTTTCTGAACTAAGAATGATAACTCTGACATCCTATTATTATTCTCCATTGGTTCCTATTTCCATACTTCTGATCAGTCCCTCTTTTTTGGACCCATTTCTAAAGGCCTCTTACTCATTCATGACTGATGAAGACCCAAATCCACATTTGTGCTATGGAAATGCTTGTGTTATTCCATAAATTAAATATAAAAATTTTAAAGAAAGACTCAGAGTTGATACAAAGAAATAGTGTGGAGGGGGGAGCACGGAGTGTTGAATCCTAGTTTACTGCATGCATAACCTTGGGCAAATTGTTTCACTTCTCTGGGCTTCAGTTACCTCATCTGTAAGAGGATAGAGTTGAAGCAGATGACCCATAAAGTCTGCCACTTTCCTGTCCAAAGCCCTTAAAACAATGATATCACCTCAAAGTTCCTTTATACTATTAATTACACCTGTCTGAAAGCAGTAGGCGGCACCCTCCTCACACATAGGGCATGGCTCAGGTGAAGTCTGTGGGTTCCCCTTGCTGGGGCCCCACCACCTTTGGAATGACTGCCCAGACCAGATCTTGCTCTTCTCTCCCCTCTGGCAATAAACAGTCTCATCGGAGCTGAGCCAGGAGGAGTGGTGAAGTTATAAATGTAATTTTAAAGCTTTCCTCTAAGGGAGTCAGTGTTCTAAGTGTCTCATTTTTCATTAACACCTATTCCCACTCCTATGAAGAACTAAGTAGGTAAAGACCAAACATGCTTCCATTTTTTTTTCTAATAAAATTTCTGCCACATGCCATATGTTTATTTTATTTTGTTGATTTTATTGCCATTTGAATTTGTTAGGGTGGGGGAGGGCAGACATTGTACAAATTAAGAAGTTTCCAGAAACTTGAACATAAAGGCTTTAAGCCTTAGATCTTTGAAACCTTAGCCTGGGATACATCAACCTGTTTAAAGCTGCCTATTTTTTCACAGTCTCATTTTACAAAAATGCTGTCTAGCTTGAACAGTATGCTACCTTCAGTTCTAACTGTGGTCTTGAAAATGCTCCTGACAAAAATGTGCTTGTGATAATAATATGGTAAAAACTGGAAAAGACCTTGTCACAGAGATTGCAGTCTTTGACCGAAATTCACTAGTAAACATTTAATAACCACTTACTGTGTTCCAGACACCGTGCTAAGTGGTGGGGACACAAAGAAAGGCCGAAACATGCTCTTTGCCCTCAAGATGCTCATATTCTAATGGAGGAAATAATATGTAATCAACTACATAAATATAAGATTATACAGTATATATGAGATATATAGATATACATGTGTATGTATGTATATATATATATGTATGTGTATGTATACGTGTGTATATATGTATTTTTGGGTATGTGTGTGTGTATATGTGTTGTGTGTGTGTGTGTGTGTGTGTGTGTGTGTGTGTGTATGCATGTGTGTATGGCAAATGGAAGGCACTAGTGCCTGGGGTCAGGATTTAGGATTTTGAGCAACCAAGAAAGCCAGGAGAGGAAGATCATTCTAGGCGTACATCGTAGCTTTGAAAAAGAACTTAACAGTTACGCTTCTCTCTTTCTTTCTTTCTCTTTCTTTCTTCCTTCCTTCTTTCTTCCTTCCTTCCTTCTTTCCTTTCTGTCTTCCTTTCTTTATTCCTTTCTCTCTACCTCTTTCTCTCTTTCTTTTCTCTTTCTTTTTACTTTTTTTTTTTTTGGCTTAGAAATCCAAAGTTGAAATGGATCAACATCACTGAATTCATTTTGCCTTTTTAAGATTTCCTGGCAGAAGATCAAAGAAAAGGAGAAGAAAAGCTCAAGATAAGGCTTAAAAGTAGGAGGCTCCCACACTACAGGCACAAGAATGGCAAGGTCTGTTTGTCGTAGAAATAATTTTGACAACAACTCCTGCCGTCATGGAAACCCGGCCCCAGGTCTAGTGTGAATTTCAGGAATGAAAGGAGAAAACAGATGTTTCAGGTGCTGTAAATGGTTTTAGACTGTAAACTCTCCTGATCTTCACGACAAACTGACCTTTAAAAAAATCCACAGTGTTGTACACATTTTATTTGCATTAAGTAAACAGAGTTAAGGAGGAAAGATAGACCAAGCCTTTAAAAAGTACTTGCCTCCCTCCCAGGAAAGAAAAAAGAGCAACCCTATTTAGGATAATCTATAAATCAGTCCTCCAGTGAAGTTGAAATACTATTTTAAGCTTTATTCAAGACAAATAGAAAGAGGAATTCCTTGCAGAGAAGCAGCCTTATAAACAAAACATGAGCCTGGCCAGTGCTGCCCCATGTCGACATCTGTCACTTGGCAGATGGCACCCTCATAACTCACCCGAACAACCTGGCTCTTGAGTCCACAAGGACAATGGACTGACTTTTGATGACTCTTTAACAGAATGTGTGGGGAAAAGACTTGAGGGGCTGTTCCCCTGGGATATAATTCAAGGGCAGCAATTTCTAAAAGGTTTACCTCCTTTCACTTTCACAGGCTTTTAGTACTAGATCATTCCCCCTTACCTCCCCCTCCCCCCAAAATGGTACAGGATTTATGATTTAGGAAGCAACACCAGGTTTATATTTGTGGATGTTGAAGGTATTACATTTGGAAATCATTTTGCTGTTGTTTATTTGGTTCACAAGGTCATACTTTCAACATTCAAAAAAAAAGTGAAAGACATTTCTCTTAAATTGAAGAAGTCAGTTGATTAATCATTTATAAAAGAAACAAAGCCATTGTATTTCAAGGTCTATAAAGCAGCAGAATTCATTCACTAAAAGTAAGCTTCAATTAAGGGAACACAGATGAAAGAAAAAAAACAGCAACAACAATTTAGCTAGCCAGAGATATTCTGAATTCATTTGTAGTTATGTTAGGTAGTCTTAGCATTGATAAAGCACAATGTTTTCTTCTGGTTGAGTGTTCAGTGACATAATTTCTCTGGATATGTCATTGAACTTTATTTTAATTCAATTCAGTTTAATAGGGGCTGCTATGTACCAGTGGCTGAGGTCGCAAAGATAAAAACAGTCATCCTGGCCCTCAGAGTACTTACATTCTAATTTCAGTGAAATGAGGAGATCAAATTCACATATCACATGCACCAAAACCAGTTGGCCTATTATATGTTCATCATAAACTATAAAGACATCCCATGATGTCAAAGCAAGTAAGCAAAATGGTCATTTTCCTCATTCAGAAAATCAGAGGATAATTGACCCAGAGTCAGAAGGGGCTTCAGAGGACAATCATGTTGACTTCCTCGTTTTATAGAGGAGGAAACTGAGGGATATGGAGGCTAAGTGATTTGCCAATGGTGTAATGGATAGGTGCCAGATTTTAAACTAGTTCATCTGATTTTAGGTTCAGTATTCTTTCTTCCTCTGTTACAACTGCCTCTCTCATTGAAGTAGCTAGCTCCCTTTAGATAGTATTTAATAAATTGAAAATCACTTTTCCCACAACAAGCCTTCGAGATAAGTAATAAAATTGTATTTTCCTTATTTTGCACATGGGGAAACTGAGGCACATCTAGACAAGAATTGAACCCAGATCTCCCCTAGCCACAAGTCAACCACTTTTTCCACCATCCCATGCTTCTTTGTAAGCCTCTGTAATTGACTGTGTGGTTAAAGAGTTTGAATTTAACACTTTTTGAACAGTTCAAGATCCCCCCCCCCAAAAAAAGCAACTTATTTCCAAGCCATTGATCAACCTAGATAGTACATTTAAAGTCAGGAAGGATATTAGAATTCATCAACATCCTATAGCTGAGGAAACTGAGGCCAATCAGGGTTAATGGAGCTGTTCATGGTCACATGGGTAATAAGTAGCAAAGGCATATGCTGACATAAAATAAGTTTTCCTAATTTAGGTCTAAATTTGCTAGCAACAATTACTAGCATCAAGATTCATGTTTCTCTTAGAATATTGCTAGTCCTGTTGATCACAGAAATAACTGGGCTCCCTCTACATTTGTCAAAGTGATTTTCTGTAAGCTCAGACCTGACTCCCTACTCAACCAATTCCAGTGGCTTCCTTTTGCTTCTGGAATATAACATGCATTCCTCTGTTTACCTTTTAAAACCCTACACAGACCCCAACCTATCTGTCCATCCTTATTGGACATGGCTCCTCTTCCTGCACCCTGCAATCTGGTCAAACTGACCTGCTCTCTGTCCCTCCTTCACAACACTATCTCCCATCTATGAGCCTTTGCATGGCTATCACCCATATCTGGAGTATACTCTCTCCTTTCTTCTACCTCATAGAATCCTTTGCCTTTTTAAATGTAGCTCGGGTACCATCTTCTGCTTGAAGCCTTTCCTAATTTCCCAATGGCTAGTGCCCTTCCTCTCAAACTATCTTGTATTTAACTATTTTGTTCTTATTACCTCTACATTTATGCTTCATATACTTGTAGATGCAGTTAGTGTCTCCCTTCTTAGAATGCAAACTCCTTTCAGTTGGGATTATTTTTATATTTTTATCCTTTTTCCCAGAATAGTGTCAGGCCTATAGTAGGTACGTAATAAATATTTGATTGATCTTCAAGACTAAATCAGGTCAAAAAGCAGCATTCCTCCATTATTAACAGTCAAATTTTGTAGTCAAACTCTTTTGTTTAGCTTTTAAAGTCCCAGCCCAAAGTCACCCACAAGCTCATTAGTCTACATAACCTGTCAGACAGTGAGGTTAATCATAAAGGTACCCTGAGCCTTGATGAGCCTTGATTCGGGGAAAAAAGAAAATCCAAGTGTGCTTTATTCAAATAAGAATTTCCACATTCAACTTTTCTTTATCTGAGGAAATCTATCCATTTCATTGGGGTTTTAGAAGTGGCTAAGTAAAAGCTATGCTCATAACATGATGAAGTTGTGAGGGGTTTAGGGTCAGAGAATCAAAATGTGAATCCTGACTGCCATTTACTGCCTGTGTGACATAGGGTGTCTCTGTGTGATTTTCTGAGCCTCGATTTCCTAATCTACAAAATGAGGAAGGTAACATAGATGGGGAATATTTTATTGTCTTAAAGTCTTTTGCTTTGGACATGTTCTCTGGAAGACTAGTAAAAACAATAGGTAGAGACTCATGAAACATGATTTTGAGGAGATATAGACCCACTTGGTTCAAAGTGAACCAAGAGTAGCATTGTCTGGGAGACACATGCACAAACTGACAAATTGGGGACATCCCCAGATAGATAGATAGATAGATCGATCAATCGATCGATAGACAGACAGACAGACAGACAGAGAGATAGATAAAGATAGAGATAGAAATAGAGACAGGTATAGAGATAGATATAGATATATAGATACATATACATATATCTTTATTAACCTTTAAATAATATATAAATTTAATCTATCATCATAATCATCAATTTCAACATGGATTCTCCTTACAATAATGTAAATCATAGAACACTCATGCTTCTCCATCCTGCAGGTCGTTGCCTATGTCTTCCCCTCATTTTGTTTTGTTTATTTTACAAGTTCATGCAATGCATTGGGAACTTACCTTCAGTAGTCTTCATTTTGTATAAGTACCAGAGGTTAAATGATTGGCTATTCACTTAATACTGATTCAGGTTTGTTTGTTTTTTTTTCATTAATTTCTGCTTTATTAAGTCAGTTAAGTGGTTCAGTGGATAGAAACCTAGGCCTGGAGTCAAGAAAGCCTCAAATCAAATCAGGCTTCAGATAATTACTATCTGTATGACCCTGGCTAAGTCACTTCACCTCTATTTGCCTCAATGTCTTCAACTGTAAAATGGTGGTTATAATAGCACCTACCTCTGGGTTGTTGTGAGGATTAAATGAGATATTTGTAAAGTGCTTAGTATAGTGCCTGTCACATTGTAGGTGTTTAATAAATGCTTGTTTCCTTCCTTGCTTCTATTAACGGCCTACAGAAATAAAGTTTTTCTTTTCCTTCTTTAAGGAATTTATATAATACCTAGGAACTGCTAGATGTCTCTATTAGAGTTAGTGTAATAGGTTTTTTCCACCTCTGTCTTATTACATGATTATCTCTAAAGGGAGTATAATTTTATATTAAATATAAGGCAATTCATTTTAGTGTGCTTTAGTAACAACGGACTTTTTAAAAACTTTTTAATTGTTTCATTAGAATAATTCCTTAGATGTGATAGCCTAAAGTAACCCAGAAATATGCCAATCTCCATTCATTCTAAAAACTGATCCTAACAAAAATAAATATCTAGGTTACTAACCTGTATTCTGAAGAATGTTAGATTTGCCTTTTTTTTTAAAATTGTATCCCCTCCTCCCTGAGAGAGAAATATATTATTTTTGTTGTTCAATTGTTTTAGTACTGTCTGACTTTTCAAGATCCCATTTGGGGTTTTCTTGGCAAAGATACTGGAGTGTTTTGCCCTTTCCTTCTCCAGCGTACTTTACAGATGAGGAGACCAAGGCAAACAGGGTTAAGTGACTTACCCAGGGTCACGCAGCTTATTAAGTGTCTGAAGTTTCCAATTCCTTACTGATTATTAGACAAATGAGAATAGAACAAAAGGGATTAGTACAAAATAGTTATTCTGCCAAAGATATAACTATTCTAAACATATTATTTAAATTTAATAAAATGTACAATGTACAGTGTAAAGGAGACTCATAGTCCTGAAAATTTTTTCTCTGCATTTAAATCTCATTTTTCCAACTGGGAAAATAGGATTTAGTGAACTGGGAGTCAGGAGACTTCACTACTGATTCCAACTCTACCCCACTACTGTGTGACCTCCAATGTCTGGTCATCTCTCTGGGCCTCAAGTTTTCTCATCCATAAAATAAAAAGGTTGAGCGAGGTGATATATGTTGAGACTTCTAATTCTGAAATCCTATGGTTCTATGAAAAACATAGAAAAACATAATCTCCTAGAGAAACTTCTGAAGAAAAATAAAATAAAAGTTGTTGTTATTGTTGTTTTAATGTAACTTCTTTCCACCCCCCACTCCCCCCCCCATAATAGTCACTGGGGGCTAAATGTTGTATTAAGGTTAAGTACTTAGCTCCAGCAATCAATGCATGGTTCAATGACTGAACTACAAACATAGTCCCTGTGTTTCTAAAATCTCTGCCCCTAGAGCATACTGTAGTAGGTGTGGACCACTTTGAAATGCTTGCTTCCTTCAAGGAACATGAGACAAGAATCTGACTGAATCAGTGCCAACTCTTTGAATTAAATGATATTAAAAAACCAATGATAACCTCCCCATGCCCAAAGCAAACTGTTGGTTAAATCAACCAGTTGAAATTAAGTGCTTCTAAAATTTGCTTTAAAAATCACAGTTTTATTTTAAGATCAGTATTCCAGCTGAATGATTTTACTATTTGTCTTAAGTTGGTCTCTTGTAATAGTGAATAGCATGCTGGGCCTATACTTAGGAAGCCTTTGGATCAGCCTCAATTTCAAAATCTGTAAAATAGTGATTATTCTACAAGGTTGTTATGGGGCTTCCCTGAGCTAAGATATATAAATAAAATATAACACTTTTCCTAAACTTATTTGCAGATTTTAAAACCCTATACTAATGCCAGTATATTAGGTGAGAAAAAGTAACTTTTTTTTTTTTACATTGACTGTTGGTCTCAATACTGGACATAATACTCAAGTGAGTCAATGATGGAAAGAATGGTCCAAATCTTCATATCATAAGATGTTCTTAATATCCCTTTCTGTCTAAACAAAAAGCTAGAAAAAGAATGAATGCCAAATACCTGGGGAATGGATAAACAAAATGTGGAATATGAATGCACTGGAGTCTTACTCTCCTGGATTTGTTTCTGACTTTGCCACAAAGAAACAATTGCAGTTTTTCCCTGTAACTTCTTTCCCTCAGTACCTGTGACCTCAACTGCTCATGGATTCAGCCAGCCCATCTCAACTCCTCAATGGAATTGCTTAACTTCAACATCACAGCCAAGAGAAGGTACTTCTCCCATCTTTTTCAACTCAATGGTGTTATCTTCTCCTATTAGAAGGTAAGCTTGTGGAGGACAGAAACCATGTTTTTTGTTTTTGGTTCTGTTTTTTTAACTTGTATTTATATCCCCAGCACTTAGCATAGTCTCTGGCAAATAGGAAGACCTTAATAGATAACTGTTGCCTCATCTTGCCAAGCCTTATTTATCATAAGAAGTTATAAAATAAAGAATTCATCAAAACTTGGGAAGATGTGTATATGTCGATACAGAGTGAAGTAAGTAGAACCTTGATGACCATGACAATAATGTAAAGGAAAACAATATGGAAGGCCATCACAACTCAATTTATATGTATGTGTGTATGTGTGTGTGTGTGTATGAATCAATCTCTTAGCTCACATTCATACCTACTCTTTCCTTATTTTAATCAATCAGTCAATAAGCATTCATAAAAAATCTACTATGTCCCAGGCACTAGGAATACAAACAAGAAAGATAAATAATTACTACTTGGAAAGAACTTACGTGCTTTCTCTTTACAGCATTTCTTAACCAAATACCTCTGTTATCTTAATAATAAGCTTTACTGGATTAAGATAAATGGTAATTAATAAAAAGCATAAATATTACTTCACATGAAATATATATATACGCATACGTACATATACATATATATACATATACACATATACACAAACATACATGTATATATATATGTATGAAACTTTCCATTCTACCCCTAGACACAAAACTTCCTCATGTCCAAAATCCCTCCAGGTCAGTGTCTGTCTATATCTCTGTATCCTTCTCTTTGGCCCTCTCCTCTCTTCTCCTCTTTTACTTTCCAGGAAAAACCTAGGACAGGATGAGAGGGCTAATCCGTTAGTTGAGTATCTTATTTATACGTCTGAAATAAGAGCAGGAAAATGAAGTTAACTTATGAGAAGTTTAGAATGATCCATAGAATCTTTGCTGATGTCCACACTCACAGATGCATAGGGAAACCATACAGCACAATGCTGGCTCTGGAGTCATGGGGAATGCCACTCCTTGGAACTAAAATTTCATTGCCCTTTGATCTGCCCCTGAATTCTCCAGGGACCCAACAGGGACTCAGCTCACATGTGCCCAGAGGCTGTCAACCATGTGGCATCCTAACTATTGCACATCTAATGACAACAGACACAAAGGGGCAGACAAATAGGTGCCATTCTGGCTACCTTTGTATACCTTAATGCCCCTCTTTTTGACCTTCCAAAACTCTCTCACTCTACCATGCCTAATATCACTACATACTTCTTCCTGTCCTCATCAGCCTGAGATTCCCCAAAAGATGAATGAAGTCATGCTAATATATTAATATGCTGGCAAGAAACTTAGAAAGTGGGGGGGGGGGGCAGAGCCAAGATGGCAGAGGGAAAGCAGTGACTTGCTAGAGCTCTCCCCCAAAGCCCTGCAAATACCTACAAAAAATGGCTCTGAACAAATTCTAAAGCAGCAAAACCCACAAAAAAACAGAGTAAAACAAATTTCCAGCCCAACACAACCTGGATGGCTGATAGGAAAGGTATATCGTGCCGGGCTGGGAGAGGAGCGCAGATTGGCATGGGCATGCAGGCTGCAGTGACCCTGGAGCAGGCCTCAGAGGACTGAATCACGGGCAGCTGCGGCGATTTCCAGACTTCTCAACTCACAAACGCCAAAGACAACTTGGAAGGTCAGTGGGAAAAGTTTGTGACTGCAGTGAGAGAAGAAGTTAGATCTCAGCCACCCCGTGGGAAGCGGCTGCCTTCTGAGCTTCTAGCCCACAGACTGAGGGGGAATCGAGTGGCTGATCAGAGGGGGATTGCAAGGATCTCTTTGCCAGTGCTGAGGCAGAAATCCCTTACTTTACCAGTGCTTGGATCTGGGTCACAGTTCTGAGGGGTGGTCCTGGGGCGAGGAGGAGCGCTGGGGTGGTGGAGCTTGTTGTGGCGGTAGAGAGGAAATACCTCGGCCCTTATCATAGCACCTTGGAAGAACTGACACTTTTCAGGTCCCTAGAAGTATCTCTGAAAACAGCTGTACAAACCCCCGAAGCTTGGGACAGTACATTCTCCACATTGGAAACAGACTCTTACATTAACAAAGAGTTTAAAACTCAAGTAATTGGTTGGGATTATGAGCAAGCAGCACAAAAAGAGTCAGACTATATTATCTTACTTTGGTGACAAAGAAGATCAAAACATACAACCAGAAGACGAAAACAAAGTCAAAGCTCCTACACCCAAAACTTCCAAGAAACATATGAATCAGTCCCAGGCCTTGGAAGAGCTCAAAAGGAATTTTGAGAAGCAAGTAAGAGAAGTAGAGGAAAAACTGGGAAGAGAAATGAGAGTGATACAAGAAAACCATGAAAAGCAAGTTGACAGCTTGCTAAAGGAGACCCAAAAAATACTGAAGAGAATAACAACTTAAAAAATAGCCTAACCGAAATGACAAAAGAGGTCCAAAAAGCCAATGAAGAAAAGAATTCCCTAAAGAGTAAAATTGGACAAATGGAAAAGGAAATCCAAAAGATTAATGAAGAAAATGCTTCCTTAAAAATTAGAATAGAGCAATTGGAACCTAGTGACTTTATGAGAAATCAAGACACTGCAAAACAAATCCAAAAGAATGAAAAAATAGAAAACAATGTGAAATATCTCATTGGAAAAACAACTGACCTAGAAAATAGATCCAGGAGAGATAATTTAAAAATTATTGGGCTATCTGAAAGCCGTGATCAAAAAAAGAGCCTAGACATCATCTTTCAAGAAATGATCAAGGAAAACTGCCCTGATATTTTAGAACCAGAGGGCAAAATAGAAATTGAAAGAATTCACTAATGTCCTCCTGAAAGAGATTGCCAAAGGAAAACTCCTGGAACATTGTAGCCAAATTCCAGAGCTTCCAGGTCAAGGAGAAAATAGTACAAGCAGCCAGAAAGAAACAATTCAATTATTGTGGAAACACAATCAGGATAACACAAGATTTAACAGCTTCTACATTAAGGGACCGCAGAGCATGGAATATAATATTCCAGAGAGCAAAGGAGATAGGATTACAACCAAGAATCACCTACCCAGCAAAACCAAGTATAATTCTTCAGGGGAAAAAATGGTCATTCAGTGAAATAGAGGACTTTCAGCATTCTTGATGAAAAGACCAGAGCTGAATTGAAAATTTAACTTTCCAATATGAGACTCAAGTGGAACATGAAGAGGTAAACAGGAAAGAGAAATCATAAGAGACTTATTAAGGTAGAACTGTTTACATTCCTGCATGGAAAGATGATATTTGTAACTCATGAGACCTTTGTCAGTATTAGGGTAGTTGGAGGGAAAAAAATTATATGTGTGTATATAGATTGATAGATAGATAGATAGATAGATAGATAGATAGATAGATAGATAGATAGATAGATAGATAGATGGATGGATAGATAGGTAGAGGGCACAGGTGAGTTGAAGATGAAGGGGTCATAACTGGAGAATAAAATTAAGGAGTGAGGGGATTATACTAGGAGAAGGAGAAAGGGAAAGGTAGAAGGGGGTAAATTATCTCACAAAAAATAAAACAGAAAAGAAAAGAAAAGGCTCTTACAGTGGAGGGGAACCAGGGGAAGGTGAGAGGAAATGAGTGAATCTTATTCTCATAGGATTTGACTTAAGGAGGGTATAACATACACACTCAATTGGGTATGGAAATCTGTCTTACCCTACAGGAAAATAGGAGGGGAAGGGGACAAGAGAGTAGGGGGATGATAAAGAGGAAGGCAGATTGGGAAAGGGGGTAATCAGAAGCAAATAATTCTGAAGAGGGACAGGGTCAAAAGAAAGAATAGAATAAATGGGGGAGTGGGATAGGATTAAGGGAAATAGAGTTAGTTTTTCACAGCATGTCTACTATGGAAGTGTTTTGCATAACTGCACACGTATAGCCTATATTGAGTTGCTTGCCTTTTCAATGAGGGTGGGTGGGGAGGGAGGAAGGGAGAAAATTTGAAACCCAAAGTTTTAAAAACACATGTTTAAAAAAAATGTTTTCACATGCAACTGGGAAATAAGAAATACAGGAAATGGGGTACAGAAATCCATCCTGCCCTACAGAAAAATAAAAGGGGAAGCAGGGGAGAGATAGCAAGGAAAGCAGACTAAGGGAAGGGGTATTCAGAATGCATGCCATCTTGGGGTGGGGGGAGGGGAGAGATGGGATGAAAATTTGGAACTCAAAATCCTGTGGAAGTAAATGTTGAAAACTAAAAATAAAAAAAAAGAATTTAAATAAAAAAAAAAGAACACCATCCACATCCAGAGGAAAAAATATTATGTAGTCTGAATACAGATCGAAGCATACTGTTTTCTTTGTGTTTTTTTTTCTCTATTGTGGTTTTCCCCTTTTGTTCTGATTCTTCTTTTATAACATGACCAATGTGAAACTTAAAAAGAAAAAAAAAGGAAGCTTGGAAAGACCTGACTATGGGTCATTAAGGCAAAAAGAAGCCATAGAACAAATAGGGAAGTGCTTCTATTGAATATCACAGGCTACATGACAGAATGAGGAAAAGATCAAAATAGGAGTGAGAGGGGTTCAGTTCTAGTTCTGCTCTCATATTTCTTGGCTGAGTGGCCTTGTACAAGTCATTTAATCATTTTGAGACTCATTTTCCTTATTTGTCTTTTCTTCCTATGTGACTTGTCAATGAGAGCAACTTATCATAAAAAGCTCTGAAAATAGCAGACAAATGAAAGAAATTATCAGCATTATGGGGCAGCTAGGTGGTACACTGGATAGACTGCTAGGCTGAAAGTCAGGAAGTATTCATCTTGCTGACCTCAAACACTTACTAACTGTGTGACCCTGGGAACACAATTTCTGTTTGCCTCAGTTTCCTCATCTATAAAATGAGCTGGAGAAGGAAATAGCACAACATTCCAGTATCTTAGACAAGAAAATCCCAAATGGAGTCATAATGAGTCAGACATGACTGAAACAATTGAGCAACAACAATTGGCATTATTAAGAAGCTTTATGAGACCACTGTCGATAACCAAAAAAAAAAAAAAGTCAAACAACTAATAATGCTTGAACCAATTGCCTAGACAATGTTGTTTAATTATGTAACAGGAATTTGCATTTTTCAAACGCAAAAGATGACTTCACAGTGTCCTTTCAAATTGTACCCATTATGGAGTCAATAATTACCCTGATTCTACCACAATAAGGGTAGAGCCAATGAAGCTAAAAGTGAGCACATGATCAAAGACTAAGGGAGGCACCTAGTTGCTTGTATAACAATCGCTACTTTAAAAGAGGAAGGGGACACAGATATTAGAAATAGAGCTATTCAGTGGGGCCTAAGGAGAAACATGCCAAAAAGCTATTTAATTTTCATGTTTGAATCATTGCACTTTTTACAGCCACATTCCCAGTTTTCAGGGTTACATATACCTAATTCCAGCCAACATAATCGTTGTGGTCTATGATGAAGATGTCCATGGCAAGGCAGTGTTCCCCAGTGATACAGAGGACTGAATTAAGTCATGAGGGATCATGCTCATATGTCTAAGGCTGAACCTCTCAAATAAACTGGGATGTTCTGGGTTTCAAGCAAGCCCTGGATTGTAACAAGATTGTTCAATAAAATAAAGACATAGTGAATAAGGTCCACATGAAGCATCAGAGAAGAGAATAACTCTGGACTGCCAATACCAAGGCAATGAAAGTGTCCTGGAGCCTTATAGGACTTCCACTTCCCTGTGCTCAGGAAGGATGCTGATTCATTCACAAATGCTAGCAAGTCTGACTGGGGTACATCAACACTGAAAGCCAGGCAAAGCAAATTTAAATTTTTTTTTTCCAAAACTGCATATAGCCCATGAGGTTTGGTTCCAGTACACAGCCCCAACCTGTGTTTTCCATGTACAATCTCCAAACTCAATTCCCACTATTTCCAAATGACACTTTCTCTCCAGGCATCACACTCATATTAGTCTCACCTCCAGGCTTTTGTTTCTATTATCCTTTCTCCCAGAAATGTCCTATTAAGTCATTCCCAGCTCAAATCTCATTTTCTACATGTAACTTTCTCTATCTAACCCAGTCCACATTGATCTGTCCCTCTTCTGAATTCCTATTCCCATTTAGGACAAGACAGCTCCCAATTTTCCTTCCTATGGAAATTGTAAGCTCCTAAAGGTCAATTAGGCTAAATGATGTGCAAACACTCACATAGTAAGTGATACAGCCAGAAATAGAACCCAAGAACTCTAATTCCTTGTCCAGTGTTTTTTTTTAATTTGTTTTTAATACTATACCATGCAGGCCCTAGTATTCAATATAATCATTTCCTTATTCTGTTGCTTTCTTGTTCTTTAATGAGAAGACCTGGAATAGTACCTTGGTCTTAGTAAGTAACCTAACCATTATAAATGCATGTGTTTTTTAAATTAAATTAAATAATAGAATCTCAATAAACATCTGCTTGATCAAAGAAAATTCATTTTAATTCAACAAGCATTTATTAAGCATCAATTAAGTGCTTACCAAGGGCAAAGTACTATGAAAATTGTTGTGGATACAAAAACAAAACAAAAACCACCCCCTCCCTGGAATTTCTGTTTTAGTTAATTTAAATCATTCCAGGTGGCTTCCGTATAGACAAACCAGTTTAACTTCTGAATGAGCTGATTAGAACCCCAGAGTTGTAGTGTTGGAAAAGACCTTAGCTTGAGTGGAAAAAAAATCCAGTTTCAAGAAAAGTAATCAAAAAAAGTAGGAATTGATTGACTTTAGTAGTGGGGAGTGGGAGAAGGATGGTATATGACTCATTATTCTTCTTTTCTCCTATCCTATCAAATCTTAAAGATTAAGTCTCCACAACATCTCCAAGTTCCTTCTTTTTCTCTCTACTCATACAGCCACCATGCCAGCTCAGGTCCCCCTCAATTCTTGTCTGGATTATTGTGATGACCTGTTAATTGGTCTCCTTGCTTCCAGTCCCTTCCCCCTTTTAATCCAGCCTCTAAAGAGCTGCTAATTTGGTGTTTTGGTAAGAATCTTCAGTGATTTCTCATGTCTCTAGGATAAAATATGGTATGTAAAGCCCATCAGAATCTAGTACAAGTTAATTAGTCAATAACCATTTATTAAGCATCTATGCTTGCAAGTCAAGACATTACCTCCATGATGTCATTGGTCCTCTTCAAGAACAAAGGATGAACAATCACGGGCCAGACACTGTACTAAGTACTGTGGTATACCAGTCTAACTTTTCTGGGCTTAATCTGCTTGGCCTGTGTAGTTTCAGCCAGATAAGTACTCCTCCTACATAGTATTTATTATTTCATCTGCCTCCATGCTTTGCCTGGTTGGTCCTCTATGCCTCAACTGTCCTCATTCCTCCCTTATTAATCTTAGAATTCCTAGAATCCTCCAAAGCTCAGCTAAAGGGCCAACTCCTACAACAGGCCATTCCTGAATCTTTGGTTATTAGTCCTACCTCCTACATACTTCCCACAAAAAAAAAATCAACAACAACAACATTATTTTGTATTTACTTTGAATATATCTTGCATTTATTTCTATGGGTACAGGTTGTTTCCTCCAGTAGAATGTTCTCAAGGGCATTATATCCCCAGTACCAAGTATATGCCCTAGCTCCCAGTAGGCATTTGATAAAAAATTCACATCCCAGGCTCACCCACAAAACACTTTCTAAATTGTTCACCATCCTTTCCAATCAATCTGTCATCTGCTTTTCCTGATTTTTTCCTTAGTAAAATTTCTCCTATGTTCTTTGTGCAGCTTGAGAAAAAGCAAAAAGTACTGTTTTTTTCCTCTTATTTCTTCTAAGGAAATGAAAACCGTTCCTTTTATCCAAAAAAAAAGCTAGCTGAATGGCCATAAATGCCATCTAATTTGCATGCCTCTTTGGTATATGTTTTTTTTTTTCCTTCCTGTTCTGTTAAATGCAGTGCAACATGTCTCCTTTATCATCTCACTGAGGGAGTATGGTAGTAAGCTAGGCGGGACAGTAAATGTTACTGAGTGTAAAATGGAGAGTTTCTTTTCCTTCATAATTTTGGTTCTTACTAGGGGTCAAAATAACATATAACACAACACAACAAAACATAACATAACATGTTATATAATGTTCCGTTAACATTTACGTGGGTTTATGACGTGAGTTTGTTAAGTAAGGTATCATGTGAACATGGGTTGCCATTAACAACTTCCTCATAAATTCTTTAAGGTATAAACATTGTGGCACTGACTCCTAAGCTGGAATGCCAAATGTTGAAAAAAAATGATGATCACATTTCTGCTTTGATGCTTGCTCTCAGCAGGGAAGAACTGTGGTCTTCTAAATTAGCAATTCTCTTTTAAAGCCCAAAAACCTACTGGGTGAATGCCCTAGTGAGTTCAAGAAATTCATGGAGTGGTTGATAGATTTAAATGATGTGGCTAGATATATTTCTTTTTCTCTTAATATTTTATGAGAATTTTCTCAAGCTCAAAATCCAATTTAAAAAGACAATGGTCCCCAGAATCCCACCACCTTCCAGTCTTCTTGTATGGAATCAACCTGCATGCATTTGCCATTTGTCTTAGGAAGGGAGACAGATTAGACCTTCAAGAACCCATTGGTAAAAATATAAATGCTGTGGAATATAATACAATCAGTTTCATATGGTTTAAGGAACAGCTGTTAATAATAAATATACAGATGTACACTATCATGTCCATGATTAGACAGAGATGTGAGAGAAAGAAGCTGGTCTTGAATTTCAAAGAACTGACTTTAAGTCTTGGGTTCAAATCATTATTTGACATATAGATATAGGCAAGCTATTTAACCCTCCAAACCTCACTTTCATTATCTGAGGACAGTGCACTGACTCAGAATGGCTCACCTTAACAAAATGAACCTGAATTAATCTGGTTGAGTGGCCCAACCAGCTAAAAGACTTGCACACCTTGACATAGCTTGGTGAACTCTGGCCAGCCTACCATTGCTGCCTGTTCACTTAAGGGCATACATGTCCCACCTCTTTGCAGCCAAGGACCTTCAGGTTTGTGGATTCCATGAGGACATTTCAACTGCCAAAACCTGCCATGATGATCAAACAAATTTCCATAAAAGGTGGGGTTGGTGCGGCCATGGTGTTAGGAGAGAGGAGCACATATCTATTAGAGCTAAATACTACAGATTCATATTGAGCATTTTCAGTATCAGAGCTAAGGAAATCTCCTTTTCTTAACTATTTAATGGTCTAAGAGTATATAAATTCATTCCAAACCAAATCTAAATTCAGAGGGACCCAGCCTGAGTATGGTCCAACCATTACAATTTAGAAGCTAGTGGGGCTGCTAGTGATTTCTCTATAATGTTCTATAGTTTTCTTGAAGTTAGAAGAAGAGCAAGAAGACCAATAAAAGAAATAAATATTGACCTTTACTATGAATAAAAAATGTTTTTCATGAACAATACAATAAAAAGACTGGAGTAGTAAAGATCAGGAGGAAAAAAAGCTTTTGCTGATGAAACTTACTTCTGTGTACAAGAATATTTTAGTATCTTAATATTAATAGTATTTTAATATTTAATATTCCAATATTATAATTTACAGTTCTGATATATTTTAATAGTTTAAATATAGCAATTATTTTCTTCAATCATGATAATTTATTGTCTCTTCTACAAGTGGTCCCCAGAAATGTTGGTGTTCTACTTTGTTTTCCAGATTCTGTCAAACAATGCTGGAAAATATGTAAATGTTTCATTTTTTTTTACCTTCAGATACCTAATTCTGCATTTTTATAGATAATGAAACTCTCTGAACCCCTAGAGAACAACATATTGCCAAAATCAGGATTTTTTTTCAATGAAAGACCAAGAGCATAATCCCAAGCCATCATTTAGAAAAGTTCAGGTGAACCTGTAAGATCTGGACTGTTTAATCAAACCTTAAAACATCCACTAAGATGTCTGGGAGACATTTTTCTCCCAGTTAATTCAGAAATGTTGACTCCACTGAGATTTGATAAACTTGGATAAATATTTTTAACATATTGAATAGTGGGCACTTTCCAAAATTATAGAAATTCTCCTCAAAATATTGGGATACTGTAACATGACCTTATACCTTGCATGATATGTCGCAAAAGATTAAAACTATATCTAAAATTTGGAGATAAACATGCTTTGATGGTCTGACAACTAACCTGATTTAATTCCATTGAAACTCTATCATAAGGCTAGATATGAAAAAATGAACTTGTTCATCAAAAGGAGGTCTAGTATACAATTTATTAAAAATGAGTTTTCATGATGAAATATTTTAAATATGTCACAATCTAGTAAACAAAATTGCAAATCATGTAAAAAAGAAGATCATAAAAAAGAAGATATTACATTTGAATTTTTAAACCTTATAAAACTTGTTTTATGGCAATAAAAATAGTAATTTAATTTTGTCCTGGTTGATTTGCACACCACTGTAGCAGGCATATAACAAATGCTTGCTGAATAGGATGTCTTTTTTATCTTATCCATCCCTGATTTTTCTGACAGCTACAACCAAAAAACCTTCCTATTCCAGATGCTTGAAGCTGAAATTCCAAGTTAGGAGAAAACTTCAAACTTAGAGCTCAATCCATTCCATTAGATATTGCCTTTATCAACTTCATAAACTGATTTAAACTGAACTGATCTAAAACTACCTTCTCAACAAGTACTTGTTTATGGTTATTATTGTTTTCTTTTTTCTTTTCCCCGAACAGTCTAAATGTTTATCTCAGTTACTAAAGCAAACAGATGCTCAATCAAACCCACCATGTACTTTCCATTGGATCTCTTACTTCTGGCCTGCTTTTTTAACTCAACTTTTAAAAGGATTCATGTCATTTTTCTCCATTTTATATGTAGCAAACATATTCTTTAATTACATGAAATTATTGCCTCTTGGTACAAGTAGTCCCTAAAATGTTTCTGTGTTCTACTTCATTTTCCAGATTCTGTCAACCAAAACAATAAATAAATGCTAAGAAATCTGAAAATGTTTCATTTTTTACCTCCAAAAACATAATTCTTCATTTTTGTAGATTATCAAGGTCTCTGAGTACTAAAGGAAAGACACATTACCAAAATCAGGATTTTTTTTTTAAGAAATGACCCAGAGCACAATCCCAGAGTCTTCTAATCATTCAAAAAGAACCAGAGTTCCAAATAAAGGAGGCAGAGATATGAATCAAAATATAAACCTATTTCCTATAAAAATGGAACAGTTTTCACTCCCATCTATTTTCATAAATATTAAATGGAAAAAAAATCTATTATATCATGTTGTTTATCCTAAACATCATTTTAAACCATTCAAGCAACAGTGTTTCCATTACTTTCCCTAAGAGTATTACTCTACAGTCTAAAAATTTGCTGGAACACTTATCAGACATTGTACTAAAAATTCAGTTTTCTCAGGATCCTTTACTCACTGCTACTTACAAACCTGCAGATGACTAATTTCCCCCCTGTGCTGTTTTTACTTTCTAAATATTATAAAGGGTTAGCTCATCCAGACCGAGAACTTTAGTTTTCTTAGATCTGGTGAAATCATGGTTACCTGGGAAGGGAATTCTTTTATCTTAATGGTTGAAGAGCTCAGTCCCTTAGTCTCTTGGCAAAGACACACACGTACACACACTTACACACACACACACACACACACAAACACATCAGTCCCTGACTTACACTTTCAATGCAAGTTTATTCCTTTTACAATGAGAGTTGTTGTTCCATTTAAGCATGTATAGGAACTACTCTTATCCAGAGACATAACTGGTGCACACAGGTAAAATTCTACTCCATGTAATTGAAGTCATGCCAATATATAGGCACATTCCCTCAAGAGTTTGTCCCCATTCTCCATGGCATAGCTGACCCCTAGAAAAAGGCAAACTAGAAAAAGGCAGAGAGGCAGTAGAGAGAAAATGGCTGTGGAGGTAGACAGTGATGCATCCACAGACAAAAAGGAAGAAAATACATCTATCCCTGGAGGCTAATACTGTATAGACTCTTTCTTATGGTATAAAACTGTGTATCATAATGCCCTTCTCAATATTTGCACACAAGACAGACCCAGTTTGCACTGAATTTCACTCTCCAGTGATGCTGTTTTGTACAAACCGCAGTATATTGTCCAAAAATGTCTCTCCTGACCCATGACGAAATGGAGAGAATTCTGGAATTAGAATCAGAAGACCGAATTGATCTCTCCCCTCAGGATTCTGACCAGTGGACAATAATAGGTAGGGAATCCACACTCAACTGTATCAATGGGAACTGTCATTCCAATTCAAACCTGTACCAGATCATCAAGTCTGGCCTACAACAATTGATAATGGCAAGCCTCACTGAATTGGGGGGAAAACAATGTAAAGGAAGATAAGTCCTATGTGTGTCTTGTGATGCTGCAGTTAGCAGTGCCATCTGCATGCTATTAGACCTCCCCCATGGCCCTGAGGATTAAAAAAGTAAATTGTCTAGAGGCATCAGCAATTAGACTCAGAGATGAATGTGTTCTGGGTCTTTAAAAATTACATGCTATTGATGATAAATGTAGTAAATGGTTATTTGGGTTTTTTTTATAATTTTTATATTTAGGCATAACAGTGATTTCCAGGTCCACCAGTTATGGTAGGCCTGGTCTCCCTAAAGAGTGAAATTGGGGGATTGTCTAAAAACTTTGTTGAAGGATTTGCTACATGGAATAAGTTGGGATATGTTATGTGGCATTTGCAAGCCATTGGGAACTGTGCCATGTGAACTTTGTTGGAAATATGGTGCAAATCATTGAAGGAGGCCTTTAAAGAAAAATGCTTGATCCTCCCCAGGTTCCCAGAGACCTGCCCAGAATTGGGGATATGAATAAACATGCCATCTGCATCCCAGTTGGTTTGCCTGGTAATGGGGTCGGGAAGAAGTTCATCAGTTTACAAAGCTGAAAAGGAGAGATGGTTTCTTCTCTCACTCCTGTGGATTGTACCTCTCTATCTCTGGGACTTCTAGTGAAGGTTGGGTGCAAGGCCCCTATGGAACTGAGCACAACACAGTCTTAGCATGTGGCATCAGCAAGAGAACCCATAGCAGCATTCAACTCACCAGAGTCAGTGATCAGTCTTGCAGAGGAAGGGCAAAGTTCAGGCCCCCTCTGACTGCTGTGGGGACAGTGCCTGTGACAGCACTCAGCCCAGCTCAGGGGTTGGGGGATAGGGGCAACACACATGGCAAAGCTCAGGCCCTGGGATGGAGCAGCAGAACCCAGTGTTCAGCCACAGCCTGGATAATAGGGTAGCATTTAGGCTCTGGAAAGCAGTGGCAACCATAGTGGGGTGTTGTACAGCCCGACCTAGGCAGGGATAGGGGTAGAACAGATCAGCAGTGACAGTGTTCCAACTGGGACTTTGGAGGGGAGGGGTGCTGTACAATGAAACTCATGTCATTGTCACTGAGCCCAAACCCAATGAAAAATAAAGTTTCTCCAATCAGTGTAGTAGCAGAGTGGGGTTTCAATTATGGATGACAGACAAATGAATTTTATTTCAATTGAGAAGTTTTTCTGATAATTGGAGACAGATAAGCCAGATTATGTTATTCCTATACAGATAAAAAGAAGACATGGTTGCTTCTTATCCTGCCTCACTCATTCAATTGCCTCTATTATCCTCTATTGCTCTTAACTCCATTCCTGAGTATTATTCTGATATGTAATGGTGAGAAAAAGATGCTGATACTAGGGGAAAGGACTAGCTCCCTGGAAGCTACAGGGGGAATTTCGAAGTCCGTGTCATAATTGATGCTAAAAGTTGGGGTGGCTCCTCATTGTCTATCCCTTTAGCAGTTCTATAAAGGCCATCTGGAGACCTATCCCTTACACCCTCTCTCTTCAGGATCCTTGAGGGATATACTTGCTTTCTCAATTTGGATTTCTTCTCTTTTGCCAATCATTGCTTCTCTAGACAGTGTACTGCCTGGATTAAAGATTTCTCTGACAGCTTTGGGCTCTGCATTGTCAATTAAAGCCTCCAGTTTTCTGTCCCTGGTGCAGGCTCACCCATGACCCCAATCATCTTCAAGCTTATCACCAGTCAACACTGTGCTGACACTGCAAAGCTCTCTATATCCCTAGCACGTCTTCTCATGTTTGACTTTAAAGAGAAAGGTCATTTTGACACAGCACCTACCAAATGAGTATCTTAAGGACATTTGAGCATTTTGAAGCCTATTGAGTTAAAAGAATCCCCCAGAGGGCAAGAAGCATATCATAACACTGAGCATTGCTATATGCGTTGGCTGTCATGCAGGCAAATGGGAGAATCAACTGTCATATAAGACTATAACTAGAGAGTGTCAGCTGGAGCTTTGCCCGTGGGGCACCAAAACTTTGAGGATTCTGATTCAATTGAGTTTAGCTGCCTAGCTCACAGGTTTTGTGAAGTCTTCTCTAGTTACCAAAATTATTCATTATAGCTCTGTTGATAATATCTTGGACTTTTAATGAATTATTGAGCCAGACTTTTCTAAGGGCCACTAAAATTGAGAATTACCAACAGAGCCAGCACTGTGGGAAATTATGAAGTTCTAGAGATCAGAAGTATCAAACATGTAGCCCTTGGGTAGAAAACACTCCCAAGTGTGACCCAAGTGAGAATAAAATGCAGTTCGTATCTCATCTCAATGTGTTGATATATTAATAAAAAAGAAATAGTGTGTTTTTATGTAAGTCAAGCTCACATAAATTCTTATGTTCATTTGGTTTAGTAGCCCACTTTTCTATTTGAGTTTGACACTACTGCCAGAGATTAGATCCTCCTCCTTTTCTTGCTCCTTTATCCTGAATCCCCTTGTTTTTCTACTGCTCTTAGAAGAGATCCAATAAGCTCATTTACACTAGAGTACTGAGTATTAACATGTTACCTTTCCCTAGGTAATTCACATTTTCATTTTAATTTTTTTATTGTTGCCATTTTATTTTGTTTTTTTTTTCCATTACAGTCATTTCTAAATATGGAAAAGTGACCCATTACCCTCACTTCTCCACATAATATGAAAAATAATTGATCTAAAGCAATTGAAAATGTGTTCGCCATTCTGTCCTCATAGTCTATCTCCCTGCTGAGAAAAAGGAAGTAAAGAGAAGGCTGGAGCATTATTGATCTTTTAATTACTCAAAAGTAGTCTCACTTTTAGTATTCTATAGATTGAAATGACGGTTTTTATTGTGTACATTAGTTTTATGATTCTTCTGATTTATCTGTCCATTAGTAGATACACATTTTTCCAGGTATAAGTTTGTTTTATAAAAGTTGGTCCATAGAGAGGTGTGGATTAACCCTGAGGAATAAATCACTAATGGCAGAATTTCAAGTGTTAGTGGGGTAATCATAGGACCATAGATTTAAGAGATAGAAATGCCCTTAGAGGTCATCAAGTTCAATCTCCCTATTTTAGAGGTGAGGAAACTGAGGCTAGAGAGATTAAAAGTAACTTCTCTAAAGAATGGAGAACACATCTACACTGATAAAAACCACACATCCATCAACATATCTGATTCATTATATAGTTGCTTTATCTCAGATTTACTATAATTTTGAAAAAAATATATTGTTAATTAGATAGGACATTCCTTTTTCTTTTTTTTCCTTCAATTATAATAGGGAACACAGAACCATTCCTTATGTCTTGTTTTTAATTGAGAATAGGTTATGGCTTTTGGGTAAGCCTGACTACATCTTCAGAAAATAAAAAAGTCCTAAGAATTCATACCTTTTCACCTGGCTTTGCCCATTATGATGGTTATTACCAACCTTCAACATTTCACAGGTCTCCACATCCATGATATGCCTTACTTAAGCTCAGTGAGATATATTAACAAGCCCTTCACTACAACAAGGGGGAAATAGTTGTCTAGGTGATTATTATAGATTCATTATTCTTCATTTTTTCTCTGCTGATAAATCCAAATCCAAAGACCAGAGAAAAGACTAAATGTCATAATTAGATTTGGCCATATAAAAGCAGATCTATGATTTACAATCTCCTCCTAAGTCCAAGTATAGGGGGTCAAATTAATAACTTCCATGGTCCACTGAATTCCTCCACAACTTAAAAGATTTTCATGTAGTATGAGGGTGCTGGGTAGCTAGGTAGCTTAGCAGATAAAGTGCTGGGCCTGGAGTCTGAAAGACTCCTCTTCCTGAGCTCAAATTTGAACTCAGACACTTACTAACTGTGTGACCCTGGTCAAGTCACTTAACTCTGTTTGCCTCAGTTTCCTCATCTGTAAAATGAGCTGGAGAAGGAAATGGCAAACTACTTCAGTATCTCTACCAAGAAAACTCCAAATGGGATAACTGAGAGTTGAACAGGACTTAAAAAATTACTGAAAAATGAAAAAAATGAAGTTGCTAATTCAGTAAAATAGCAATAGATTCCCAACAGTATAATATATGAAGAAGAAATACCAAAGGAATCTCATCTCTAAAATTGTCTTTATAAAGTCCTTAAATGTATTGAAGAAGTGTGGCCCGGAAAGACTTTTCAAAGGAAAGATTCCACTCTACCTTCCTGGCTTTTTTTGTTTGTTTATTTTTTGGGGGGGGGAGCGATTGTGTGGTGGATGGATTGGAGAGGGGAGGACCTTGAAACAGGAGACCACATAGGAAGTTACTTCAATAGTCCAGGTGAGAGGTGATGAGGCCCTGTGAGCATAGTAAAAGGGATACATAGGATCAATGTTAGGAAGAGAGGTTCAACCAGACTTTTCAACTGATTGGATAAGAGAGATGGAATTCTCAGTAGCTTACAGGTAAGCCAAGAAAGTACAAAGAAGATGAAAATTGGAGTGGCTGAGTGGGACATCATAAAGGCCTTCTCATACCCCAGGTATAAACAGAATATTCCTAGCACATAGTATGTGCTGAATAGTTATTTGCTGATAGGTTGATGTATGCTGAAGCTATCAATACCATACTCCCTTAGCACTAACTACTTGTGATACTTTCCACTTCCTCCTTCCTTTTCACAGGTGATAACATTCTGATATGTAGCGCTGCTCAGTCTAGCTAGCCTGCAGTAATGACTTTAAGTAAAAAAAAAATACATTTATAAACTTTTGATATTTATTCAGTCAACAAATCTAGGCTTTTCTTTGCGTTCTTGGCTTACTACCTGGTGGGAGCTGATTAGTTAGGGAAGCCCAATGTTAGGTCAAGATTTCTGTTTGTTGTTGTTGTTGTTTTTAATACCTGTCTTTCAGCAGGATAAAAGAAGCTTTCCCAATCTGGCAAAACAGCTAACTTAAAGAAACATCTGTTTAGGTGATCCACATAATTAGGTCTGGTAGAACAGTAACCCCAGCATCTTCACCAACCCTCTCAATGGAGTCACAGTTTCTGTAGGAAGATAGGTCTCACAGACATTCCTGTGTTTGAGCCTCTCAAAAATCCTGCCTGCTACTGTTGGTGGAGTTGTGAACTGAACCAACCATTCTGGAGAGAAATTTGGAACTATGTCCAAGGGCTATAAAACCACACATAACCTTTGATCCAGCAATACCACTACTATGTCTATATCCAAAGATATCATTAAAAAGAGGGAAAAGACATACATGTAGAAACATATTTATAGCAGCTTTTTAGTGGTGGCAAAGAATTGGAAATTCAGGGGATGTCCATCAGTTGGGGAATGGCTGGACAAGTTGTGATTTATGATTGTTATGGAATTCTACTCTGTTAAAAGAAATGATGAGCAGGCAGAGCTCAAAAGACCTGGAAATACTTACATGAACGATTGCAAAGTGAAGTGAGCAAAACCTGGAGAACAGTGTACATAGTAAGTGCAACATTCTTCAGTGATCAGCTATGACTGATTTAGCTCTTCTTGGCAATACAATGATTCAAAACAATTCTAAGAGGCTTATGATGAAAATGCTATCCACATCCAAAGAAACAAATGATGGAGTCTGAATGCAGAGTGAAACATACGATTTTCACTTTCTTTATTTTTTCAGTTTTTTTCCCTTTTGTTCTGTTTCTTCTTCCACAACATGACTAATATGGGAAAATGCTATATGTGAATTGCTTACTGTCTTAGGGAGGAGGAAGAGGAAGAAGGGGAGGAGAAAATTTGGAACTAAAAATTTTATAAAAAAATGAATGTTTAAAATTATCTTTAAATGTAATTAGAAAAAAATACTATTTAAAATGAAAAAAAAATCCTGCCTGCTCTCTCAAGTATATCCAGATCTCTATGGGATCAAAGCCACCACAGACCCCAATTCTTGGACTCACAGGCAATTCAGCAACAAGAAAGGTCCCATTGTTTAAAGATCTGGAGTCCATGCAACTGATTTAGAAATCTAGCCCCTCAAAAATGTCAAGGGCAATAAAAAGTAAACATGTCTTAGGTTTGGTATACAGGATGGGTTCCATTCAAATGAGATAACCAAGTGAGACAGGACATGATCAGCCCAGGGATTTGGGGCCCCAATCCTGATCAATTCAGAGCTGATTATTCAGATCAGTCATGCTGCAAACGCAATCAGCCCTCATGATCACTGAAAACATTGAATTGACTAGTCTAGCACTCTTTTTCTTCCTCCACTTTTTCTATCATCTTTACTAAGCTACACACACACACATACACACACACACATCCCATGTGACATTGAATGCAGAATTCATTACTGTAGAAATCGGTGAGGAATAGAAAACAAAAAGGGAATAATAATGCCAAGAAGCTTTTAAAAGTCACATTAAAAATGGCAAAAAAATGATAAAAAAGAAACCTGAATGTTATGTGCATTTGACACTTGCATATTTTTTTTAAAAAGCACAAATCACAAAACATTTAATTATGTAAAACTCTTCCCTTTAATGTCTTCAATTAACTTTTTGCCCTTATTTCTCATCATTCTCCATTTGTGACATTCATTTTTTGAAAAATAATAATACTTTAAATTATGATCTTTGAAAATATACTAACCAGTTAAATGGATGTTATTCCATCAAATTGTTCATATATGCTAAATACATATTCATAGATAATGATAAATATTTATGTACATGGTTCATTACTTACCATTTGACTGCTATCTAGCTAATAGAAATGCTGGGTACTGCCATCACACCTTAGAATTTGAGAATAATTATATAGCACTTTTCATCTTTGCTGCCTTCTGAAAAATTGACTGATTACTCATAGGACTTCCATGTTTTTTTCCCCATAGAAGAGGGCATTGTAAGAGACTGTTTACTTGAATAGCCCAAGAACCCAGAGATAACGAGTGTCAGAGTCCAAATTAGTACTCAGCTACCCAGTCCTCATCCACTTTTTACTTTCATATATTTCACATAAGTCTCATCGAAGGCCAATAAGGGATTCATGTTCAGGAAAATAAATGAGAAAGCCAAAGGGTAGGAGTACAGAAGATGCATCTCTAAGGCTTTCTTTCCTTCTCTCAGACTACCCAAATTCACCTTTTTCATACACTGTCACTATTAAAAAGCAGTAAAAACGCTTATCATTTACTTTTAAAATTTCATTCTCTAATGCAGCTTACACGTTTAGGAAAATAATCAATTGCCCAGTCATGAATGAAAATAGATGGGAGAAAATCTACTTAGATCGAACCCTGAAAATCTGTTTAAAGTTACTTTTCATTCACTTTCAACAATTAAGAAATCCCAAGTTACTATCTTTCAAAACATAATGGTTGTTCCAAGACTAAAAAATTTGGCAATTTAAAGATCTCAGACAATTTTTATGACTGGTACAAGAGACCTTAAAATCTTCAATGTTTCTGAGCCATCCTGCTAAATAATTCCAATTTAAAATATTCTTAATAATTCTTGAAAAATTTAGTAGCACTGTCCTATTTTTTCTATTTTTTAAAAACAGTATTTTATTTTCTTCCAGTTACATAGCAAGAAAAGCATTTTGGCTTTCATTTTTACAAGATTCTAAGGTTCAAATATTTCTGCTTTCGTCCCTCCCTCCCCTCCCCTCTTCTGAAAATGGTAAGCAGTTTGATATAGTTTATACATGTGCTATATTGTAAAACATATTTCCACATTCACCAGATGTGGAAGAAGAAATAGATCAAAAGGGAAAAAAAGGAGAAAGAATTTAGTATGTGAAAAAATATTATTTTATCTGCATTCAAAGTCCTTAAGTTCTTTATCTACACATGGATAGCATTCTCCTTCCTGAGTCCTTTGTACTTGTCTTGGATCATTGTGTTACTGAGAAGAGCCGAGTTGTTCATAGCTGATCACCACAAGATGTCGCTGATACCATGTAAAATGTTTTCCTGGTTCTGCTCATTTCACTTTGCATCAGTTCATGCAGGACTTTCCAAGTTTTGTGTTTTTTTTTTTTCTGAAATCTGCCTGTTCATCATTTCTTATTGTACAATAGTACTCCATTCCATTTATATAACAGAATGTGTTCAGCCATTCCCCAATTGATGGGTATCCCCTCAATTTCTAATATTTTGCCACCACAAAGAGGGCTTTTATAAATATTTTTGCACATGTAGGCTCTTTTCCTTTTTTTATGATAACTTTGGGATATAGACTTAGTAGTGGTGTTGCTGGATCAAAGGGTATGCACAATTTGATTGCCCTTTGGTTATAGCTTCAAATTGCTCTCCAGAATGGTTGGATCAGTTCACAACTACACCAACAGTATATTTTCTCTCCTCCTGCTTCCCTATCAGGTAAGATAGATTTATATATTCAACTCATTGTGTATGTTATTCCCTCTTTGAGCCAATACTGATGAGAGTAAGGTTCAAGCAATGCCCATCATCCACCTTCCCATCTTCCCTTCCACTGTAATAGGTCTTTCTCACCCATTCGTGTGAGATGATCTACCCCATTCTACCTCTCCCTTTCTTCTGCACCCATTGTACTCCTCTTTTTTATACTTCAATTTTTTATGTCATTCCCTCAAATTCACCTTATACCTGTATCCTCTATGTATATTCCTTCTATCTGTGCTTTTAGTGATACAATTTTTCAGAGTTACATGTATCATCTTCCATGTAGGAATATAAATAGTTTAGCTCAACTGTATCCCTTATGTTTTCTTTTCCCTTTTTACCTCTTTATGCTTTTCTTGGGTCTTGATATTAGAAGTCAAATTTCTAGTTTAGTTCTGGTCTTCTCCTTATGAAGGCTTGAAATCCTTCTATTTTGTTGAATGATCATTTTTTCCTTCAATGTATTATGCTTAATTTTGCCAGTTGTTATTCTTGATTGTAGTCCTAGCTCCTTTACCTTCCAGAATAGCATGTTCCAAGACCTTCAATTTTTTAATATTGCAGGTGCCAAGTCCTGTGTGATCCTGATTGTGACTCCCCAATATAAGAATTGTTTCTTTCTGGCCACTTGTAGTATTTTTTTTCCCTTGACCTGATTGCTCTGAAATTTGACTATAATGGTCCTTAGGGTTTTCATTTTGGGGATCTCTTTCCTGCAGTGATCGGTGGATTCTTTCAATGCCTCTTTTGCCCTCTGGTTCCAGGACATCAATTTTCCTTGATAATCTCTTGAAAGATGCTGTCCAGGTGCTTTTTTTGATTATGGTTTTCAGGTAGGCCAGTGATTCTGATATTGTCTCTCCTGGATCTACTTTCCAGGTCAGTTGTTTTTCCCATGAGGTATTTTACATTTTCTTCCATTTTTTCACCCTTTTACAATTTCTTGATTTCTCATAAAGTCATTAGCTTCCATTTGCTCCATTCTAACTTTTAAGGAAGCATTTTCTTCAGTGAGCTTTTGAACTTCCTTTTCCATTTGGCCAATTCTGCTTTTTAAGGCATTCTTCTCCTCATTGGCTTTTTGAACTTCTTTTGACATTTGAGTTAGTCTATTTTTTAAGATGTTATTTTCTTCAGCATTTTTTGGGTCTCCTTGAGCAAGCTATTGACTTGTTTTTTCATGATATTCTCGCATCACTCTCATTTCTCTTCCCAGTTTTTCCTCTACTTCTCTTACTTACTTCTCAAAATCCTTTATGAGTTCTTCCATGGCCTGGGACTGATTTATATTTTTCTTATAGGCTTTGGATGTAGGAGCTTTGACATCATTGTCTTATTCTGGTTGTATGTTTTGATCTTCTTTATCACCAAAGTAAGATTCTATGGTCTGACTTTTTTTTGCACTATTTGCTTATGTTCCCAGCCAATTATTTGACTTTCATACTCTTTGTTAAGGTAGTGTCTACTTCCAGTGTGGAGAATGTACTGTCTCTAGCTTTGGCGGTTTTGTGAAGCTGTTTTCAGAGATACTTCTAGGGCCTTGTAAATTTTCAGTTCTTCCAAGGTGATATGATCAAAGGCGAGATGTTTTCTCCTTTCCTGGTCTGTGCTCCTGTCTATGATTCACCACAAGAACTCTTGTGAACTGTGAGGAGGATTCCTTCTCCACCACCATCACAAGCTCCATCATGCCAATGCTCCTCCTTGCCCCAGGACCACCACCCAGAACTACAACCCAAATCCAAGCACAGGCAAAGCAAGAGAATCCTGCCTCAGTGCCAGCAAAGAGATCCTTGTAATACCCCTCTGATCACCCACTTGATCCCCCCTCCATCTGTGAGATGAGAGCTCCAGAAGCAGCCAGCACCCCAGGGCTGCACCAGGACTGGGGTTGGGACCGAACTCCTCTCTCACCATGGTCTGACTGACCTTTCCTACTGACCTTCTAAGTTGTCTTTGGCATTTATGGGTTGAGAAGTCTGGAAACTGCCACAGCTGCCTGTGATTCAACCCTCTAAGGCCTGCTCCAGGTTCACTGAGGCCTGGTCTTTGCCTGTGGTGCCCATGCTGAATGGCACTTCTCTCCCAGCCTGACACAATAGACCTTTCCTGCCAATCTTCCAGGTTGTTCTGGGCTGGTAATTTGTTTCACTCTGTCTTGTGGGTTCTGCTGCTCTAGAATTTGTTTGGAGCCATTTTTTACAGGTATTTGGAGGGGTTTGGAGGAGAGTTCAAGCAAGTCACTGCTTGTACTCCACCATCTTGGCTTTACCCCCCCCATTTTTTTCACTCTTTTGAATTTGTTTGATTGATTCTTGATGTTTTATAGAGTCATTAGCTTCCACTTGTCCCATTCTAACTTTTGTTTTTGTTTTTGTTTTTGTTTTTGTTTTTGTTTTTGTTTTTTTTTGGTAAGGCAATTGGGGTTAAGTGACTTGCCAAGAGTCACACAGCTAGTGAGTGTTATGCATCTCAGGCCAGATTTGAACTTAGGTCCTCCTGACTCTAGGACTGGTGCTCTATCCACTGTGCCACTTAGCTGCCCCCATTCTAACTTTTAAGGTATTGTTTTTCTCAATTAGTTTTTGTACTTTATTTTCCATTTGGCCAATTGCACTCTTTAAGGAATTGTTTTCTTCAGTGGATTTTTGTGTCTCCTTTTCCCTTTGTCTAATTTTACTTCTTAAGCAGTTTTCCAAGCTGTTGACTCTTTTGTTCATAATTCTCTTGTATCATTCTCATTTCTTTTCCCATTTTTCTTCGATCTCTCTTATATGATTTCTAAGTTACTTTTTTTTTAGCTCTTCCATGACCTCTTTCTGGTCTTGAGACCGCTTCTTGTTTTTCTTTGGGGTTTTTCCTATTGGTGTTTTGACACTGTTGTCCTCTTCTGAGTTTGTCTCTTGGTCTTGTCTGTCACCATGATAACTTTTTTTGTTCAGATTTTTTTTTTGTTCTTGTTTTTTGCTCATTTGGGGGGGGATGGGTTTCGTTTCTTTTAAATTTGAGCTCTGTTTCCCAGGTGGAACAGACACTATCTCAACTTACTTATGCCAGTTGCTGAATGGCCTGGCTGTTTAGCTGGTGCTGCACCAATGTTACCCTGAGGCTCCCAGGGGACCCTTGTGTCTGGTGCTGCACTAAAAGGATGGGGTAGTGGTTAGCTGGCATTGCTGGAGACCTAAGGGGTCTGGCAGTTTACTTGGTGCTGAGCTGGGGTCCTAGTTGTGGTGTCTGGTGTGTGCTGAGGCCCAGTGGGGTGTTTGTGCATTTTCCCAGGGCTATGCTGAAGCACATGGACATTTGGCCCCTGGAGGATGCCTGTTTGCCTGAGGCTACACTGAAGCATGTGGTGGTTCTCAGAGCCCCCTGGCTATCATAAGGTAGGAGGGGTCCTGATGTTGGCATTTGCCTGCTCCACCACACTGGGGCTCAGGATCTCTTACTGGTTTGCTGATGTGGGTCTTGCTGCTGCCTTGCTGGGATGCTACACATCCTGTACTACACTCCCTTTTCACCCAAGGGAGGTGAACATTTCTTGCTGATCCTCCAAGTTTCTTGGGCTAAAAGACTTTTTTTTTTGTTGGTTCTGCTGTACCAGGATTTGTTTGGGGGCTTTATTTTATGGTTGTATGGAGGTTAGTATGAGAGAGTTATAGAAATTTACTTCTTGGTCTACCATCCTGACTCCTAGAAGTCCATTCTCCCACTTAAATCCACTGATAATTCAAGTCATCAAATTTCAGGGGTCAAAGTGTGAATCATCCTTGGAAGTCTATATAAGCAAGAAGCAGTGAAGTATAATGAATAGAGTGCTCACCTTGGAATCAGGAAGATCTGAGTTCAAGTCCCAGCTCTGAAATATCCTGGCTATATGACTCCAACCCAGACAATTTTTCAATATTGTAAGTTTAAATGAATTTCCAACTGTATTTCTGGGGAAAGTTTCCACACAAAAAGTATTTCCTACTGATGACTAACCTTCCAACCTCTTCTCTGTTTGCATACCCCCTCAAAAAAATAAAGCTATATTTAGGAGATTTTCTCCCTCAAAATGGATTCTATTATTTAATTGAGTGTTTGGACTATTTTTAAAATTCTTCTGGGGCTACTTCAAGGGAGCTAGTAAATGGATATGAAAACATTGATATTTTCTAAATTACCAGGTATATTTTTGTCATTATTGATTTTTTTTCAGGTTCTTAGTTAAAATAACCAGATTTTTTTTGCTATTGTTAGAAAATTCATGTTTCATTATAAGATGATACTAGGCTTATCAGAAGGTATTACCCACCAGTTTGGCAGATTCAGAAATGTTCCTCAGTTCATCAGAAAAAAAAATACTACTGGAAGAGTTCAAATAGTGCCTTCCATTACTTAGATTCTCTATTTCTCAGACATATTTCTCTATTCTCTAAAGTCTCCAATGGTTATGTCAATTTGAAATTACTGCAATCAAGTCCTTGCAAGAAAGCAAATAACTGTCATTTAAGACAAGTGATGGAACAGCAGGAGTAACTTTGATTCAAATGGATTGCTTGAAAGAAGCAAAAACCAACGTAGTAGACAGTCTTCATTTAATTCCACAGATTGACAAGAAACAGTGACAGAAATCATTGGAATGATTGGGGAAAATGAAGAAGAATTATTAATATGTGTTTTTGTAATTCAAAGAATTGAAAGGCTTTTCCATATTGGAATACAAATAGAGAAGATGTGGAAAGTAGTTTAGTCAAGCCAAATGTAAAGGCAAAGTTAGGATAGCTAACAGGCTGAAAGATAACTACAAAAAAGATCTTCAAAGACTAGAATATCACAAAGCACTGAAGAAGATAGAATTCAATAGGGGTAAATATAAAGTCCTACACTTGGGTACAAAAAAAAATCAACCTAACAAGCATAATATGAGAGAAACATGCTACCTAGCAAATGAAGCAGTTAGAACAGATGACTTCTACGAATCTTTTCATATCTAAAATCTATGATCTTATGGCAGTGGCTGTGAGTGTCAAGACATGATAGGGTGACAGGAACAAGATTTGGCAACTGATTAAATGTATAAGGTAAAGAGGTGGTAATCTACAATGACACCAAAGTTGTGAACCTGAATGATTTGAAAGATTGTGGTACACTTAGTAGTAATAGGAGAATTAGAGGAAAAACAAGGGCTTCTGCTTTGGATGTGTTGAGTTCTTTTTTAAGGACCTATAGGCAATTAGTGATGAAGGACTGGCACTTCAGAGAGTTCTAGGGCTGGATATGTGAATCTGGAAGTTATCTGCATAGAAATGTTAACTGAACCCATGGGAACATATGAGGCAGTGAGTGATAGAATATTCACAGAAGAGAGAAGTGGGCTTAGGGCTGAGCTTTGGAATGTTTTGGATGAAAATCCAGGCTGGAAATAGAATAGCCCCTAACTTTCCCAGTTCCAATTCTGATAGCCATAGATATCACTTGTTTCATTTTCCTGACCTAAGCAGATTCACCCCTCCTCAAGCAGCCAGCATATGCCAAACTTAGTGCAGACACCAAACCAGCTTTATCCCTACTGAAGCTCAAAACTCTAGAACTTAAGTAATCCACCAGTCTCAACCTTTCAAGCAGGAGGAACTACACATGTATACCACCATACCTGGAAACAGCTCACTTTTATACAAAACCAAAAGATTTACAAGGAACTTTCCTCAAAATAGTCCTGCCCATAATCTAAGTATTTTCATTTTCCTTTAACAAGTGAACAATCTGAGGTCAGGGAGATTGTATGATTTGCCTCAGGTCATACTAATAGCAGGTGTCTGAGTTTGAACCAAACTGGTTCAAACCAAAGGTTTGAACCAAAGGTTCCTGATTCTACGATGAGTATTTTATCCCCTATACCATGCTATCTTAAAGTATGTTTTAGTACATTAAATGTAAATGTATATTAGAGATACTAATGTAAAGATACTTCTACTAATAAAAGGTTTATTTTTAAATTGTATATGTACATATATATAACTTAAATATATGTATATACACTAAAGACATATAATATACTAAATACACACACATGTATATACATGTGTGCATATGTATGTATATACATGTATGTGCACACATATACACATTATATATATACATATACATATATATGTGTGTGTGTGTATATATATTGCACATAGGATAAAAGACATTAAATCCCTTCTCCAAACAGAAATTTTTTTAATCACTATACTGCACAAGCCGATTTCAGAGGTTTCACAAACATTCAATTTTTGTTCTCAAGAGCTCCTTTACCTTCTTGTTTTTTGCTTATAATAGTCATAGAATCACAATATTCTATAGCTGAAAAAGAGTCTAGAGATTAACTTGTCCAATACCTTTATTTTAAAGATAGCAAAGTTCTCATAGAATATCAACTTTAGAAGGGATTCAGGAACTGCACTCCAAACTATCTATATTGAAAAAAAATAAAATAAAATAAAACAAAACTCTTCCATATCCCCATCAGTTAGCCATCTAGCTTTTGCTTGAAGATCTCTACTAAGGAGAATCCCAGGACCTTAGAGTAGTGGCCAGACCACATGTGGCCCTCTAGGTCCTCAAGTGTGTCCCTTTGACTGAATCCAAACTTTACAGAACAAATCCCCTTAATAAAAGGATTTATTCTGTAAAACTTGGACTAACTGCACCCAAGGACCTAGAAGGCCACATGTAGCCTTGAGGCCATAGGTTCCCCACCCCTGGAACCTTTGGGGAAACTCTATCATCAAGAATTTTTTCCCCTTATTTCAATCTAAATTTTCTTCTCTACAATTTCTATCCACCCAGCCACTGTTCCTGATTCTGTCCTTTGGGGACAGGCAGAGGATATGAAATCCTTCTACCTCATAATCCTTCTAATACACAAAGCTCACTATCCTGGGCTCCAAAAACCTTCTTCCAGGTGAGTATCCTCATTTTTTTCCACTGATTCTCATAAACTATCAAAATACTTCACCATCCTGACCTTTCCCATTCATCCTAGCACTTCCTAAAATGTGCCCACAAGGGAATACAAGGTTCCGGATCTAGACTGATGGAACAGAAGATGTAAGAACTACCATCATCACAACATCCTGGCCACTACTTCTCTCTCTCTCTTCACTTTTTAATGACGGCTGTAAACGTTTTACAAGCACTTAGTCTCCCATCAAGATATTGAAACCAAAAATTATCATGCTTCCTACATACTGTGATTTGTAAACAACCACATGTTTAAGTTACTTATTATCTTTAACTGGACATAGATTATAAGGAAAAGCATTGATTTGGTGCAATTTTTCATTGAAAAAAAGAAAGAAAAACTAAACACGTCTGATCTCATCTATTTCAGAATCTAAGCACAGTTGGCCTTGGTTAGTGCTTTGATGGGAGACTGTTGGGGATTCCAGGTGCCATGGACTTTTCCTTTGAGGAACAGTCTGGTATAATAAAGAGGCATCCAGGCTCAGTGGATAGAGTGCCAGGCCTGAAGTCAGGAATACTCATCTTCCTGAGTTCAAAATCTAGCCTTCCTAGCTCTGTGACCCTGGGTAAAACATTTAACCTTGTTTGCCTCCATTTCCTCATCTGCGAAATGGGCTGGAGAAAGAAATGGGAAACCATTCTAGTATCTTTGCCAAGAAAAGTCCAAATGGGGTCACGAGGAGTTGGACACAGCTGAAACAACTGAACAACAACAACTGGTATAGTAAAGGGAATGTTGGACTTGTAGTCATGGTAAACAAGGATTCAATTTCTGCCTTACACATTTACTAGCTATAACCTTGGGTAAGTAATTTAACTTCTCTTGCCTCAGTTTCCTCATCTATAAAATGAAGTAAGTCAAACTTGTTGACCTCTAAGTTTTCTTCTAACTCTAAATCTATAACCCTATGATTTAATGCTATGGTATGAAATAGAATCACAAATTGCTTTCCAAATGTCACAGTCAGTGCATCTGCCTTTATGTAACCTTCAACTCTGCCCACAAAAGAAGTGGATTTTCCAAAAGGAGGGGCTCTTAATATGGAGTCTATGAACTTATTTTTTATCTTGATAACTATATTTCAATATAATTGGTTTCTTGTGTAATCCTAAGTTGTTGTTGTTGTTTTAATTTCACACATTTCAAAGCATTGTTCTGAAAAGAGTCCATTGACTTTTCCATAAAGTTAAAGGAGTTGATAACAGAAAAAATTAAGAAACCCTGTCCTGAGTCTGACTTTCCAAAAGAAAGGTTTTTTTTTTTGTTTTTTGTTTTTTGTTTTTTTTACTGCCCCCACCCTAGATTCTATGGTAAATAAAATACTTCATAGAATCAATTGACCTCAGAGTTGGAAAAGAGCTAAGAGGCCATTGACACTAATCTGTATCACAACAAGAATTTCCTCTAGATGTGCCCAAAATGGCCTCCAACCTCAGTTTGAAGACCTCCTGAGAGAGAGGCTCACTTATTATTGAGGTGTGTCCTTATATTGAATCTTAATTTCCCTCCTTGAAGCTTCTACTGATTGCTCCAAGTTCTAACTGAACCCAATTCTCAGTTTTAAATAAAGAAAACTAACTAGTGAATAGAGAAAACTGCTCTCTCCAATTGCTTCTTGTTCTGTTCTCTTTCCCCTTTATGCTCTTTTAATTTCCTTTCTCTCTTTCTTTCCTACTTTTTGAACAAGGATAGAAAACACTTGTTATTAGATATTACCTCTAGAAATGTGTGGTGCTGAGTAAACAAAGAGATTGCTCCAATTAATCACCCACTGTGTATTAGAAGGGGCTATTCCTTTCCTTCCTCAGCCTTAAAATAGTTTAGAAGAATAAGAGGGGCCCAAGGACATGACTGCTTCAGAAACTGGGAAAGATTCAGACCTCACACCTCTAACAATAACCCATACTACTGACAGCCCTCAATGATTTGAAAAGCTCTCCCTAGTCTCTCCTAAGGAGAGAAAATCTGGAGAAATTGTAGGTGCTTTTTGGGTCCCTGGTATGAGGAAACTTCTAAGCAAAGAAGTCCCATTTCTAGGGCCTAGTCCCTGGGGAAGGAAGTTAGGGGGTGGAGGGCTAGAACATTTTTTTTTAGTTAGCCTATATTTAATACTGATATTTGGAGTGTGATTTCATGAGACAGGATGACAATCCTAATTCTTACTCTAGGACAAGCCACTTGTGGGTGTAGAGTCATAAAATCTGTGTCAGAGAGAATCTTCTCATTAACAGGGAGTCCCTTGCATGGCACCCTTTCTGTAAGGCTATGAAAGGGACTGCAGGACAGTTCTAACCCCTACTGACAGGCCCTTATAAGGTTCTTATGACTTCATGGTCAGCAAAGGCTGGAACCAAATCTGCTGAACTGAAGTGTAAAAAGAAGTCATGCCCAAGCATCCACAGCTGGAACTAGCAGGTGGAAATACCTACAGTCACCAACTGAGAGCATTCAAAAGCAACACAACAGGGCCTATAGGCAAAAAGACAAAATTAGGGATGAATCTCAAGCCTCAGAGGATTCCTCACATTTGAAACTGGCAGTGATTGTAGAAATATTGATTTAGTTAGAATGGACCTTTGAAATAATATAATATAGGGGTTCTTAGCCTCTTTTTATGTCATAGACCTCTAACAATTGGTGAAGTCTTTTGTACTCTTCTCTGAATGTTTTAAATGGTAAAATAAAATATATAAGATTCAATTATATTGAAACATAGTTATCAATTTTTGTTGTGTAATCATATTTCCCTGTTCTACTGTTATTAAAATGCTTGTTTTATTTCTTAAGTTCAGAATAATACAAACAAACAAAAAAAGATTGTAAACTCCTTGAGGTCAAGCACCATCTTTCTTTTACTTATTTGTATCCCCATCAGTTAACACACTGCCTGACACACAACAGGTGCTTAATAAATGTTTATTGAATTAAATTGAATTGAAAATAAAAGTTCCTAGACCTCAGCTTAAGAACCTCGATACAATCGAACCACCTCATTTTATAGATGAGGAAACTGGGCCCCAAAGAGTTGAACTGATGAGTAAGTTCACACTAATAGTAAATGGCAGAACTAGAATCAGAACCCAGCTCCTGCTAGGAGGCTTGTGATCCAACTGTCCAATGCTGCCTCCATGATCTCTCCAGAGATTCCCATTGTCAGATATTTTATCAGATTCCTGATTCAAAGGTTTCTGTTCAGTTTCTCCTCTTCCAATCAAACTTTCTTCAGTAACAACTATGAATTGTATGCTTCCCAATGGGAAACTGATCTCAGAATATTGAGTAGTGTAGTTAATTGATTTTTCCCTAGTTTTCTAGGGAACTAGAGTAATAAAAATAGTAATTAAAAGTAATAATAATAATAATCTGAGTTCTCAAAATTCACCTCAATCCTTGAGATCAAATAGAGAATCTCTGACACAAGGGTTATGTGATATAGTAGACAGAGCATTGGATAGAGTCCAGAAGACCTATGTTCAAATACCTTCTATGACACAAGCCAGTTGTGACATTAGCAAGGTAATCAGCAAATATGTCTTAATCACTTAATATGTGTCCGGAACCATGCGAGGTACTTTGGATAACAAGGCATAAATTTAACAGTATCTATGATTACAGAGCTTATCATCTACATGGGTAGACATGTACACGTAAAGTATATATGTGAAATCAATTCTAGGTAATTTGGGGTACTGTTGCAATTAAAGATAGTTTCTTCATTTTTAAAATTAGTACACAAATATCTATCAATATACATCATTGGGGAGGTGGGAATGGTGTGAGTTTCAAATGAAATAAGTTATATGTCATATTTTGTAATCTTTAAAGAATTTTATGTTACTTGTTACATAGAGAAATATATGCACACAATCAAGCCTGATGATCTTGAATTTATCAATCAATCTCAGAAAACATATCTAAAGGATGTGTCTTTTCCAAACCTTTTTTTTTCTATTTTGACCCTCTAACCATATGGGGCTGGAGAATTGGAGAATGTTCAATAACAAAGTTTAAAAATATAGATGAGGTTTGCTAGATTTCTATATATTATAGAAGAACATGCTTCCCACATGTGGGGGAGTAGCTTCTGAAAGACATTGCCCCCAATAAATGAACAAAGCTTTGATCTTTTAATAGGACTCAATTGTTATCATTTCTATGACAGGCTCTACTTTTGGCTAAGCTGGCTTACACACACACACACACACACACACACACGTACGTATGTATGTATATGTATATATATGTGTATATATATGTGTATACATGTGTATATATAGTTTTGGTTTGTTTTGTTGTTGTTGTTGTTTTATTAATTTATTTTTAGTTTTTAACAATCACTTCCATAAGCTTTTGAGTTTTAAAATTTTTCTCCCCCTCCCTCCCTGCCTCTTTCCCCAAGGTGGCATTCAATCTGATACAGGCTCTACATTCCTATTAAACATATTTTCATATTAGTTATGTTGTAAGGAATAATTAGAACCAATAGGAGGAACCGCAAGAAAGAAGAAACAAAACAAAACAGAAGAAAAAAAAAGAACAAATAGTTAAGGTAATGCTTCAATCTTCTTTCAAACTCCATAGTTCTTTCTCTGAATGTGAACAGCATTTTCCATCATGAGACTTTTGGAGATTTTTTTTTAAATACAGGGAAATTTACCGCCTGCCTGGTTCTATGCTAATTACTAGAAAAGGTGTGTGTGTGTGTGTGTGTGTGTGTGTGTGTGTCTGTGTTTTCTTCTTTTCAATTATAAACTTGGTCATTAATGACAAAGGAAGACAACTCTGGAGTCTATTTGGCTTGAGCTAATTTCAAGCCATCCTACTTCCCTGACCACCCCGCTCAGACCCTTCATTCAATTTATGCTGAGGGAGTGTATTAATGGCCACATAGTACATTAGCTTTTTCCCTGGCACTATCAGCTGTCAACTACTAATTGATAGGGCAGAGGCTAGTGGGAAATCAGTATTTTGCCTGACTCATTTAACAGTCTATATAACTTTTCCTCAAAAACCAGCTAGCCTTGCTTTCAACTGAAGAGTATTAGAAAGTTAGGCACTCACCAAGGAGAGGGAGATGTTCAGAAAGCTGGAAATGTGCCATATCACTATAGATGTGACTGACCAGCTCTGAGTTGCTTCTTATTTAATAATGTTGATAATTAACATTTGAGCTATGACTAATTTTAAAAAGAATACTAGAAGAATGAAAGGCTAATTAGCATGACTCAAAGGAATAATGAGGAAAGAGACTTGGAGGATCACAGATTTAGAGCTGGAAGGAATCTCAGAGGTTCTTGAGTCCAACTACCTCATTTAACAAATTAAAAAAAAAACAAACAAAATGAAAAACAAAGACACTGAGACTTTATTTACCAAGGTCACAGGGTTAAATGGTAGACAAAGGATTCAAATTGAAGGCCTCTCAGTCCAGAATTCTTTTCGTGGTACTAAATTGCCTCTTGGCTTTATATTGTGGAAAAGGAGTTGAAAATATTGCTAACATCTTCAAGTTCTACCAGAAATTGTGAAATGTATTTGGAACAAAAATCAACATAATGTTACATTTTTATTCCACCCCAAAACAAAATGGAGACCTATAGTTTCCTTGCATCAAAGGTCAGATACATATTTATAAACATCAAAAGAGATTAAATTCAACAAGCATTTAGTAAGGTATTATAGCACTGAAATATAAAAGCTAAGCAAACTGAAGTCTGGGATGGATGGAGGCAAGGATGCATGTAAGGTAGATTTCTTATTTGAACTCTAACATAGCAGTTCATGTATGGTTTTCTTTTGGAGGGAGATATTGTTTGATAAATATAAGCTCAACTCACTTGAAGTTCCTTTTTCATAAGAAATCAGACTATTTGTCCACATTTTGCTAGCAATAAAAAACATAAAATATGAAAAATAATATTCAGGCAGAAGAATATTGTTTGTAATGCAGGAAACATCAGTTTGAATCTTTTTTTAATTCATATAATATCTATTCATTCATTTATTCAGTAAGTACTTACCAAGCACGGACTTATGTAAGGCATTGGGCTAAGTCCCATGGAGACATTAAACATTTAAGATGTAATGAAAGGGTTCAAACTGAAGGGGCAGCTAGATGGTGCAGTAGATAGAGCGCCAGGTCTGAAGTCAGGAAGACCCAGATTCAAATATGCCCTCAAGCTGTGTGATCCTGAGCAAGTCACTTAACTATGTTTCCCTCAGTTTCTGCATCTTTGAAATGAACTAGAAAAAGAAATGGCAAACCACCCCAGTATCTTTGCCAAGAAAACCCCAAACAGAGTCATGAGGAGTTGGACACAACTGAAATGAATGAATGACAACAACTTAAAATTGAAACTTTTGTGCACAATTGCTGTAACACCATGAATAAGTCATTTCCCTTCGCTAAGTCTTCAATTTGTCCCTTTCTAAAATTATTAGATGATTTTAACGTCCCTTCCTACTTGATTCCTATGATCCTGTGATATCACAGTCTTAAAGAAATATACCATCCAGACAAGAAATGTGCTTCAGGAAATTCAATAAAAGTATGAGGAAAAGTATGATAAAATGGTAGCTGCTTTATGCAGACAATGACTTCTTTAGGAGTTTAAAGGTAGATGAGATTCATGAGGGGTGAGGTGAATATGAAAGCTTCCCAAAAGTGAATCTGGGCCTTGAAGAATTAAAAGAAGTTAAATAACCAGAGGAATGAACAAGACATAATGGAGAGGAAACATCATATGTGAAGACCCAGATGGGAGGGAGTAGTCCTTAGAGCAGGGATGTACTGCTCAGTATTTGGTGAGTTGTGAATTGTATTGATCAGATTTTCATTTGAGTGTTTTTAAAAGGAACACTAGTTCTTATGAAAAAGGAATTTCAAGTGAGTTGAGCTTATATTTATCCAACAATATCTCCCTCCAAAAGAAAACCATACACGAACTGCTATGTTAGAGTTCAAATAAGAAATCTACCCTACATGCAGAAGTACTGCAGATAAAGATACAAAAGTGAAATGGGTCCTATTTTCAAGCACCTCATTCTCTCCACAGATGAGGAATTTAATACCACATAGGGGCTGAAATGATGATCTCTGAGATCCCTTGTAGATCTAAAGCCCTATGAGCTCATGAATAGATGACTGAAAGCAAAACAGCATCTGAAAATCCCAGCTGCTAGGCAATGTCTCTCTCAGATGCGACATCTTAGAATGCATGCTACTCATAGATCTTCCTGAGAGTCACAACAGGTACAAGGAATATGTAGCAGAGAAACAAACAAGACTAGAGGTACAAGAGCCACAACTGTAATTGAACTTGATTTCTTTTCCCTTTCAATTTAAATGAGTGTGTGGAGCAGGGTATACGAAGCAATGCATATGCTGCACTCTCATAGCCACCACTTTTTCCCTGCCAGCAAGTCCCAAAACTTAGTTGATTTGCTCCCACAAATACTAATCACTGCAGCCACCCTTTATCTCAACATAGGTTATTCTGAAGCAGATGCATTTAGAACAAAAACACAGGTTTTCACTTATTTCCCAAATTAAGAAACAACCGATTTTAGGGTTATTATTTTAAAATCACTTTTTACTAGGAACAGAGAAAAAAAAATAAGGGTTTTAAAATAAAAGAAAATTTGCAAAATTATAAAAGTCTCAAAGAGTTATTACTGTTCTTCCATGCAAATGTACATGGAACTAAGTCTAGGGCTTTCTTTCTCCTATATCACAGATTCCTCCGTTACCCATCATGGAGATAATAATGGTTCTAGACTCCCATAAAGTTCTCCTTATTTCCTGACCCTTGGGATGAGGAAGACTCTTCTCTATTTTGCTTCTGAACATTACCCCCAATCATAGTCCCAGACTAACATGGAACTTAGTGGCTTCCTCTTCTAACCCAGAAATCTCAATATTCTGAATTCTAGAAAGTATAACACTTGACTTTTTTAGCCAGTTGGCTTTTTTGAAACAAATCCTCTAAGTGATTACTCCAATTGATTCTTTCCTTTAAGGAAAGTATGGATGATTTATTTATTGAATTTGACTGACATTCAGTTCTTATAGAGTCACTTGGTATGAGGCAATGTGGCCTCAATCACCATGAACTCCTTTCCCTTTCCTGCCCGGCTTACGTTGTCAGTCTATCTTTATATGAACTGTCTCTATCTCACTCATCTATAGTTTTAATTGTCAAAGCTCATAGCCTTTTTTGGCCTTTACAAAAAGTTACTGCTTCAATCACACTTCCAATCTCCTTCCTAGTTTGCTCTTTGGCGAGAAAGAGACATCAATGAGGTCTTTGAATTAATCCTAAGTATGATTCACGAAATCATTTTTAATGCAATTCTTTGGGTTACTAGAGAACTCATTTTCTAGTCCCCTTTCCATTTTACCAAAGTAATTATTCTTTAGACTACAGCTTCACCAGAAAAAATACCTTCTGTATATATTTCTACTTCTATGTCTATATCCATGTGTATATCTATATCTATATACATATATATGTATATATATCCATATAACTATCTATATCTATCTCAAATGTACATTTAAATCTATATCTATTCCTATGTTTATGCCCATATCTATATCTATCTAAATATGTGTATATATGTGTGTATATACATATATATCTGTCTTTAACCATATTCCTGTCCATATCTAGGTCTATTTATATATATGTACATGTGTGTATATATATAATATATATATATATGTATGTGTGTGTGTTTTTATATATGTATATGTCCAAGCCAATATCCATATCAATATCTATATCCATGTCAATGTCTATGTCTGTCTTTATCCATATCCATGTCTATATATATATATATATATAGTTAATGATGGATAATACCATTCCCTACCTCTACCACTACCATTTCCAATAACAACAGAGTCCTGGTGGAGTCCTAGAGTCCTAGGACCTAGACCTGTGATTTCCTGATATAAGAAACTTGCTGGTAAGTAAACTCCTTCTACTAAGACAAAACAACACCATCTCTGCATAGGTTGAATGACTTCCTAGGGCCAACACATATCAGAAGCATTATGCACAACTAGGTCTTCCTGATTTTAAGGCCAATTCTCTATTAACTATGCCACACTGCCTTTCTGGTACCAGAGTGCAAAAAAAAAGTATATGCATAGTTTTTGAAATTGTGCATTCCCCAAAATGTTGTTGAGTATAATGTAGATGTAGCATGATAACATTCCAATAGACTATTAGATAAGGGTCAAAATGTCACCTTGTGCTTACATTTATAGTTCAATACTCAGGAAAACCATGATTTTATAGGGTGTAAAGACTCCATTCATACTGATCACAACCCCACTATACCTTTAGAAGATGTTTTTTTCTAAGTTTCTGTGGGTGGGAAAAAAAATGCCTGATGGTAAATCTTCTGGTAATTAGTATATTTGTGCTTGAATAGACTGATCAAGTCACATCAAGTTAACACACGCATATCATGTGTCAGATACTGTATTAAGCTTTGGGGATGCAAATACAAGCAAAAAAGAAAGACAGTTGCTGCTCTCAAAGATCTTATATTCTAACTTAGGAAGAAAAAACTATAGGAATTGAAAAGTTAAAAGAAAAGGAACTCATCCATGGGAGGAGGGCACAGGGGCAGAAAGATGTTCCAAGATGTGAGAAGTCATAGAGGTAGAGGGAACTTCCAGGGTGAGAGAGTAGATAAGGCATTGTAGAAAAGTCCAGAGAATCAGAAGGTGATCCAGGAGAGGAATGGTTCTTGGACAACAACCACATAACCTGCATTAGGTCTGTAAGAGAACCCTTTGCAGCCTGGGGAGTTTTGCCAGAGATTATACTCCACTGACATGGTTCTCAAGAAACCACATTCAACCTCATAACCCAAAGTGGCATTAGAGTCAGATTCTTATGGATAAACTGTGACTGATTGGCAGGAATAACCTGACTGTAGGAAGGATTGGTGCATTGCATGGGTTTCCTTAAAGGATAAGTTGGATTACTATGTGATTGGTATATTGAGCTGTGTAAGCATAGACTCTTAATACAACAATACATAATAAAACAATGGCCCTTCTACTTATTTGCTGAGAATTTTTGACATGCCTTCTATTTACAATCAAACCCATGCCAATTTAGTACTGCATCTTCTTTCACTCTAAATACTAAGTTCCCAATGTATTCAGGTCACTTTCATGTCAACTAGAAATCAACCAGACACAGCAATATATGGAGAATAATGCTGGATTATAAATCAAGTGACTTGTGTTCAAATCCCAGCTCTGATACTCAACCAGTTGACTGACCATGGACAAATCAGTTTTACATTGAAGCAAAAAAAAAAATGAGGCGAGCTCAATCTCTTTAAAGGCAAGGAAATAAATAAACACCATGAGCAAAAAGAAACGTACGATAGATTCTTATTATGGGAAAAGTGAATATCAAGGCAGAAATTCTGAAGAGGACAACATTGTCAACAAACCCACACCTGGAACCTCAAAAGGGACTATGAACTGGTCTGAAGCCCAAAAAGCCTTCTTAGAAGAGCTCAAGAAGGATTTTAAAAGTCAAATGAGAAAAGTAGAAGAAAAAATGGGAAAAGAAATGAGTGGTATGCAAGAGAGAGTCAAAAGCTTGGAAAAGGAAGGACAAAAATTAACTGTAGAAAACAAGACCCTAAAAGTCACAATTGGCCAAATGGGGAAGGAAGTTCAAAATCTAATAGAAGAAAACAATTGGTTAAAAATTAGAATTGGGCAAATGTAAACTAATGACTCTGAGAAAGCAAGAATCAGTCAAACAAAAATAAAAGAATGAAAAAAATAGATGAAATTGTAAAATACCTCATTGGTAAAATAACTGACCTGAAAAATCAATCCAGGAGAGACAATTTAAAATTATCAGTCTACCTGAAAATCATGATAAAAAAAAAGAGCCTGGACAGTATCTTTCAGGAAATTATCAAGGAGAACTGCCCTAGAACCAGAAGGTAAAATAGCCATACAAAGAATCCACTGATCACCTCCTGAAAGGATCCCAAATTGAAAACACCAAGGAATATAGTAGCCAAATTCCAAAATTACCAGATCAAAGAGAAAATACTGCAAGCAGCCAGAAAGAAACAATTTAAATATCATGGAACCACAGTCAGGATTACACAGGACCTTGCAGTTTCTACTTTGAAAGACCATAGGAAGTGGAATATGATGTTCCAAAAGGCAAAGGAGCTTGGATTACAACCAAGGATCAACTACCCAGCAAAAATAAGCATGATATTTCGGGGAAGGAGATGGATATTCAATGAAATAGGGGGCTTTCATACCTTCCTGATAAAAAGACCAGAGCTCAACAGAAAATTTGATCTTCAAATACAAGACTCAAGAGAGACATAAAAAGGTAAATGGGACAGAAAGAAACAACATGTTATTAGTAAGGACAAACTGTTTATATCCCTACAAGAGAAGATGACACTTGTAACTCTTGAGAACTGTATTGTTATTATACCATATTAAAGGGGTATACATAAAGGGGGTGGGTATAAATTGACTTTGATGTAATGATGAAAAATAATTAATCAAGTGGGTTACTGTAAAGAAAATGTACTAAGAGAAAATGAAAGGAGACAGACAAAGGTAAATTACAACACAGGAAAAGGCACAAAAACCAATTACAGCAGAGGGAAAGAAGGGAGGGAGATGAGCATTGTTTGAACCTTACTCTCATCAGATTTGGCTCAAGATGGCAAAAACATAATCAATTAGGTATAGAAATCTAACATGCCCTATAGGCAGTAGGAGGTAAAAGGGGAAAGAAAAGGGAGGGGGGGGCTCTGATTCTTAAAATCTAGCCACTGCTTAGATTCTTATAATCTAGCCACTGGTTAGATTCTTATAATCTAGCCACTGCTTTCCCATGTTCAGACTCCTTAAGAGTCTGCCCAATATGATGGATGTTCTAATAAACCTTGTCTTTGGCTGAAAGAAGGCTTGGGTTGAATTCTTTCAGGCAGGACCTGCGTGTTGTGATTTTGGGGTCCCAGCACCCCTGGACCCCTAATTGGTTGCCCATATGGGGAAACTGCCTAACCCCAAGTTGTTCTCCAGCTGAGACTGGAAGGTACGTAAGCCTCCCCTACCCCTTGCAGTTGGGGTAGGTCTCCAAGCACCAAGGCTTAGAGGTGTTTTTTGGGCAGACAGTTATGAGGCTGTCTTGCACTCGGCCTGATGCTCTCAGGCTCTCGGTCCACTGGGTCAGTTCAAGGCCATGGACCTGGGTACACCTTCTGACAAGGATGGACGCCCTATCTGGAAGTATATCTGTGAATTCCCTCTGCACTAGGGAATTGGGGAAAACTGCAGTTGCTTTTTGGTTCCCTGAGGCTTACTTATTCCCTTCCCTCTAAGCCCCTGAATTCTCCTTCATGGAGGTTACAGGGGAAAGTTAGAACACCTGAAAATATCTTGGCAGATTTTGGAGGTTTTGTGATTGATCATTAAGGAGTTTAGAACTCCTCCTTACAACCCTGGTCACTCTTTTCTTCCACTCCCTTCGTTTGAGTACTTTTGATTTCACCCTCCCCCACCTAGGAAAAAGGAGGGGGGAGGGTCAGCAGCTACAGCATGGGCCCTACTGGCAATGGGCTTAGGCCCTATGGCAACCTTTGCCTGGAAGCACCACCCAGGTTCAGCACATCCTGCTCAAGGTAATGAAGCTAGCCTCCAAACTTGGGTAAACATGCTCTTTTAAATTTGTAGTTTTAACTGTTAACGATGAGATGTTGATTCTCTGTGTAAAGTAATTTGGAAGTGCGTTTAACAAAACTGAAGTCACCTTGTTGGTAATGGGTTTGTTTCATGTTTCAAATTGGTGAACTTTCTGTATCAGTTATGTCAAGCAACTTTTCATAATTTGGTTACCGCTAAAATAATTTACTATTGTTGGTTATTATTTTACTGTGTAAACTAGCCAAAAAGCTTTTTTGGATTATGTATGGCTTGCTGAGAATTTGCAAGTGTATAGAAATCTCTAGTGATTGACTTTTTACGTTAGGATAAATTTAAGTTTTGAGATGTAAATCCTGGAAAAGGTTTTCCTAAGCTGTGATTAGTAAAACTTGCTGTTTGAAGTAAAAGCTCATAGGATTTTATTTTGAGTTGTCTGGTGGATCATAATCCATCCATAATCAGTAATCCACCATCTTGAGAGAAATGCCACAAGCTACTCAGAGAATGTGATACTGGTGGGAAATCAGCATCAGGAAAAGCTGAGAGGACAATTTTAGCCTCAGTCTAAGATGAGATCCTCCTGGCTCAGTTTCCCCATTATGTTCCTTTGAAAGGGAGTGTTACCCACCTGGCTATTTCTGAGTCTGGCTATGAAATGGATTTGATACTATATGATTGGAAAACTGAATTATCTGAATCTAAGCAGAGCTAAGGAGTTTTATCCTCTCAAAGTTGGGCCCTAAATCTAGTCCCTGCTTTATATCTGGGCCCTGCAGTTTTTTTTTTTTTCTGTCAGATTTATGTCTTCCAGATTATGGTCCATTCACCTACAGTTGGTAGCAAACAGCAAGTACCAGCCAATGTCCCCACATAGTTCCCTGGATGTAGCCTGTGTTCGGTTCCAGTCAACCTCATCTTTGGGACCCCCTCGAAGCAGGGACAGCTCTATGCCCCTTGCCAACAGGAAGCAGTTTCAGAAGCCAAGACCTTCGCCCCTTATCCCAAAAGAATTTGGGTTCCTATTTGAGGGTGGAATGATGGGGTTGGGATCTGGACCCCAGAAAGGACTTTCCCACCCTTGGGAATTCTATTACCTCATGGACACCCAATCTTCCCTCCATTGTCTTGCTTCCCTATGGCCCCTGGCCATTTCCCACCCTTAATCATAGCTAGGCTCCATTCTCCCTTGGCCACGAGGTCCAGGTCCCAGGAGTTCTGTTCACCCCAGTTTACTAGCCACTCCCATCCAGATCTCATTAGGCCCTTCCTCCCATCACCCCAAACTACTTGGCCACTCCTAGATCCCTCCCACAGTCTTTCTGTATATAAGGTCCATCTTGTCTCCATTAAGATGCTCTGATTCTTATAATCTAGCCACTGCTGACATTCTTATAATCTAGCCACTGCTCAGATTCTTATAATCTAGCCACTGCTTACCCATGTTCAGACTCTGTAAGAGTCTGCCCAATGTGATGGATGTTCTAATAAACCTTGTCTTTGGCTGAAAAAAAAGGAAGGGGGACAGAAGGGAGGGAAGAAATAAAGGTAAAGGAGAAGAAAAGGGAGGGGGCTAATAGAAGGGAGGTGGGAATGAGGGAGGTGGTGGTCAAAAGCAAAACATTAGTGAGGAAGGAAAAGGAGAAAGAAGAAAGAAAAGCATAAACGGGGCGGGGGGGAAGATGGAGAGAAAGACACAGATAGTAATCTTAACCGTGAATGTGATACATAAATGTAATGGAAGACTATTGTGCTATAAGAAATGATGAACAGGCAGACTTCAGAAAAACCTAGAAGGACTTGTATGGTCTGATGCTGAGTGAAGTGAGCAGAATGAGGAGAACATTGTACACAGTAACAGGCACACTATGAGGTGACTAATATTGATAGACTTAACCTTTCTCAGCAATACAAGGATCTAAGACACCACCAAAAGCCTCACGATGGGAAAATGCTATCCACATCCAAAGAAAGAAATATAGAGTTTGAATGCAGATCGAAGCACACTATTTGCTATTTTTTTTTCTTCTGTTGCATTTTGTTTCCTCTTTCTGGTGGCTCCTCCTATTAGTTCTAATTCTTACTTACAACATGACTAATGTGAAAATATGTTTAATAGGAATGTATATGTATAACCTATATCAGATTGTGCACTGTCTTGGGGACGGAGGTGGTGAGGGAGGGGGAGAAAAATTTAAAACTCAAAAGCTTATGGAAGTAATTGTTGATAAATAAAAATAAATTAATAAAAAGGGTTAATTTTTTTAAAAAAAAGTCCCACAGGACACAGCAGCAGAACTTACAGTGGAGTAAAGTGTAGTTCTGTCTGCCTTCTTTTCAGCAGGGCCTGATATCATCTCACTCTCTTTTTCTTCTTTCTTTCTTTTTCTTTTTCCTCCCCAATGAGCTGAATTCCTTTATCAGAATCTCAAAGGTTGACATAATATGGACCTACCCTATGTGTACTACCCTATTTTCCCATGACTCACTAACACATCTACTCCACTTTAGTCAGGAAGCTCTTAACATGCCTTTCATCTGGAATGTGCTCAATTCCTCCTCTCACCATATAAATCACAAAGGGAAAGATGTAAGGATTATGATCAGTATAATGACCCTCCATGGTTCCAAAAGACTGATGGCACCCTCCATTATAGAGAGGTGATGGATTTAGAGAGCAGGATTATATGTATGTGTATATGTGTGTATATACACACATGTATATATGTACATATACATATATGTATTGCATATGTGTGGTTTTTAATTATGTATGTATTTATGTGTGTGTATGCATTTGTATACAGTCATTGAAGGCAATTTGTTTTGCTAAACTATACATATTTGTTACAATAAATTTCTTTTTCTTTTCTTTTTCTCCCTAATGGGTTGTAATAAATATGCAGAGTTTAGCAAAACAATGGGTTAGGGAATGAAAATATTTTTTTTTAATGTAGAGAGGTGATAGAGGGTACTGTACACATGAAATGTTACACTTTAGCACACAGTTTCAGATAAAGGCATTGTATTATTGGTTTACTTTATTTTGTCACAAGAGCTCCTTCATGAAGTGGGAATAATCTCTAAATGTTTGTAATGTAAAAAAAAAAAACTGAAACTTTTTTTGCTTGTCTTAAAAGGGTACCATACTACATGGCCAAGATTGAATCCTTTCTTCTCTAGGAAGCCTTCCTTGAACACTTTAGACCTCAATGACCTCCCATTCCCCAGAATTCTTTTGTCACCTCCAATTTAACACTTAATTTGACATATGGTCTGCTAAAAAGGCAGATTGGAATCCTGAGATGTAGTAAGAGATTTTAAAAAGAATGTAAAACAAGTGGTTAAAGGAAGAAGAACAATTCATTACTTGGAGTCAAGAAATACATGAAACTCTTCCTAAAGAGCATGGAGTTGAAGCTTTCGGAAGAAAAAGCAGGTGGCTTTAATCTGAGGAATGATGATGTGGATCCACAGGTACTCTCAGGTATGAGACCATTCAGTAAGATCTGAGCTGAAAAGGAGATGAGTATTGGTAAGTGGGGACTCCCTTATAAGGGTTGCAGAGATATCTATCTATTGGCTTGATGTCAATTATAGAAAGCTCTGCTGCCTTTCTGGGTATGTATCCAAAATGAGAGAAAGAAATTGCTAGAAACTACCAACCATCTATTTCTGGTGATCACTTGGACATAAAGCATCCTGCCAGAAAAGTAGAAAGCAGTGCTAACAATTATAAAGTACTGGGAATAGAAGAACCCAGGAATGAGGGTGGTGTTCTCATCACTGCTTTTAGTAGAATATACCAACTTCTGAAAGTAGAAAGTTTGGAGAAGTGAACGCTTAGATAAGAAGAGAATTGAATTTCACTTTCTGAACCACAAATTAGATTAAATGACATAATATTTGTAAAACATTTAGCACAGTGACTGGCACATAGTAGGCACTTAATAAATACTTATTTCTCCATGCACACACTCAGTTTAAAATACAGGAATGATGGGCTGTTAGCCAGGGATGGAATGTACCTAACAAGGGATGGTAAAAAAAAAAATATCTGTTTGCAAAAAAATCTATGCAAAAGTGATGCTACTTGGAAAAGGAGAAGGCAGAATATTGATTTTATGAATCTACCAAGCTGGTCACCAGAAATTGGCCAATGTGTAAGAGGAATAGCTGTAGATATGCTACAAAATTCACACAACACTAAAACTTTAAAAAAGAAAAGAAACCAGTAAACCAATACAAGGTCTTAGATAGCTTTAGACAAATACATAGAAAAGGAATGCTAGTCACAAAAATTCAATGTGGCTTCAAAATGTCATGCCAGACTAACCTTGTTTCCTTTGACTAGATAGGAAGAGAAGTAGAAGGTAGCACATTTCATTAGTATTGCCCAATGCTTTACCAAAGTCTACATCTCTCAAACTATTCTTGTAGACAAGATATGGGCCAAATAATAATATAATTAGAAGAATTCAGAAAGAGTTGGGTTGTTGGACCCAAAGATACATCATTAAGGACTTGATAACAACTTTCCAGTTCCCAAGGGTTTGCCCCTATGCTGTATAATATGTTTAGTAATAATTGCAATTAAAACATGGATGTTATAATCTTCAGATATACAAAGAACACAAATAAAAAACAAGGGTGACACTCCAGATTTAAAAAAAAATTGAACAAGTTAGGACATTGTACTGGATTTAATATGATGAATTTTAATATGGCTATTATATTTAAGTTCAAGAAAATCTTTACAACTAAAATAGAAAGGAGATGCAGATAGATAATAGTTGATCTTAAAAATCTAAGAGACTTAGAGTACTCCAAGTTCAGTCTGAATCAGCAATGTCATGTGGCAACTTAAAATTGAATATGACCCTAGGCTGCATTAAAGGATAGTGTCTAGCATATGAAAAACACCTAGGTGGCACAGTGGATAGAGTGATGGGCTTGGCATCAGGAAGACTCATCTATATGAGTTCAAATATGGACTCAGACACTTACTAGCTGTGTGATGCTTGCAAGTCACTTAACCTTGTTCGCCTCAGTTTCCTTATCTATAACATGAGCTGAATAAACAAACAGCAAACCACTTTTCCAAGAAAACCCCAAATGGGGTTATCAAGAGTCACAACTGAAAAATGACTGGACAACAAAGGATAGGGAAATTATGATCCTACTGTCTCTATAGACCAATTTTGTAGGTTCAAGTTCCGTTCTAGGAGACACATTTTAGGAAAGACATTGATAAAGTGGAGAGCGGCTAAAGCAGGGTGACTAGGGTGGTAAAAAACCTTCAAGATCATGCCACATTAGGTTCTGTTAAAATAACTAGGGGCATTAATCTAGAGAAAAGAGAAAATAAAGGTACATGATAACAGCCCTTCAAATACTTGAAGATAGCTATTTGAAAAAAGAAAATAAATGCTTCCTACTTAACCCTAAAGGGCACAATAAGAAGCCAGACAGAGTCAGATTTAGGCTTGATATAAGGGAAATGTCCTAACAATCTGAAACAGTTAAAAGTAGAATGGGCTGCCTCAGAAGGTAGATAGGTAGATAGATAGGTAGATAGGTAGATGGATAGATGGATGAAAGAGAAGAGAAAAAGGGACAGAAAGGGTGGGAAGGAGAAAGAGAGAGAGAGACAGAGACAGAAAGAGACAGAGACAGAAAGAGACAGAGAGACAGAGATATCTCAGTATGTACCAGGCACTACTCTAAATCTTAGTGATACAAATACAAAGGAGCAAAGTCAGCCCTGACCTCAAGAAGCTTATATTTTAATGGGAGAATTCAACATGTAAAGGACAGCTGAAGATCAGGGCAAAGATAATTTGCATGCTGCAGCATAGTAAAGAAATAGAATGAAGTGATGTGGAGAACTAGTCCCCAGCAAGGTATCAGAGCTTAGTGACCAAAAGTCAGAGTCCAAGGTTCAGAGGGGGAGGGTTAAGATGATGACTGGAGAGTAGGTGTCATGGTGAGGAGATATTAGCAAGTTACATGGTGCCTTGATCCCTGGAACAATGATATTACACTTCACTGGAGGTTTTCATTCAAACACGAGGGATTCTTACTCAAAGATTGCTTGGACTTGATGGCCAGTTCAATGGATAAGACTGCAAGACTTGAAGTCAGAAAAGCATGAGTTCAAATCCAGTGCCTGAGTCATTTATCTAGTGGTGGGGCCCTGGGCAAGTCATTTAACCTCTGTCAATCTCAATTTCTTCATCTATAAAATTGCATTAATATGAAAGCACAGTCTCACAGGACTGTGGTGAGGACCAAACAAGGTAATATAAAAATGCTGCTTTGCAAACCTTAAAGTGATACTAAAATATTACTAGTAGCAGTGTATTAATCACTGAGATCACTTCTTATTTCATGGTTTCAGTTCCATAATTCTCCAAATTGAATTATACACATACCATCCCAGTTCCTTTTCCCCTCTCATCTTAAAGTCTGAACCACAACAAAGCTTAAGTAAGAAGCTTACAGTCTCAAGACAAATCCATGTTTTGTAAATATCCTTATCTTTTAACTTAAATATTGTAGGATTGGTCCCATATCCCAAACTGCCTCAAAAATCTGCTACACTTTGCATTCTTCTCTGTACCTAGCACAATGGTAAATACTAGCAACATAATAGATGCTCTTATTGAATTAAGTTGAATGATGGCTTAAAATAGATTAAATTCAACTTCCTAAAAAAAAAAAGTCTATTTAATCCTTTAAAACACTTATATGTTCAGAAAACTGGACTGCTTATGTTCTCTACTCTTGCAGAGCCCCATGCTTAAGCCCTGCATATTAAGAAGAGTTTGGCTTAAATTATCTTGATCATACATAATGACATTTAGAGGATGTAATTCACCAGTGAATCAAATTAAATTTGCCATTAAATAAGAAGATTTGTAGAATAGGTAGAAACAGACAAGTATAAGACTATTCCTGCCTTTGCTACTGTGAATACCTTATATCTGCTCAGAAGGAGAAAAACATTCTCCATCTACAGCTTGACAATGGAGATTTGAATTTCTGTCATACCTCTGTCAACAATTCATCATGTGACCCTAAGTAGATTGCAACCTCACAGAATCTCTACTTCTTCATCTGTAAAATGGAAAAGTAACAATCATACTCCCAGCTATATAGGATTGTTATGAGCACCAAAAGAAATGCTCCTATACCATTGTACCATGTAAAAGCTTATTTTAACCTTTTGGTGCAATACTAATTTAATGTAGTAATAATTGTACTGAAGTTTCATATATTCCCCTTAACTCAACCTTTAAGATATTTCTTATCCCTTCCACAGCTTATTAAAACCTATGCTTTTAACAACTATTAAATCAATTTAACAACTATAAATCATTAAAATAATAATTTCAAAAAGAGAGGTAAATTGATATAGAAGGATTTATATGTACAAAAATATTGATAATAGCTATTTTGTAGTATAAAAACTGTAAATAAAGGGAATGTCAACGGAGGGGAGAATGTCTTAATATATTATAGTATATACATGTGGATGCCCTGTAAGAAATGATGAAAAGAACATCTTTCACAGAAACCTAAAAAGATCTCTATAAACAGATGCACAGTGAAGTTAGCAAAACCAAGGGAAAAATTTATGGAATAACATCAACATTATAAAGATAAATAACTTTTAATGCCTTAAAAATTCTGGTCAATATAGCAACAGATACAATTGTAAGGTACTTATGGTAAAGAATGCTATCCACCTCCTGATAATGAGGTAATATACTCAAATTTAAACTGAGACAAACATTTTTGGATCTGGCCATCATGGGAGTTTGTTTTGCTTGTTTCTTACCACAGTTTGTGTTTGTTTTGTTGTTGTTTTTCAGTGAATCAGTTAATAGAGATGTATTAAGTGCCTACTATGTGCCAGGCAATGTATTAAGCAATAGGAGTAGGGGGTGTGGGCAGAGGAATTAGGAAGTAAGATGCAGAAGGGAGAGAGAATGAATTCTTATTAATTGAAGACGGGAGAATTAGTTACATAAAAAAAGACCACCTGGCTTATAGTTAAGAGACCTGGGTTCAAATAATGAATATGACACTTACCAGCGATATGACCTTGGACAAGTTATTGTACTTCTGAGTCTCATCTATAAAAATAAAGATATTAACACTTTCACTACCTGTCTCACAGAGTTGCTTCCAAGGAAATTGCTTCATATACATTTAAGTGAAATACAAATATGAGCGGTTATTACCCAAAATTCCTTGCAACCACTCCTTCAGCTGAAGCAGCTCACAACCATTATGCTAATGTTTAATGAAAGTGCCATGGGCAGAATATTTATCACCTGTGGCCAATCTTGAAATAAAAAGCCTCTCCACATGGAGACAGGCTTATTTTAGCTTGACACTCCAACACAAGGGCCATGGTCAAAGCTTTTCCATCTCTGCAGCACCTGTTTGTGTTCCCTTTTGGAAAAAGCCTTCAAGCACTAAGGGTCACCTTCATGCATTCATTCAGCATAAGCCAAGCATCAGAGGAAGGCTTGCGCATAGGGATACAAATAACAGCTAACATGTACCCTTCCCTATTCAGATGACATCTGCATTATTATGTCTGGTTCTTGGTCCTATATTTTAAGAAGGAAACTGAGAAGTTTGAAAACATCAAAAGAAAGGCAACCAGGATAGTTAGAGTTTTATGTAGTGCCTGGCTTATAGTAAGTAGGCACTATGCTTGTTGATAAGAGGTTCAGTTGGAGGAACTAGGGATATTTTGCCCAGAGAAGAGAACACTCAGAAGAGAAATGACAATTGTCTTCAAGTACTAGAAGGGCTGTCCTGGGGAGGATGAACTAGGCTTATAGCACTATATTTACTTGCATGCAAGTCACGTCCTCCAAGTAGAATGTAAACTTTTTGAGGACAAGGACTGTTTTATTTTTATATCTATATCACCCCTGCTTTGCACATAGTGTGCACCAAATAAAAATTTGTTAAATTGAATTGAATTCTATTTGACTCAGAATGCAAAAGAAGGAAGTTGAAAAAAAGAATATTTAGGTGTGAGGTGAGGAAAAACTTCCTGAACATTAGAGTTATCTGTAATTGGAATGGGCTGCCTTACAAGGCATTTAGGCAATGGTTGGATGACTATTTAAAATAATAATAAAAATGACTAGAATTTATACATTGTTTTAAGATTTACAAAACACTTGATAATTATCACATTTTATCCTTTCAACACCCCTGGGAGATAGGTACTATTATTATCATCCCATTTTAAAGATGAGTAAACTGAGACAGAGAGAAATAGTCTTACCCAAGATCACACTGCTAAGTAACTGAGGCAGGAATTAAATTCAGATTTTCCTTACTCCGGGTCCAGCACTCCTTGACTGTTCCTTCCACCTGGATGCCTCACCTCATTGTTGTGTATTAACTATGTCATAACGGGGATCCTTTAGTAGATTTGAGTTGGACTATATGACCTCTAAAGTTCTTTATAACTCTGAGACTTTGTGACTCTGAATTTGCATAAAGCTCAATTTGGTGTTTTACATGCATGATCTCATTTGAGCAATTAAATACCAAAGCTAACACTAGACGGCATCATAAAGGAGTTAGAATGGATTTTCAGGGGAATAAAAGGCAAGAAGCAAAGAGATCGTGCTTGGGTGGCCTGGCAGCTGAGACTGAGACAGATTGTAGGAAGAGATGAGCAACTCAACACTTGTTCTTCATTCATTTGGAGACAGCAACAGATTGAGGACAATAAGGAAAGTCCAGCAACAGCCAGCAACAGCCGCCATGGAGCAGCGAGCTGCGTCTCAGCTGTCCAGCAGGCTGGAGAACAAATGGGCTGTATATAGTTGGAAGGGGCCTAATTGGCTTCAGTTCAACCTACATCTGAATGCTAAAATGCATGCGGGCTAGGGAGAGCTTTTTAAGGAATTGAAGGATGTTTTCTATGTCCCACTTTTTGAGCAATAAATATTTAAAGAAGGAAATGGGCTCAGAAGGTAGGATTGACTGAGTTTGGCTTCTCTTTCAAAATGGCATCATGTTCTACAACAGCCATCTGGCAGCTGTTGTATTGTTTTTCTAAAAAAATCACAATCTTAAAAAATACCAAATACAGCCCTTAACATGGTAGCACAGACATTAGCCCCACTCTAGAAGGCTGGGTTTTTTGTTTGTTTATGTTTTTTGCTTGTTTATTTTGTTTTTTTTTTGTTTTGTTTTTTAGCAGATGAGCCAGACTAAAATGTGAGAGAAGTGACTATCAACATAAGATTGAAAAAAGTACAGGCAGATGATCTAACTGGATTTGGGGGATCATAAGGAAAAGTACCAGAGGGGAAACCTTGGTTAACTCTATAATAAATAGTTCTGCAAAAACCATCCTGGCAGATAGGCTAAACCAGATTTCAGATAACAACAGGCCTTAAACCCATTGATGAGTTAGGGGGATGTCTCCTTGTGAAGACTCCCTCCTCACACTTTGCCCCCCCCTACCCAGCATTGAATGTTCAGATAAGAACAATCTGTTCCACTGATCATGAAGATGGCTGGAACAGGTTCTGTGAAGCACTTAGAGCCTGGTCAGGCATTGAAGAGGCCAAAGTCATCCACTGCATCCCTAGTCATTGACAAGTCATCTTGACTTTTGTCTTGCCACTGGACTTTGATGACTGTGGAAGAGAGAGTGAGATTGATGACTTTGTGTAACTCTTCCTCACTTAAATCCAACTCATGGGCAAGTCAGGATATTATCCTGTGATATCACTGGTCCTTTTCAAAAATGAAGGACAAACAGCAATATATGGGAGCAACATAGGCAGTAAGTATAACTTGATTGATAATAACAACAATAATAGAGATTTTTATAGAGATTTAAGGTTTGTAAAGCATTTCACAAATATTATCTTTGATCTTCACAGTAATTTTAGGAGGTAAATGTTCTTATTATCCCCATTTTATGGATGAAGAAACTGAGGCAAATGTTGGTTGAGTCACTTGCCAAGAGTAAGATAGCTAGTAAATGCCTGAAGCAATATTCAGACTCAGTTCTTAAGTTCAAATTCAGTGTTCTATCCTCTGTAACTCTTAACTACCTCCAAGTCTCAGTTTGTCCTCTTCAAAATGGGGCTCATGATGCCCATGTTATTTGATGCCACTTCATTGGGTTACTGTGAGGGACAAATGAGGTAATCTGTGTGAATTGTTTTGAAAATCTATTCCTGTTATTGAAATCACATGTGAGTAAGATATTTCAGCACCAAGGCCCAGCTTTCATCTTCCAGCATGGTACTTGTGCTGTGCCCTCATAAAATCAAAATATCCCTTATGTGATTGGTGGTGGTACTATAAGGTTTTCTGTTTTCATGTGTTTACAGAGGATGTTCCAGGCCTCTGGATTATACTCCTTCCTGTTCTCCACTTCCTCGATCCACTAGCTTTCTTCAAAGCTCAACTTAAATGGTACCTTGGATGGGAAGTTTCTTACTGGTATCCCCTAACTCAATCCCCCCAAATTACTTCATATGATCTCATGTTTACTCTTCTGTGTTATTGTTGTGTCTGACTAATAGAATCATGGGATTATAAATTTGGAGCTGAAAGACTTGAAGGATCATTTAGTCAACTTTTTTTTTCATTTTACAGATAAAGAAACTGAGGTTAATAGAGGTTAATGACTTTCCCAGGGTTATACAACCAGTAGTGTCTGAATGCTTGAGGTGGGATTTGGACCCAGAATTTCCTACCTTCAGGTCAAACATTGCATCTATTCCACCAGGCTGCTGCCTTCAAGGTGAAGACTGTGTAATTGTTCTCTGTCATATCCATGGGACGCTACTGGATCTGTTTCAGGCTCTCCCTCCCTTCTAGGAAGTGTGGAGCTGAATCTTCTTTGGTCACCTTTTTACTTCTTTCTCACAACCACACTCCACTATAACCCTTAGCTCACACCTTCCTCAACAAAGAATAGAATTCTGTCACTCCTCCTGAAGGTATAACAAATCATAAACCCTTCTTTGCTCTTCACTCTCTCTACCAACCCCTTCTCCTCTAAATGTTCATCAACTAGGCTAGGAGGCAAACAACGGCCAAAGATATCACTTTCCCACTCCTAACCCATACCCAAATACAAATCAATCAAAAAACATTTTTTAAGTGCATATAGTATGTCAGGCAGTAGGCCAAACTTTGGGTACACAAAGCAAAGCAAAAGATAGTCCCTGGTTTCATCTGCTCCGTCTCCCTCATTTTATAGAGGAAACTATACCACAGGGAAATAAAATTATTTGCCCCAAATCACATAGGTAGTAAGTATGTAGAGGTTGGAACCTATGTCCTCTTACTCCAGAGTTAGGGCTCTCCCCATTGCACTATGCCAGGCTTGTCATTGTAAGATGCATAGCAAATAGGAAAGACTTAAAAGACTATTAAAAAGGCATGTGACCAAAATGGAGACAGGTTAGTCTTGCTGCAAGAGGAAAAATGGGTGAATAACCCAGAGACTGTATTGCTAGATATCAAAGGGACAGGAGGAATACTCTAGTATTTCACATGAATCCCTCATGGAAGGTCTTTAATGAGAAGCCTGGAGTATATGAAGGCATGGAGGGAATGCAATCTGTATTGGTGTCCAGAGTACTCACACCAACAAGATCATCGATCCATCCATGTGCTAAATAAAGGATTCCAAGTACAAGAGTAATGTAATCAGAATGGTGCATTAAGAAGATTAATATGGCAATTTTGTGGAGGAAAGATTGAATCTGAGAGAGAGAGAGACAGAGAGAGAGA
>NW_020954588.1:9541649-9576379 GCF_900497805.2 Vombatus ursinus | reverse complement strand
AGAGAGAGAGAGAGAGAGAGAGAGAGAGAAAGATTTTAGAAACTTACTACAAAGTCCAGGCCAATATATAAAGCTATACAAGTTGGTTGGGATTCCCAAGGAAAGCAAATAAAGCTCAATGTGAGCAGACAACATGGAGGAGGGAGAGAAAAGGAAATAATCAAGTAGCATGAAATATATTCCTTGAATTGGTGTGGCCTAAAGGAATTGAAGAGGGGGGTTATGGGGAAATGGTAAAAAAAAAAATAACAAAAAAAATAGTAATGGAAAAATGAGAGAAAATGCATAGTGAACTATCAGAGCCATAGAGTAAAGAAAAGAGGGTGGAAACATTTAGTATTAACTCATTCAAGGTGATTCTTAACTCAATAAGAACAATTTCAGTGAAGTGGAGATAATTAATCCTAAATTGTAAGAATTAATGGGGAAAGATTGAAAGAAAGGAAGATAATCTATTGGAAGAGCTTAAGGCAAAGGAAAAAAGGGGGAGTAGATGGAAGATAATTCATTAGATCTATTACTTCTAGTTAATGCAGCTTAATGTTTCTAACCCATTATTGTTTCTAAGGAAACTGGTTAACTTCCCTCACAATTCAAAGATTTGCAATTATCTATATTACCTTACCTGTGAAATTAAAATAATAGGTTTTATTCTTCAAGCTTTTTGTGTTTAAATCCCACATAATGTACATGTTGCTACCAGTCACAATTCTTAGTAATGATTCCAACTCAACCTGATTGCCTTGATTTTCTAGCCTTGTCTCTTTTCCTTGAGTTGGAGTTCCAGTGTCTAAAAGCGGGATACCATCCCACCTCTCTCTATATTTCCTACCAAGTCTATCAATAAGCATCTAAGTGTCTTTTTTTGTGTCAGGCATTGTGCCAAATTCTGGGAATACAAAGAAAGGCAAAAGACCATCCCTGCTTTCAATGAGTTCACAATCGAATGAGGCAGAAGACATTAAAATAACTAAGTACAAACAAGCTATATGTAGGACTGACAGGAGTGGGGAACAGAGACTGAAAGCAAGGAAGGGAGATCAGGAAACATTTTTTTTCATAGCAGGTGGGATTTTGGAAGCTTTGGGTCTTAAAAAGCAACATTGTTAAATGAGCTATGGGTGCTATTGTGTTCATGTATTCAAAAATAGCCTCTGGAAAGGCCATAAGAGATTGCCTACTCCAATCTCATCATTCTACAAATAAAGAAACTAAAAGTCAAAGAGGTTTAATGATTCCCCCAAGTCCATATAGGCACCAAGTAGCAGAGTAGAAACCAAGTCCTTTGACTATAAACTCTACACTCCCATCATACTACACTGTATCCACTGTCATCAGTAAGTGTTGTCAATTGAACAGGTAAAAGAAGGAAGAAGCATGCTTGTTACAGGTATTTATTAAGCAGTATAAAATGAAGGAGCAAGAAAATGGGAAGCACAGACAACTGGTGACTGGTATTGAACAGTAGAAATCACTCAATCTACCCATATCATCAAAAGCTAATTTTTATGTTGTATCATGGGATGAAAACACATTAGAAAAGTGTTTCACAGAGGACAGGGAAGATAAGGTTCACATCCTCAAGGAACTTTTCAACCTGAAAGATGACTTCCTATATATCATGTGGGAGGTATATTGAAAGAGCTGAACTGGTATTACTGAAGGTATCCCTCGTTGGTTTTGTGAATGATGGTTTTCAGTTTTCCTTGCTATCTCCCTTTATTTTATTTTTAAATTCTTTTCATCTAGCAGCCCATGAGCAAAAATATTGTCTTGAAATTCAACTTCAATGTCCAATCATTTTTTGTGTGTCAATTTCCTGCCAAAATTATATAAGTAAATTGTCTTGATCCACACATTTCAGGTTTTTATTTAGTCCCCTTGCACAGCCCCGGGCAGGCGGCTGCTTCTAGAGCTTCCTGCCCACAAAGTGAGGGGGAATCAAGTGGCCAATAAGAGGGGGATTGTGGGGATCTTTTTGCTGGTGCTGAGGCAGGATTCTCTTGCTTTGCCTGTGCTTGGATCTGGGTCACAGTTCTGGGTGGTGGTACTGGGGTGAAGAGAAGTGCTGGCATGGTGGAGCCTGTAGTGGCAGTGGAGAAAGAATCCTCCTCACAGTTCCAAGACAGAAAACAGTATTTGTGGTCACTCATAGACCAGAGCACAGGCCAGGAAAAGAGTAAACACCTTGACCTTGATCATAGTACCTTGGAAGAACTGAAAATTTACAGGTCCCTAGAAGTATGTCTAAAAACAGCTGCAAGCTCGGGACAGTACATTCGCCACACTGGAAGCAGACTCCTACCTTAACAAAGAGTTTAAAACTCAAGTAAGTCATCTTCCAAGAAATTATCAAGGAAAACTGCCAAAATTTTAGAACCAGAGGGAAAAATAGAAATGGAAAGAATTCACAGATCACCTCCTGAAAGAGATTCCCAAAGGAAACCTCCTAGTAATATTGTGGCCAAATTCCAGAGTTCCCAGGTCAAGGAGAAAATCTTGCAAGCAGCCAGAAAGAAACAATTCAAGAATTGTGGAAACACAATCAGGATAAGACAAGATTTAGCAGTGTCTACATTAAGGGACTACAGGGCTTGGAATATAATATTACGAAGGGCAAAGGAGATAGGATTACAACCAAGAATTACCTACCCAGAAAAACTGAGCATAATCCTTCAGGGGAAAAGATAAACATTCAGTGAAATAGAGGACTTTCAAACCTTCTTGATGAAAAGACCAGAGCTGAATAGAAAATTTAGCTTTCAGATGCAAGACTCAAGAGAAACATTAAGAGGTAAACAGAAAAGAGAAATCATAAGAGACTTATTAAGGGTGAACTGTTTACATTCTGCATGGAAAGATAATATTTGCAACTCATGAGTCCTTTGTCAGTATTACAGTAGTTAGAGGGAAAAAATTTATGTATGTAGATAGAGAGATAGATAGATAGATAGATAGATAGATAGATAGATAGATAGATAGATAGATAGGTAGATAGATAGATTAGATAGATAGATAGATAGATAGAAAATAGATAGAGGGCACAGGGTGAGTTGAAGGTAAAGAGGTGATATCTGGAGAATAAAACTAAGGGGTGAGAGAGGATTATATGGAGAGAAGGAGAAAGGGAGAAGTAGAATGGGGTAAATTAGCTCACATAAAACAGACAAGAAAAAGTTTTTACAGTGGGTGGGAAATGGGGGAATGTGAGAGAGAATAAGTGAATCTTATTCTCATCAAATTTGGCTTAAGGAGAGAATAAGATACACACTCAATTGGGTATGGAAATCTAGCTTACCCTACAGGAAAATGGGGGGGGAGGGGACAGGAGAGTGGGAGGATGATAGAGGGGAGGGCAGATTAGGAGAAGGGGTATTCAGAATCTATGCCATCTTGGGGTGGGGGGAGGGATGAAATGGGGAGAAAATTTGGAATTCAAAATCTTGTGAAAGTAAATGTTGAAAACTAAAAATAAATAAATTTTTTTAAAAAGTCAAGAAGACCTGGGTTCATGGCCTATCTCTTGACACAAGTTACTTAGCCTCTCATTTACCCAGGCAATATCCAAGACTGTAAATTGAAGTCGTAGTTGCTTTGCATTGGTAGAAAAAGCTCCACAACAGGAGCTCCCTGCACCAATGAAATCACAGGACCAGTTGTTTGTTTGTTTGTTTTCTGCATACTTAGTAGATCAATAAAAATTTATTAAGCACTTACTACCTTCATCAAGCACAATGCTAATCACCATGGATACAAACAAAGGCAAAAGACAGCCCCTGCTTTCCATGAACTAAAAGTCTAATGAGGAAGACAATAGAGAAACAATCATATGCAAACACCCCCATCACTTCTCCATTACTGCCTCTGGTGGTGCCTGATGGTGGGTCTGCCAGTCTCAAGTCTCTCCACACTCCAATCCATTCTCCATTAAGCCACTAAAGTGATTTTCCTAAAATACAAGTCCAATCATTTCACCTCTCCACTCAATAAACTCCAGTGGCTCCTAATTTCTTCCAGGATCAAACACAAAATGGTCTGTTTGGTATTTGAAGCTCTTCATAAGTTAGTCCCCTCCTACCTTTCCAAACTTCTTACAACTTACTGCCAGATATGTACTCTTCAATACAGTGACACTGACCTCCAGGTTGTTCAAAGAACACTCAATCTCTCAACTCCAGGCATTTTCCCTAGCTGTCCCCCATGCCTGGAATGCTCTTCCTTCTCCACTCTGACCACTGACCTCCTTGGTTTCCTTTAAGTCTCAAATAAAATTCCACCTTCTACAGGAAGCCTTCTCCAACTACTCTTAATTTCAGTGTCTTTCCTTTCTTAATTATTTACCATTTATCTTGTATATAGCTTACTTTGTATGTATGTATGTGTGCATATACATATACATATATATATATATTTGAGGAAAGGCACTGAAATTATACTATGTATGCAATATAAGGTTCTCTTATTCCTATACTGAAAATTCAATATGAAAGCTCCCAATCTTTAATTTCCCAGGCCATACTCCCTGATTTAAATCTGTGTACACAAGCTAGTTGAGTTCTTTTAGCAATTACTCAATCAAATCAACTTATTACTCAACCAAATCAATTCAACATCAGTCAAGGCATTAAAAATAATAAATTCAGCCAAATACTATTTTACTATTCACTGCTTTAATATGTGTATGTGTGTTTTGATTTCCATTCCATAAACAATATGTAACTACTGAGAGGTAGTTAGGTGGCACAGTGGATGGAACCCTGGGTCTGGAGTTAGGAAGACCTAAGTTAAAATGCTGTGTCAGACACTCAACTAGTTGTGCGGCCCTGCCCAAGTCATTTAACCCCTGCCTGCCTCATTTATATCACCTACCTCCCAAGTTGGTTGTGAGAAAAAACTAAGACTATTCTTATAAAAAGCTTTGCAAACCTTAAAGTATCATTTTTTTAGCCATTTATTCACATCATGTCACTCAGTGGCATGATACCATTGACTCAACATGAGAACAAATAGCTATAATGTGGTTAGATAATGATTAAAAGAAGAGGAGAGAGGAGAATGGGATGTAAAAGAGGTTAAGAAAAAAGAAATCACTTTATACATGGAAGAAGGGAATAGACTTCAGGAAGGTGGAAGCATTTGAGCTGAACCTTGAAAGAATAGTAGAACATTATATATAGAAATGTTAAACTCTGAAAAGCACTTTACATGTATTATCTCAACATCAAATGGAATAAAAGTTATCAAAAGCTTAGTTGGAAAATTATTTTCTAATGCAATTGTCTTTACAAATATTGCTGTATATGCCTTAGGAAAATGTGCCTGATACATTTATCCTCTCTCTATGTATTATTATAGCAAAGGTCTGAAAAATGAGAAAATCCCCCCCCCCCAAAAAAACTCTCTCTTTTGTCCACCCAATGCTGCTGGTGAGATGAACTGAAGTAACCACTTCATTGACACTGGCATGGTATAGTCAGAATAAGTCATGGTTCTAATTAGGTATTTACTTTTCTATCACCTCAGGAACTTGTCCTTTGTGTGTTGATTTTGCATGCATTATCCACATCTGTTTGGATTTCCAGGTACAAATTCTTGAGAAGTACAGCTGTCCTTTCTAAAATTGTCTACAACACCATTATCCTTCATTGAATTTTTTTGCCCTCTAGATTTTACATGCTTAAAAATGTTAATGGACATACCAATTGGCCTTACCCCAAGATTGCAGCTAATGGGGGATCCATTTTCAAGTGATTCATTCCCTTGTTCTTTAATTTAAAGCAGTTCTCTAGTGGCTGCCATATGTGAATAAAGCCTTCCTCTAATTGACAGCCAATACAGCTTGTTAAATGAGCTCCAACTTGGTTGAAATTCAAAGCATAGCATCCTCAGTACTAACTTGTTTATCTATGGAAGGGGAAAAGGAGCCAAGGCAAATGAGCAGGTGACAAGACTTCTATGGAACTGGCAAGCTAATTAAAATTACTTAATTCTATTCCATGGCAGTAAGCTATTGCAGCTAATGTTACCTCCAGAGGACTGAACTTTATTCTTAAAAAAATTCTTATTGCCTTGTTTCAAAGATTTTGGAATACAGAAAATAACTGACGAAATTACAGTCTTGTAATTTGTAAAAAAAAAAAAAAAAGATATGTTGATGGAATAAGTTGAGAAATTTGCATTTAAGTTTGGGCTCTGCCACTATTTTGTTTTGTTTTGTTCTGTTTTTAATTTTTAGGCAATTGGGGTTAAGTGACTTGCCCAGGGTCACATAGCTAGTAAGTGTTAAGTGTTTGATCTGAGGCCGGATTTGAACTCAGGCACTCCTGACTTCAGGTCCGGTGGTCTATCCACTGTGCCACCTACCTGCCCCCTCTGCCACTATTTTGACCTGGAACAGGCCACTGCCTTCTTCTGGGTCTCAATTTCCTCATTTGTAAGTTAAAGATTTGGGCTACACAATTTCTGAGATCCCTTCCAGCTCTGATATTCTATGACTCTGTACAATAATATGTTTTCCACTATACACTCTTCAGGTCTGACATTTGCATTATTTGGGAATTATCAAAAAGTCACATAGCTAGGTACCATTTTGACCACCATTACCATGACATTTGGACTCTTTTCCCTTGCTTTTCTTATGCAAATACTGACAGAAAAACAATATTTCATTTGGGGGCTTTTTTATTTTTCATATTAACATTTCAAATGCAAGTGAAAAAATAAAACACATATTGTTTTACATTTGGCTCCACTGGATCCCTCCATGACACTGAGAATTTGAATAAATTAATCCAAAGATAAAGGTATGGAGGCACAGCATGCATTCCAGGCTATGCTTCTGTACTATTCCCCTAGGAAATGGTAGTTGTAATGAATAGCATCAATTCAATTGGAGAGAGTAGTTGAAGCAAATGGATTGTTAATGAAATTTTGCCATTTGTCTTGGTTTTGGATTGCTTAGGTCAATAGAGATAAGCATTTCAGATCAGGAGCATTGGGAGTTGACTGGTTCTGTTGAAAATCTAATTAAAAGGTTTTTCTCATCTTCGATTATATTAGAACTTAAAAATATAAGGTTACTATAATTAGGTAGATCAACTCTCATTCTACAACAGGACTGTGAAGACAAGAGGAGTTTAATTGCTTGTCAATAGACTATTGTGTAATGTTTTCCCCTCTTCCTCAAATCAAACTTTTTCAAAGAAAATGTTAACCTTTTATTAACAGTTTCAAATAAACTAAGAGCTAATAAATTAAAGGGAATTTAGACCACAGTCTCTCTCTTCCTTGTAACCATGAGGGTCCAATAATTACCTTTCTGCAAACTCTGCAGTATTAAGACATCACTGATCCAAACTAAGGTTTTTGTTGTCTTTAACATCTTGAACATTCCCTTATCTGTAAACACCTATAGAGACTGTCAAAGTACGTCATAAATTCAATTTAAAATAAGTCATGTCCATAGACAAACATTCTCTTATTTCCTTGCCCTGAATGCCTTACTATTTTAAGGTGTTTCTTTTGACTTGAACATCTTACTTCAAATCTTAACTAAAGGCAATGTAATTAAGTAAAAAGAGCACTGGTCCTAGAGAGAGCTGACTTGGCTTCTTATCATTCATCTTCTTTAAACTATCTGTGTAGCCCTAGGTAAGTCATTTAATGACTCTAGACTTCTTGTTTGCAAAGGGAGGAAGTTGGGCAAGATGAGTCCTAAGGTACCTTCAGGCTCTATTCTATTCTTCCTTCTTCATGCCATTACATTTGTTCAGTGCCATTGCAAAATGTACCGGTAAGACAATCTATCATCTCCATTTCCTATTTTCCTAAAATGGAAAATCTCTTCATTATCCCACCCCCAACTCCTTATCTAAAAGCGGCATGATATGATGCAAGAAAGGAAATAAGCATTTATTAAGCACCTACTATGTGCCAGGCATTGTGTTAAGTCTTTTACAAAAATTGTCTCATTTGATCCTTACAGTAACTCTGGAAGAGAGGTGCCGTTATTATCTCCATCCTATTGTGGAGGAAACTGTGGCAGGCAGAGGTTAAGTGGCTTACCCAAGGTCATAGAGCTAATAAGTGTGGCCCTGAAGGAAAGAGTCCTGGACCTTTCAGGAGACCTGGATTCAAACTGCAGTCCTGACATTCAACTAATTGTCAGACTCTAGACATTTCATTTGGACTTCATATGCCTTAATTTCCTCAACTGTAAAATGACAGTGATAATGCTTGTTGTATACATACCTTTTAGGGTCATGGTGAAGAAAGTACTTTATAAAACTTAAAGTACTTAAATGGAAATTGTTTTACAATTAGACATATAATACAGGTTTGAGACCTGACAGACACCCTGAAATTTGTGTTAAAAGGGCCAAGCATTCCCTCTCTCTCCTAAAGGATGATTTGGACTATTGTGACATGTGAGTCAGAAAACCAATGAGTCACACAAGATTTTAGAGAGAGTTTTTAAAGAGACATGTAATTCATAGAGAGGGGGTAAGAAGAACAGTCAGAGGGGGGAATGGGGCTAGAAGAGCACCAGGTGAACAGCAGCAACAACAATAAGGGAGATAGCATCCTCAGTCACTCCTAGGACTTAATAAACCAAGATGGGGGGAAAAATTGTTACCATGGGAGCAACAGGCCAAAGATAAAACTGAAGGAAGAGCTGAATTGCTACTGAGAAGGAAGAAAGTGAGGGGACCATTAACTTCCTGATGCCCCCTTGGAACACAATATGCAAAATGAAGCAACAGGTTGTACTTACCTCTTCAAAGGACTCAGTAGTAGTTCTGAAAGCTCTGTTTTTTCCCCAAGTTTCCTTTCCTTCCCCTGTCCAGTAATCCAGCTTAACTCTTTTATCCAAGCATTTCCTGTGTCTTGATTTTGCCTCAGATACATAGAAGCTTTGTATTAGTTGGAAATACACAAAATTTAAATTAGGCTCAAAAGCCAAACCTCTTCCACAGTATTAGGAATTTTCCTAAATGGGGGCTCTGAGCTATTATGATTATATTAATAGCTTTACATCATCTCTATACTCAATAAAATAGCAAGGGAAGGACCTCTTGGATCTGAAGGCCATTATATTGCCCTTGGACTCTTATCACAAAGTCTGGTTGATTGAAACTCTAGAAAGTAGGTGGTGAGAGAGGAGGGGATGATAACTGAAGAAAATGTCTTACCCTAACCACCCCCCCCACACACACACACACCATCCTTTTAGGGAAAAGATAATAAAAGGCTTTTCCAGAAGGTAAGGAGAGCAGAAAAATTCTAGTACAAGTCAGTCAACTCTGTCCTTCCTAGTGATATCCACTGATAGTGATACCCACAGGTAAGCCAACTTCCATCTGTACATATGCCATCACCATTTTAGTATTTTCTTCTTGAGGCATGTATAGATATCTTAGTTATAACTATCAGAGTTCCACATTTGCAGTTCTCTAGACAGATTACAGGGATGAATTGCCTTGAAAAGATATGCATAATGCAGGATCATGTGAAAATGGAAATGTAGGACCATAGAATCACCATAGCATTAGAGTTGGAAAGAATCTTACAAATCATCTTATCCAATTCTCTCACTTTAAAGATAAGAACTTGTCATGGTTGCACTGTTAGAAGAACAGCCAGGATTCATGTTCAGGTACCTCTGACTCCAAAGCCAGCATTTATATGATTAATGATCTTTTCCTTTGTCATTTAAATCCCTTTGCAACCTGGCCCCAATTTCCTTTTGCTGAATTATTTACATATTATCACTTCATGAACTCTAAAGCCCAGCCAGTCTGGCCTTTCTGATTTTCCTCATACATAACTCCCATCTTCCATTTCAACAAGTTTTCACAGGTTGTTTCCCATGTCTGGAATTCCTTCCTTCCTCATTTCTACCTCTTAGGACCCTGAGTTTCTTTCAAAAACCAGTTCAAGTGTCATATTTTACATGAAGCTTTTCCTTACCCCTACCAGCTACTTATACCATCCCCACAAATGTACATTTGTTTCTATGTATTTCATAAAAATATATATGTATGTATGTATATAGATACACACACAGACACACATACATCTATATACATATATACATACATACACACACACATACATAGTAATTTACTTGTGTGCAAGCAGAACTTTATCTATCCCTATGGCCTTCTTGTTGATTGACTGAACATATGGCTTGAGAATCCACTGATTTTTCTTCAAAGGCAATCCATTTACTAATTATTTCTTTTATAAGATGTCAACCTATATCATTGGCAGATTTTTATTTTTATATTAAAAATTATTAACCAAATCAATTAGTTGTTTTTAATGTTTTGTTTTGGGTTGTTGTTGTTTGTTTGCTGTCATGAAAATGGGCTGGATATTATAATAGAAAAAGAAATAAAATATGTTTAGTAGGTAGAGTTTAAATATAAGTTTTAGTAGCTCTCAGTTTAGCTCTCTATGACTCCTAATTCATCATTATTTTCATGACAAGCTACACAGATTAGTATGCTAGCTCTTGAGTCTAAATTAATGAATTGTGAGAGGATTTAAGTTTTACTCTTGCATCTCCAGAGACTAGCAGAGGGCCTTGCATGTAGTAGGGAGCTAATTATCTGTTTAATTGAGGAGGAAAATCATTGGATGCCTTAAATTAACAAAAATTATCAATCCATCAACAAGTATACTATTCTAGTTTCTATGTGAGGCTCTGTGGTAGATATAAAAAGTGTACAGTACATTACAAGTCAATGGCACAAGTCATTAGTGATACATTGTGTGTTAGTAATTCTACATCTTAACATCAAAGAAGAGGGAAATTAGTGAGACCTAGAGTGAAACGGAATAACTTCATGGAAGAGGGTGGGCCTTGCACTGGCCTTAAAGGATAGGAGATAGAACATTGAAGAACATTTCAGACAGTGGAAATGACAAAAGTAAAGGCAATGACCAGTGAAAGAAGGAGCACAACTAACAGTAGATCCCTCCTCATCTCCATGTATTAAAATCACTAGATTCCTTCAAAACTCAGCATTTTCTGCCCCTTTTGATGTTAGTGCTCCTCAAAATACTAGTTCATATTTACTTATAAGTGTGCATATCATTTCGTCTCAATAGAGCATAAGCTTCTTGAAGAGAGAGGATCTCATTGTTGTCTTTGTATTCTGAATACATAATAGGCACTTAGTAAATATTTGAAATGTTTGAATGATAATAAAATAATATGGTGGTTGTACATACTAGGGATAAGTATTTTAATTACATAATAACAAAAATAGTAATAGCTCACTCATATACGGCTTCTTAAGGTTTATAGATAGTGCTTTTCTCAAAAATAACCTCACACATAAGGTGCAGTCATTTTTGCTATTTTCTCCATTTTATAGAATCAGAAACTGTAGTTCAAAAACATTAAATGACTTGCCCATTGTCCTATAGCTAGTTAGAAACCAGATCCATCCCTAGATCTGACTCCAAGTCCTTCAATGAAGCCAAAAGTTCATGTTTTCAAGTAGTTGACAATAACACTACATAGGGACTGTGAGACTACATTAAGGAAAGCACATTTCAGTCAAGTCCAAGAATTCATATTTGCTTTGATGGAAATAGAGAACTAATGAAGATTATTGATTAAGGGAATTTTATGATGAAAGTGATACTGCCGTAAGATTTGTCTGACAACAGGAGTTAGAATGAATTTGGGTGGAAGGAAGGGACAGGTATGTGTGTGTATGTATGTGTATATATATATATATATATGTATGTATGTATGTGTATATACACACATGTGTGTATTCAAATGTAGATATGCATATAGTATTATGGTATATATATCATATGTATTATATATATTATATGTATGTGTTTAGCTTACATTTATATAGCACTCTACCCAGTGCTTTTCCATATAAAATCTCAGTCAATCTTTATAACCACCATGTGAGGTAAACATAATTAAAATATTATTAATTTCTTTTGAGGATAATATTCTTCTGATTGCATCAAACCCCAGAATACTATAGGGACTCCTCAATGAGATCCAGAGTAACTCATGTCATCTATGTACACAGGGGAGAGTGTGGGCAATGTACAAAGAATGAATATTGCCCAGATTATGACATGTAGTTAATTGGACAAACCATAGGTTTAGTCCATCAGTGTGTAGGGGTGTGTGTGTGTGTGTGTGTGTGTGTGTGTGTGTGTGTGTGACATATCTAGTCAGATAGAGCCCTGGACTGGGAATCAGGAAGACTCATCTTTTTGAATGCAAATCTGGCTTCAGACCCTTACTGTGTGACCCTGGGCAAGTCACTTAATCCTGTTTGCCTCAGTTTCTCATCTGCAAAATGAGCTGGAGAAGGAAAGGCAAACCACTCCAATATATTTGCCCCTCCCCCCCTCAAAAAGAAACCCTTCAAAGTGCGGTCAGGAAAAGTTAGACAGGACTCAACAACAGCAAAGATATATCCTAAAAGTAAAAGGTAAAAGATATACAGCTTTTAAGTGCTACACTGGTACTCCAAAATGTTAAAAGGCCTAGAAGAGGGTCTACAATGTTAGATAGCTGCTATGTGGATGATTTTTGTGAGGAATTGAGACAAAAATTTCATAATATGAGAAGCCATGAGAAAGTTACAATTTAAACTGATAGGTGTAATACCTACATGAATGAGACTGTGGATCCCTTGATAATCCAAAGTGTGATCACGCTCTTCCTATTCCTTCCACCTTCTTTTTTTTAATCAATGAGGTCATTAAGAAAGAGGTAAAGTAGCTTGTTCAAGTTCTCCCAGTCTTTAGGTGGCATTGTTAATGTCATATCTTTTGACTCAGTTTACTGCTTGTTCCAGGTCACTACATCCCATAGGATCAAGATGATATCAATGGGAATGGAGAGAAAGAAGTGACTATAAGAGAGACATTTAGTTTGAAAAGAAGATTGACTAGAAATAGGAAGCAGGTTAAAGGAGGGTCCTTGGCAATTTAGAGTCCAATGTTTTGAACAGACATGACTGGGATATTTGGTAGTGTTATTGACAGATATGATGGGTAAGTTGAGAGGAGGTTTCAGGTTTGGGCCATCTGTGTGGTAGAAGAAATGATCGATTCAGTGTAAAATGTGGAATTTAAGGTAATAACAAGATTTGGAATCTGATAGTTTAAACAAGGCAATGGAAATGGAAAACTGAGACTCATTGAACAAGACTAGAAATATAAGTTGAGGATCATCAGCTAATACCCTGAGATGGGAAACCTAAAAGCAAGAGAACTCTAGTTGCCTTTCTTGAAAAGTATTTCTAAAATTCCTTACTGAATTAACTGTCAAAAAGTGACAATAATGAGTTTTTATTATTAGCAATAAAATGACCATTATTATCTTTTAGCAACTAATGAGTGTCAAAGAGCATCTGTATGGAATGGAAATAGCATGAGACAAATGAGTTCATAGGTTAAATCCACAGTCTGGACACCAGTAGGAACACTCCTAGACCCATAAAGGCCATTGGTCTTTTCAAAGATTCTTGATGATTTCTCATTAGTTTTTACAGCCTTTGGTCTTGATTAATGACTAACTTCCTTTGTTTTTGGAGACAAAAAAAAAATGAAGGCCACTATAAAGTTTATTTGGAGCATATAAATTCCCTTTGCAAACAAAATTCATGATGAATAAGTAGCTAGGTATAAATAATTCAGGTTTGAGAAGTGAGTTTTCTAATCCATTAAAGATGGAATGAATAATTATATAGCATCACTGAAGCTATAGATATTCAGTGAGTCAAGACACAGACCATCATGAAATAGATTGCATGTCACTAAAATACTGCAGTTCACACACATATACCAAGTATATAGCTAATAAAATTCTAAATGATATCTATTCTTCTTCTGGATCTGGATTTCAAATATTAAGTGAGAACTGAGAAGTTCATTTTATTTTCTGTGAAAATGCCTACTTAAAGTTAGCTATCTCACTTAAGTAAGGAGTGACCTTGGGATGCTGCAAACAAAACTATTTTCATCTGTAGTTTCTTCCTTTAAGGCCACACTCACATGCCACATCCTTTCTTGAACCTTCTATTGCCTCTTTTCCCTTTTCCCCTCAAAAATCTCTATTCCCAAATGAAAATAATCTCTTTGTCCTCAAATTCTTGTGATACTTTCTTTAGACCTCTCTGCATTTATCTCACTATCCCTTACATCATAGCTACTTGCATACTGATCCAAGTCATCTTCTACCATCAGATTATCAGTTCCACAAAAGCAAAACTTGTATTATAGTTCTTTTTTTATTCTTAGCATCTAGCTCAATCCTTCTCATATAATAAACACTTAATTAACATTTGTTGAATGTCTATATAATAGATATAAGATGAAGGAATGAATGAGTTTGAATCTTAGTCAGTCAATAAACATCTATCAAGAGGACTTTCCTGTTGCCTATTGATGTTTTGATTTTCACGGCCCTATATGAAAAATGGGACCAGATCTGGAGAAAACAAACAAGCAAAAACATTATAATGAGTCTTTTGTGAAATGATACTTCCATTAAAACACGTATGCATCTGGATAATTAGAGAAGTCACAACCTAAAATACATTCTCAAATGGATCTGTGATCTCATTAATTCATGAGTTCCTTCTAATGGCACAGACCAAAATGTAACCATGAGTGACTCTTGCCCATTATCTCTCATAAGTTCATGGGGGTGGGAGGAGAGTGGTGTGCTAGTAAATGTTTAACAACCAGCTCTTAGGGGAAGTATGAGGGGGAAGTTTTCAGGACACACTTTTATGTTTAAGATGCATTATTAATCTTTTCCCCATTACTTTAACTCTAGAAAATCAACAAAACAAGAAATCAAGACCGCTTTGTAGTGTTTTCTGATTCTCAAGGTGTAAATACTCATACTGAAAATTTAACAATTGACTCTCCATATGCAGACTCTAGCACACAAGTGGCAGAAGGAGATTCAACCTGTGTGCTAGAGGCTTTCCCTGATTTCTCTGATGTTAAGAAGCTATACATGGAGTAGTCTGGCTGTCTAACTCTTATCCCTCGCTCTCAATGCTAACAAGCCATCTTCTCTTCCTGCCACACAATGCCTTGATGATAGCATTCACCCTTACTCTTCAGAGTTCCTTCTTTGTTGAATTGATGTTGCGGATTCATGACCCATGCAAGGGGCCTATCCTCGGTCCTGTTTGGTACTTATTATTACTCTTAAAGCAGTAACTGTGTTCTATGGTTCATTGTCACATAGCAACCCCTGAGGAACATTAGCATTTAAAAACATGGGCTTTTACATCCATGGGAAATTTGGGGTCAATAAAGGAGCTTTGCAGTTTCTTCAAAGAGTCAATAGAACCTTTCCTCCTCCTGTTCAGTCCTAGTACAAGTTGGTTGTCCTACTTTACTGTCCATCCCAGACATAAATACCAATGTGTATCCTTAGAGCGTATCCTTTTCAACTTTTTCTGCATAGTGGACTCTGTTAGTAGCCTGGCAAAGCCTTCAGACTCCTCGTCTGACTAATGTTTTTAAATGCATAAAATAACATACATAGGCTTTCCAAGAACACTAATTATATTTAAGTAATTATGAAGATATTTAAGAAATCAAGTTCACAGACCACAGGTTAAGTGCCCCTGTTCTAGAGGGTGTTTATCACAATGCATATTGAAATCTGAGCAATAGACACTCTTCATCCACTTCATCTTTCTCAGACTCCTTTGAGTGACTGTAGATCTCTTCTTGGAGACTCTATGATGTTCTGGGAATTTATGGAATAGCAATGTCATCTAGAAATAGGAAAATCTACAGTGCCATCCCATCCACCAAGAATACCTTCTTTGCAATAGTCCCCTAATTGGTTTCCCAAAGAGACATTCAGTCTCTTTACTCTCTGATTCCTCCACTAGGAGGCTTCCAAACTCATACTCCTTGAGCACATGTCTGACCATACTACTTCCCTACCTGAAATCTCAGAGACTTCTAACTATGATTAAGTTAACTATGAACTCCTGTGATTAACATTTAAAGCCCCTCAAAATCTGGCTCCAGGTTAATTACACGTTACTCTTCCCCTCTTCCTTCAGATTTGTCAAACACATAGCCTATGGGGCCATATATAGCCCATAACACTCCAGAGTGGCCTGAACCAGATTAAAATATAGGAGAAAATTTAACAAAATAAATGAAAATACAATAAAGTATGAGTGATGTTAATATGTGGTTCTCTAAGTTAATATTGCAATAAGTCAACATCCAAAGGGATTCTTATGTATGGTGTAGTGACCCCATTTCTATTTGACACAACTGTTATGTCCTGAAGACAAACAAGCTTACTTGCTACTCCCTCTACATAAGCAGCTCCCAGTATTTTTTTGTGTTCTGTGAACCCCTGAGGGTTAATATACTACCCAAAATATTCTGTAACTGTTTATTCCTCAAACTACCATGAAAGAATTTTTAGCACAAACTTCTTGGAACATTGTCTAAAATCCCTTGCTACTAAATTAAAGTGAGATGATGCCCTGGGCCTAGCTCCTACCTCCATGCATTAATACATAGCTGGAATATTATCCTTCCTTAACTTTGCTTGTGGGAAATCTTAGCTTTCTTCAAGACTTATTTCAGTGGCCTTCTCCTCCTAAAGTCATTTTTGACTGCTTCAGTTGTGAGTAGTCCCCTGAAATCATTAAATATTTATTTTGAATATACTCTATTATGTATAGAAATCTGACATTGGAGCCAGGAACACTTGAATTTACATCCTTCTTATGACATATACCAGTTGCGTGACTAAATAAATCACTTAGCCTCTCAGTTCTCTAGCCAAATGTCTAAGTTTCACAGAAGATGCCCACCTGAATTGATAGAGTTTTCATATCCAAGAGATTCCAATACCAACGAGGTCACAAGTCACTTTCTATACCTATCTCTGTATATATTTATCTATGAATGTGTTGTATCGCATAATAGAATGTAAGTTCTTTGAGGCAAGCCAAGGCAACAAACATTTGTACAAACAAAAAGAAAGACAATCCCTGACCTCTAGAAGCTTATATTCTAATGTGGGAAGATAACACATCCCCCCCCCCAAAAAAAAGGAAAAGATTGAAAAGCAATGTGGGAAGGGAGAAAGAAGAAAGTCCTGCTCTAGGGCATGGTGGCAAAGTCTAGGTTCAAAAGTACAGCTAAGAAAGTAATAAAGAATGGTTAACTGGGTCTGTCCCTAAAATGGCATTTCTGGAAGGAACTCAATGTTGGGAAGAGGGGATGCGATGGCATGGCTGATGACAAGGGCTGTCTTACTTTTCTATCCCTGGAATATAATGTTTGGGTGCAAAACCTTCAGAGAGCGTGAAGTGCCTTTTACTCTTAATGAGATACCAGCCCTAGGAATTTGGACTTCTGCTAAGTCACCATTTCCCTTAACATTTTAACTACATTCTTCACTATCTATTCTATCTACATTCAATGACAGTTGGCTACACTGATACTCTGACAGAGTGAGATGTGACTTGTATTTATGTGACTCCATGTTCTGATTTAGTGAGTGTATTTTTCTGATCTAAATTTTAATTTCCCTGTGGCAAATTCAAGTTATAGCAAAATGATTTCATATTTCCCTGAATGCATAGGTACAATAAGACAGGAAATTACTTACAAGCCACACCTAATTCCATGATTCTCTATGTACATCATTCCATGCATGTACATACATGTTTTTGTACATCCCTGGGAAGACAGAGCAGCAATCTCAACAGTTTTATGAAAAGATAGTATGCATAGCACATACTCAAAATGTTACTCTAAATTAGAAATAAATGTTCTATATTACAAGAGAATTTAGCTGCAAATAGTATGGCATACAAGACTAAAATTGTACTTGAAAACTGTCTACATATTTAAAATTTCCCCCTTCTTTTTCTTGTTTGGAGATATGGGTGGTCTCCAAAGACAGGTTTCACTGTAATTGAAAACTAGCATTAAGTCAACAGTTCAAGATCAAACATTTACCCATGAATTATTTCCTGGCAGGCATGCAACCTCACAAATGAAAATTAATTATCCAGTCATATCAGCAAGAATTCAAAAGTAAAATCCTGTCATTATCAGGAGGGTGTCCTTGCCAGAAAATTTGAGTATTGATCCATTTTCTGGCTCCAAATGTATTCACAGTGGTGAACGGCACAGGAAAGCCACTTTAGTGTTTGCTGGGAGAATTGATAAATGACGGATTAACCCCAGTTTACCTCCTTTAGATCAACAAATATGGGGAAATCCTCCAAATACCTTAATCAGTTGGAACCTCCCTGAGTCCCTGCCATTATCTCTTAGCAAAGTCCTTTGGCTAAAGTCTTCTCTCTTCTTCTGAGTCAGCATGGAATACGCAGTCTTAGTCTGTCTTTGGCAGGTCAACACTCTCTGTCAGGGGGAATGCACTGCTACCTATAGCCAAAGATGAACTGTCTTTGAATTCTATAAACTCATCTCCTAAAGCTAGCTGCAACCAGATGTGCCTTCCACAAGCCAGGAACAAAATAGATTACTCATTGAAAAATCCCTTCTGGAAGCACTGTGACCTTTGCAGTAAGCTCATTGGATAAACAGAACTGTGTGCTTTTCTTCATATGGACAGAATCCAGTTCCACAACAATATAATATTTTACCTACCTTTGTACTTCTGGTATATCACAATTTATAATTACCTGTAGTAATTGTCAACAGGTGACAATTCACCACCACTTTCATACTTGCTTTTTTTCCCCCATTTTCCCTATTCATTCCACCTCAACCTGCTTCCTATTTTTATTTAGCAAATACATCCATTTGCCTAATCACAGCCACTCTATCAGCTTATCTTTTCCCATATGAATAAAACTGCCATAGAATTGTTGGTTGGGTTCCCAGAGGAAAAAAAAAATCATTCACCATGAAGACAGTACAATGGTTATAGCAATCTTAGTCAATATAAACTCTCAACGTCACCTGTAATATCAGGGCGATTTGAGATTTCTGTTTCCTAGGATGACTAGGATTAGACAAACAAGAACTTTGTCCATGCACAATGGGGGATTGACCTTAATGGATTTGCACACCTGACCCCAGGCATCCTGGTTGAGTATTTCTTTCACCCTGAAAATATATTCAGGTGCTGATAGTTAAAGAGGAGTTCCATCCCACCCTTTAAACTATTTATAGAAGTCTTTCCACTTCTTTTTAAAGACCTGGTCCTTTAATACCCAAAGATCTTTTAAGGAAGCTAGACCTCCAGGGGGAGTTAGAGATGGCCTACATAAAGAAATCAAGGGCATTGATCTACTTAAGACTGTGCTTATATATTATTAACCCTTGTTTCCATGCTTGCTTTCTGCCAAACCCATCCTGATTAGGCATCCCTAACTACCCCTCTGGCTTTCTGAGTTTCCTATATCCCAAATCCCTGTAAACCACAGACCTCCATGGTTTTCACTTCTTTGCCACAATCTATTTTTTACTCCTTGATAAGAGCATATTAAACCCCTAATTGTCTTAATGATAGTTCCTTAAACTTGAGAATTTGGATGGTATAGTCACAGAGGTTCTCAAAATGGGCAATACTGCCCATTCCAGTTGATGGAGATCCAGGGTGTGGTAGTAGTCTTAGGTGAAGTTGGGTGGGGGGCCATTGAATAAAAATAAGGGGGTGCTGGAAACATAAAGAAAGAAGAAAAGAAAACTTTGAAAAACCATTCATATGTTTCTTATTTGTTGTATAACAGAGTTAAAGTTACAGTGATTACATTATTTGCCAAATAAACACACAAAATGCAAGTTATAACCAATCAATGGTCAAGTCCACAGACAGGTCTTATCAAGCAAGTGTTGGCAGGTGGGCATGTTGGGCATTGTCTGGAAGTCCAACACATACCAGCAGGAATATGTGCATATAATGACTTGTTTATAATAAGATACTATACTATATGGCTACATGATACAACATTGCATCATCAAAATTTCAATGCAGGAAAAAACCCCACAAGTTTACAATAAATTATTAAACTTAAGATGTGTCACAAATTAAAAAAAAACATTAAAGGGTAAAAGAAAGCAGATTTCCAGGAGGGCACTCGGTATTTCTTTTAAAAGAGGGTAGTAGGTCAAATAAGTTTGGGAACCTCTGGAGAGCTAAATTTGAAGTTAGGAAGATCTGGGTCCAAGTCCTGCTACAGAAACATGTTTGATTTACGATATTCAGCAAGTCATTTGACTCAGTGGGTCAAACACAAATAAAAACAGGGGCCACTAATCTATATATCAGGATTCCACCAGGGTGAAAAAATTGATTTTGAAAAGCCACAAATTAGTATTATCCAGATTGTATTGTGTTTTTATTTATTTTATGAAACATTTCTGAATTACATTTTAATATGGTTCAGCAGCACTGGGAGTTTTAGGGAGGTGAGTTTGACCCCTTCTGTTCTAGATAACTCTCTAAGACTTTAAGTTGAAGAAAAATTGGTGACTTGCTTTGGTGGAGACCATTTCCTCACTTGGTTGTTCCCCATATTAATGAAGAATTAATTAATTGACAGGTTCAGTTTCTATCCATGTTACTTCAAATCATTAAATAGCTTACTTACCTTTGTACTTATCCTGTTGCCTCACAATTTACAATTGCTTGTAGTTAATACTCACTTAATGACTGTTGGATTAACAGGAGAGAATTAGACATTGCATTGTCCTGGTAAAAGCTTTCCACTCTTTTTACTTCTAGGAGAAACTGAGAAACATAAAGAAGAGTGGGGTCAATCTCTGAAAGACCAAATTGATTTTTGTAAAAATTGATAATAAGGCTTATAAAATATCTCTACATATTTCAGTAACTCCTTAACAGAGGGTAAAAAAGCTTTGGTGCTGCAACACAAAGTAGTATAAAGTGAAATTCAGGGAATTCCATGCTGGACTAAGATGTGGCTTGATGTAGTAGAGAGTCAGAGGACTCATGTAGGACCTATGTGGGCCAGTTCTTTAACCGATATGGGTTTCAATATCTTTATCAATAAAAATAAGTTCTTTTTTTAATTTTTTTTAAATAAGTTTTTGACTACAAGGCCTCTAAACCCCTTACAGGCCAAAATTTATGATCTAATATATGTTCTTACATTAAGCTAAGTTCTATGTCTATGCTTAGAGCGCAATTCAGTGTGCTCATAATCACTGTTGGAGCAACTTCCAGTGGGTCAGAAGACCTAGAGGAAATCAGATATCAGAAATCAGAGGGTAGACTCTAGAAAAATAAGCTGGTTTGTGCCTCAACCAATTGACTTTGCCTCTGGACATCAGACTAAGAAGATAAATCACATGATTTTCCATGTTTACCAGTGTTCCATAATTTACAAACATGTTGCATCACTGGGAGAATATTGATACTAAAGGAGAAATACCAACTAACATAATAAGTACCCTTCTTGGCCAAAAGGGCAGAAATGAGCCTAGTTATTCAAACATAAATCATATTTCCCCACAATTTGTGGAAATGTGATTATAATAATACCTAATATTAATATAGCACTTTGACATCTGAAGGGCACTCTATATGCTATATATCATTTGATACTCACAACAACTCTGTCAACTGGGCACTGACATTCTCCTCATTTTACAGATGAGATGCTGAGATTGATATGCCCAGGATTACACCATTAGTGTTTGAGGCAGGATTTGAACTCAGGTATTTTTGATTCTAAGATCATCACTCTATGTACCACCACCTAGCTGCTCAGTCTAGTTAAGAGCAATGTGAAATAATTCACACCACACTAAAAATCTGTACTCTGATGACTGTAGACATCAGTATTAGTATGTAGTCTGTATATAAGGACTAATATGTAGAACAAAATAGATGCAAACTAAAAGAACTTACTCTAGACATAAGGTCTCAATTGCAAGTGGTATTTCAAGTTATTAACTTTACATATTTTAATTCTGTGGCACATTTAGCGCTGTGCATCTTTTGAGGGTACCTAATTGTCAGCTGTACTTTATAGGACTTTATCCAGTGAAATCAGTTGCATTTGGTAGGAAAGTTTCCTAATGGTGGATAGTCTTCTTTGAGACTCTATCTACATTTTTAAAAGTTCCTACTAGTTGACAATCACATTAATTAGGGTCAGTAGGCCAAGCAGTATGGTTCTCTTCACAGGTACCTAAGAGAAAAGACAAAACTCTTGATTCAATCAGTATTACTGTTTCCTTCTAAAAATGGACAACTTTTCATTAAAACTTTTCATTAAAATATTTTCATTACAATATCTATTTGAATTAGAAACTCAAGATAAGTAAATCCTCTATTTCAGAAAGAGATGAGGAATCAAAAGAAAAAATACAAAGAAAAAAGATTCATAGTACAATATAGAACTTTATAATGAAATATTCTCAATCCTAAGTAAGACTGTCTTCAGCTTTTCATTACTCCATTTCCCATCTTACAGAATCTGGGCACCTATTACTAGGCCTATAACACTTCAGATGTTCCTGCTATGTTGAAATTATATCCTTAATTATTTAATGTGTGACATAAATATGTGCCCACAAAAAGATTTTCTCTGTGCGAAAAAAAATGAATGCCAAATCTTTTCACATGATATATTCATGACAACTTAATTTCATGCACCAAAGAGACTATTCCAAAAGTTCACCAGTACTGAGTAGTAGAAACATGTTAGTCCAAGTCAATGTGATATACTGGAAAGAATGCTGAATTTAGAGCCTGAAAAATTGGATGCAAATCCCCACTTAGTAACTTACTCTCTGAATGACTTTGGACAAATGGTTTCACATCTGAGATTCTAAGATTTCTCTTCTGTAAGATGAAAGATTTAGACTAGACAAGTCCCATAGTACATTCCTCCTCCAATCCTGTGATTCTCTGATGCTGTTTCACTGTGTAACATAGTGATTTTTTTCACTCCAAGCACAATTACTCCTCAAAAGAACCTTTCCAATGTTTAGATTTAGCTTCTTCTGCCTTGTAAGAAAGTAAGTCTTCCAAAAACTTAAATCTAAAAGAAAAAAAATGATCAAAGATTTCCTTTACAGAAGAAACCATTTTTTGTCCTCTTGTAAACATCAATCTCCTTATTCTTCTTCCCCACCCCTCTGGAGAAACTGTCACTGGAACATGTGGTAGGAGCAATATCCTAAGATCCTACCTCATATAAGCAAAGCTAGGTTTTGTTTTGTTTTGGTTTGGTTTTTTTTTTCCTTAAAATGTATTGAAATCATTGGTTCAGGGGACTAAGGCTTGAGTCATTGACCATACTAGCACAGTGTTTGAAGCATAGTAATTAATAGATGTTGTTTTTTCTTCTTTTTTATTTAATGTTAGTACAAAAGCCAATGCACAAGGATATAAGAATTCCTTCCTCAAGCTTTTGCTTGCCAGACCAATATGGCCAACACAGAATCAAGGAATCTGTACCCAGCTGTACCAACTGAATCAAAGTTGTGTCTTTGCTGGATATTTTTTCTCTGATATGGCTAAGTAAATGTCCTTTGGTTAACTATTAGATAGTTTTATTGATTTATTTTATTCCAATCCTGAACATGAGCACCAGACTGCCCTGAAATAGCAATCAGGCCCAATCTACAAGCAAATAAAAACTAGAAAACCATGGTTATTTTGTGATGATTTTTTGACGTGTCTCAAGGATAAAATAGGGAGGTTGTCACTTTTACTTCAAAAGAGATTAAGTACAGATGCAGCCAGGTGGCGCAGTGGGTAGAGCTCCAGCCTTGGAGTCAGGAGGATCTGAGTTCAAATCTGGCCTCAGACACATAACACTTACTAGCTGTGTGACCCTGGGCAAGTCACTGAACTCCATTGCTTAACCCAAAAAAAAGAGATTAAGTGAGTAATTTTGTGCTTTCAACCAAAGGAAACACTATTACTCAAATATTTCTATGACAGAAAAATCTGCAAACATATATCATATATAACCTGTTTGTTATTTTGTCTTGTTTTAATATAACTTTAAGTCCAAACTAATATTTTCTAGTCCTAAAAATGACTAGAAAAACTGGACAAATTCATATTTGGAAACTAAGATAATGTAACCAAGCAGGTAGTTTTCTCAAAATACTTGGGTGGCAGAAGGGAGGAGGAAAAGTTTTTTGGGGGTACTTGTATTCTCCTTCATTGCTTAAAGAGAGTAAAAACCTAAGATGTCTGCAGATTCTAGAATTTCTGTGTTCTTACTAAAGACTAGTTAGTGAAACTGGATGGATTTGTGTATGAAAATAGATGAACAGGACAGGTATAAAGGAACTACTATGAAAAGATAACAGTAATGCTTACAGGGTAACTGGATTAAAAGTATTACTGAGAAATCATGTCAAAGATGCAAGAAAGGCATGAAAGGTTCATCTTAGAAGAAGTCCACATTTCCCTAAAGATCAGATCCTTTCATATGCCTATTCTGCAATCTAGTCAAAGGAATGAGTTATAAAATGTTAATTCCTGATATATCTTAAATTATAATGTAGAGTTCCATTTTTAAGCTGAAGCACATAACAAGCAAATTATTACAGAAAATGAAAACATTTCTTTGTTAAATGGGAATTTTATGGGAACTGAAAAGAAAAACAGATTGCAATTGTTTTGCTGAATATTTATTAAAAGTAATAATCTGAGAAGCTTCTTTTGAAAAATAAAGCATCTTTACATACTCTGTCAGCTGAAAATGTGCTTTTTTTTTTTTTGCAACTTCCTTGAGTGCATAGCAACATAATAACCCTCTACATTATTGTTCTGGAATATTATTCTGCAGCTGGGCATAATGACAAAAATGGCAATTTAGATAGGCAAAAATACTGCCAAGAAGAAACTAAAGACTGGTTTCTTACTCGGTGGTGGCATTTTCTTTTGTTTTGATTCTTTTCAGGTGGTGAGGAGAGAGGGAAGTTATTGCTATCTAGACTAAAGCTCAGTTTGCTCAAGAAAATACTTTTAAAGTAATCCACATTTCACTTAAGCCACTGATGCTTGAAATCTGACTTGAATATCCATATTAAATGCAACAACATTTCAAACTTGCTTTGAAAAAACATTTACCAACTTAAGTCAGTGGCCTTGTTATTAAAAGAATTGCAAGTTCTATGTATGTAGACAATCTTAATGATTTTCCAAGATGTTTACCAACCTCAAGTGGCAGCATCTCATAGTAGAGACAGTTCTTGCTTTGGTATCAGGAAGAACAAGGTTTAGGTCTTACCTCTAATATTCTCTGATGCTAGAATCATGAACAAGCTACTTAATCTATCTGAGTCTCAGTTTCCTCATCTGTACAAAGAAGATGATAAGTCTTCTAGTACCTATTTCACCTGGTTGTTGTGAAGATCAAACAATATATGAAAATTGCTTTGCAAAATTTAAAAGTACTCTATAAATCTTGGTATGACTAGGTAATATGGTTTAATGGAAAGAGAGCCAGCCTCAAAGCCAAGAAGACCTGGGTTGAAGGGCCACCCATTACACATACTGACTATAAGAGTTTCATGCAATCTCTCGGTACTCTAGACAACTAAGACTAAAAATTGCAAAAAAGGTACCACTAGGCATGGATAGAGGAAATTTTCTTACCCTGGAAGTTTCCTATAACAATGAAATCACCATTCTGGTCTGTGCCTCTATGGAATGTCAGTTATTACTATTATACTTATGGCTGAGAAAACTATCTTGAACTTTTACCTTCAGTGGTCTCACTTACAATTTAAGGGCTTTGTTTGAGAATGATTTTTTTCTTGCCTAAAATGTAAATGCAAATATGCAATATTTCAGGTAAATTTAGGCAACAAATAGCTAAATCAGGGCTCTTAATAAGTTCTTAATACTTAATTAAATCTTGAGTTGTAATCTCAAATGTAGTGAATGCAATATAAAATATTCTTATTGGATATTTATAAATCTGCTTTCCAAAGTTTATAAGAACTTCCCTTGAGAGAGAAAAAAATTATAATAATTGTATTCTACCCTGAACAACATGGAATTCAAAATAAATTAGTCTTTGAAACAATCACATCATTCATCTTGTGCAAAGACAGGCAGTAGATTGAAATGATCTCTCCATGAGAAATTAGCAGCCCCTGACTTGTTTATCAAAAGATAATGTAAGCTGATTTCCTATGGCACATGACCTGGTTGTCACAATTGTTCTCTTTCCCTTCTATCTGCAAGTGAACTGTCAATCTAGAAATCTAATAGCCTTTACACTCATTCCCCTCCTGTTTGCTAATTTGGTGGCAGCTAAGTGGAAAAGTGAATAAAGTGCTGGGCCTGGAGACAGGAAGACTTCAGCTCAAATCTAGTCTCAAACACTTCCTAGTTACATGACCTGGGACATCTTCTGTTTCACTTACAATTATTAGAAGGTTCTGCTTTACTGCTTTAGGAAAATGGACTTTGTAGGGTAGCTTGTTTAGTATTTATTGAGGAAAAACTAAATGTGTCATATATGCATACATAGATATATATGTACAAAATACATATATATGTATATATCATAAAGTCACTTAATTGTTGTCTACCTCAGTTTCCTCAACCATAAAATGGAGATTATAATAATGTCTGCCTCACAAAGTTGTTGTAAGGAATGAGGTAATATAATATAAAGGACTTAGCACATTACCTGGCACATAGTAGGTACTTAATAAATTAATTATTAATAAATAAATTGGTGCTTATTCTCTTCACGTTTCCCTTTCCTGACAAGTACATATTACAGAATGTCTTTATTGCTAGTTAGGGCAGCTGAGTAAGATAGCCTCTACGTATTTGAGAAAAAGATAGGAAATAATGTCTGCCTTGCTCATGAGCCTTTGGCAACTGAGACAATAAGCAGTTTGCCACAGCCACCACCCCCCATAAGATTTAACCATGAGAACTGTGCAAGAAGAATGACAGCAAACTCATAATTTCACTTGAAGCAAGTATGGAGAGCAAAAAAGGTGCAGGGATTTTCAGTGAATGTTCTATGTTCATCTTTTTGCTAGGACAGTTGGAATACAAGCTCTTTTTTCAAATAAAATCAATACAATTTCAAATTTTTCTTGGTTTTGTCAGTTTTTCCATCTAAGCTTCCTTATGCTCCCCTCAATAATTAAAAAAAATCTTCAATTCAAAAAATTCTTCTTTTCCTCCTTTTTTTTGCATCACCATGATAGGTACCTCCACCCCTAACTCATCTAACCTCATTAACTGTGCAAAATAAATTCTAACACCCTCCCTGGAAACAAACAAGCGTAGTAAAGCAAAATAAATCCCTACATTGGTCTTGTCCAAAAAATGTGTCATGAGGTGGGTAGCATGCTTCACTATCAGTCCTCTGGAATCATAGTTGATCACTGCATTGATGGGGATTCTTTAAGTTTTCATTTTTTTTCTTTACAATATGGCAGTTATTGTATACATTGTTCCGATTCTCCTCACTTTACTTTGCATCAGATCATAGGTCTTTCCAGGTTTCTCCAAAAAAAAATCCCTCTCAACACTTCTTATAGTGCAATATATTACATGTATGTATATATATGTATACACACATATATATGTATGCTTTATTCTTTCAAATTGCCTTCCATAGATGTTTTAAGTTGTGTTTCAGTTAGTAAGGATTTATTTTGTTCCCATCTAGCTCTCATAATTCAAAAAGGAGTAAGAAAAACACAACTTTTGTAATAAATATTCATAAAAAATATATAAATAAGCAAGTAGGTAGATTGAGGATATCTAGGAGGTACAATGAATAGAGCACTGGGCTTGGAGCCAGAAAATTCATCTTCGTGAGTTAAAATCTAGCCTCAGACACTTACTAGCTGTGTGACCCTGTGCAAGTCACTTAACCCTGTTTGCCCCAAATATATCTGTAAAATGAGCTGGAGAAAAAAATAGCAAACAGCTTCAGTATCTCTGCCAAGAAAATCCCAAATGGCATTAAAGAGAGTCAGACATGATTCAAAAATAGCAACTACAAAAGTAGGTTGAGAAAGAGAGAGACAGAGAAAGAGAAGAGGGGGGAGAGATAAAGAGAGACAGAGAGACACAGAGAGAGACAGAGATGATAGAAAGTTGTTCAACATATTCCTTGTGCATCTATATATTTAAACAACTCCTTTTTTGTCTATCAGAATTTTTTGTGTGTCTTCAAGATTTATATCTTCAGATCTCCCTCTTCTGCTAGGCTGATGTCACCTAAAGAATTTTACTTTCTAGGATCCTACCTATCTTTTTCTGAACCCTTTGTATTTTGTTCTCCTCAAATGTAGAATGTATACCAGACTATGTCCAGATTTTCTTTCTTTTCTCCATCACAATTTCTATGACTAAGTGGTCACTTCCTTCCAAGGTGTCCATTATTTCTACTCTAAAAACCAAATCTTCTCTGTTGAGAATAAGATTGAGAAGAGAAATACCCTCCTATATATCTGCATGTTGCTTCACAACAAAGGTTCCAAGTGCCTATGAGTACTAAGGAATAAAAAGTTTCCATAGACACAACATTATTTTTAATAAATATCAGGAAATGTATGTGTGCATAAATAATTAAATACTTCTGATACTGTAGCACAGAATGATATTAGATCCATTTGATTAAAGTGCTCAAATTATTGCCTTTAATTGTGAGCTATTCTCACCACAGTCTAGAAAAGCATCACTATTTTCACATTTCATTTCCTAAAATAGATGAGATGTGAAATGAACTTCATGGATGATAAACAGTCCAGTGGCATCTAGGTTTTATGCTATATAAACAAGGACTTCTATGCTAGGGCTTCACAAAATTAACTATAAAAATTTAATATGGAACCTGAATACAAAAGTAATCAAATTTCCAGAATAATAAGACAGTTGTTAGTGCTAGAATGTAGTGGAAGTACTGTCTTTTCCTATTTACCTGTGCCTAGAAAGAAGAGTACCATAGTATTTTGTGTACTAGGATCAGAAAGAGGTGGGTGTGAAAATTTTCTATAATGTTTATTAACTATGAGACCAAAGACAAGTCATTCAACTCCTCTGAGCTTTACTTTCCTTATCTATAAAATAGGGGCAATAACATAATTTCTGCTTACCTCACACGGAAAGGCAGAATAGAATAGGGGAGAGAAAGAGAGAGAGAGACAGACAGAGAGAGAAAGACAGAGACAGAGACAGAGAGAGACAGAGAGAGACAGAGAGAGACAGAGAGAGAAACAGAGACACAGACAGAGACAGAGAGAGACAGAGAGATAGACAGAGAGAGAGACAGACAGAGAGACAGAGACAGAGACAGAGATAGAGAGACAGAAAGAATCACCTTGAAGAAGCCATGAAGATCTGCGATTAAGTTTGCTCTGGCAGATACTGGCTTGCGACCCTAGGGGAATCACTTAATTTTCTCAGTGACCATTACCCTACCCCCACCTTACAATTCCCTACAATTCTAGGTTGAAAATTTCCAACCTACATTGTAGAAGAAGTTTATTCACTTGGGAGCCCCATATGCCAGTGAAATTGCAGGTTTAGCACCTATCCCTACATACCACAAATGGTATCTACAAGGAGTCCTACATAAAGTGTTTCACAGAATTTAAATAGCAACTCTAATTTTCCTAGGCAAAATTTGACTAATATACAAAGTTATCATTTGAAACATTAACATCATCCTCTTATTTTGAAAAATATAACTTTTAAATATGGAATAGTTATATGCAATTTGATGAAACATTTTGGAGGATAATATGGATGGTGATATCACTGAGCTTGCATGTCCTGAAGAGGTAGGGACATATGAACTTGTAAATGAAGCTGAAGATGCATTTATTAAAATAATCATGATTCCTCATATGTATAAATAAATCAAAGTTCTTGCCTTCTGAAGGAAGGGGAGAGAAAATTTGGAATTCAAAATTTAATAAATGATTGTTAAAAAAACTTTTTAAATGTAACTGGGAAACAGTTAATGAAATAAATAAAATATTTTGAAATAAAATCTATAGATCTTTTTAAAAATTGTCATGATTTAAAACTTCTCAAGATGCAAGATAAATGGAGGTGGAGTCAAGATGGCTGAGTAAAGACAGGGATTCCCATGAGCTCTTCCAAATTCCCCTCAAGCAACTTTAAAATAATGCCTCAAAACAAATTCTGGAGTGCCAAGACCAACAAAAGGTCAGGGTAAGAAAAAAAAAATGTCAAGCCCAAGAAAACTTAGGTCAGCAAAAAAGGTCTGCTGAAATGTGTTTTTGTTTTGTTTTGTTTTGTTTTGTTTTAACTGGGGTGAGAGTGGAGCGCAATCCAGCACAGGCTGCACACCACAAGCTAGTAGCAGGCCTCGTGGGCCACTGAATTGGGCAACTTCCAGAGCTCTCAGTCCACAAAGAATAAAAGATTTCAACAACTGGTTAGAAGAAAATTTTTAAAGGACCTTTTGCTAGCACTGTGTTCAGGACTCTGATGCCTTACCCACATGTAGATGCAAGTTGCAGTTCCAGGGTGATGATGAGGACTACCAGGAAGGAGCAATGATCCTGGTCACAGGTAAATGGTGATAGGGAAAAACAAAACACAAACTCAGAAGAAGACAATAATACCAAAACAACTACATCCAAAGCCTCAAACTAAAATATGAATTGGTCTCAGGCTCAAAAAGAATTCCTGGAATAATTCAACAATGGGGGCAGCTAGGTGGTTCAGTGGATAGAGCTCCAGCCTTGGAGTAAGGAGGACCTGAGTTCAAATCCGAACTCAGACACATAACATTCACTAGATGTGTGACCCTGGGCAAGTCATTTCACTCCAATTGCCTCACTAAAAAGAAAAGCAAAAAAAATAGTTCAACAAGGATTTTAAAAATCAGATAACAGAAATAGAGAAAAAAATAGGAAAGCAAATGAGAGTGATGCAGTAAAATAATGAAAAAAGAATCAACATATTGATAAAAGAACACAAAAATACCGAAGAAAATAACAGCATTAAAAACAGAATGAGCCAAATGGTAAAAGAAGCATAAAAATCAACTGAAGAGAAGTACTTCTTTAAAAAAAAAAACAGAATTGTCTAAATGGAAAAATATGTTGAAAATTCACTGAGAGGAGAGAGAGAGAGAGAGAGAGAGAGAGAGAGAGAGAGAGAGCTCCTTAAAAATTGCAATTGGCCAAATGGAAAACAGGGTACAAAAACTCAATGAAGAAATAAGCCCTTAAAAGTTAGAGGGCAAATAGAAGCTAGTGAGACATTAAGAAAAAAAAAGAAAATGTGAATATCTGACTGGAAAAACAACTGACCTGGAAAATAGATTGTGGGGAGATAATTTAAAAATTATTAGACTACCTTAAAACTATGATGAAAAAAGAGCTTAGATATCATAATTCAAGAAATTATCAATAAAAACTGCCCTGATATCCTAGAACCAGGGGGTAAAATAGACATTGAGCTAATGCACCAACCACCTCCTAACAGAGATCCCAAAATGAAAACCCCCAGGAATTTTATAGCCAAATTCCAGAGCTTCCATGTCAAGAGAAAATATGACAAGCAATCAGAAACAAATAATTCAAATATCATGGAACAACAGCCAGGAAAACACAAAATTTAGCAGTTTCTACGTTAAAAGACTGAAGAGATTGAAATATGACATTCCAGAAGGAAAAGGAGCTAAGATTACAATGAAGAATCATCTACACAGAAAAACTGAGTATAATCCTTCAGGAGAAAAAAATGGATATTTAGGGAAATGAAGGACCTTGAAACATTCCTGATGAAAAGAACAGTGCTGAATAAAAAACATGTCTTTCAAATATAAGACCCAAGAAAAGCATAAAAAATCTTAACAGGAAAGAGAAATCATGAGAAATTCAATAAAGGATAAACTATTTGCATTTATACATGGAAAATGATGCTATTAACTGCTAAGAACTTTATCATTGTTAAGCCAGTTAAAAGCAATCTATATAGATAGAGAGCATGGGCATGAGTTGACTGTGATGAGATGATATCAAAAAATAAATTAAATTAAGTGATGAGAAAGAGGGATGTACTAGGAGAAGGAAGAAAGAAGAGGTAGAATGGAATAAATTATCTCACATAAAAGAGGTTTGAAAGAGTTTTCATAGTGGAGGGGAATGCAGTGGATTAGTGAACAAAACTTAAGCCTTACTCTCATTGGAATTGACTCAAAGAGAGAATAACATAATACTCTCAGTTGGGTATAGAAATCTGTCTTAACCTGCAGGGAAGTAGGAAGGAAAAAGGATGAAGGGGGGGCATTAATGGAAGGGAGGACATATTGGAGGAGGTGGTGGTCAGAAGCAAAACACTTTTGAGGAGGGACAGGGTAAAAGGAGAGAGAGAGAAAGACCAAGATAAGGTAAAACAGGTGACTTTAGATACAAAAGCTGATAACATAAGCAAATTAGGGGAACAAGAATAGCTTAGAAATTTATAAGAATATAAATTATTCCCCACCTGATAAATGGTCAAATGATATGAAAGGCAGTTTTCAGATGAAGTAACCAAAACTATCTATAGTCATATGAAAAAATATTCTAAATCACTATTGATTAGATAAATGCAAACTACAATAACTCTGAGGTATCACCTCTTATTTATCAGATTGGCTAATATGACAGAAAATAAAAATTACAAACGTTGGAGGGGATGTGGGAAAATTGGGACACTGATGCACTGTTGGTGGAGTTGTGTACTGATCCAACTGGAGAACAATTTGGAACTATGCCCAAAGGACTACAAAACTGTTCATATCTTTTGACCCAGCAATACCACTACTAGGACTGTATCCCAAAGAGATCATACAAAAAGGAAAAGGACCCACATGTACAAACATATTTAAAACAGTTCTTTTAGCAGTGACAAAGAATCAGAAATTGAGGAGATGCTCATTAATTGAGCATTCTGTTACAAGAAATGAAGAGCAGGATGGTTTCAGAAAAATCTGGAAAGACTTACATGAACTGATGCAAAGTGAAGTGAACAGAACCAGAACAACATTGTACACAGTAATAGCAATATTATACAATGAACAACTGTGAATGACTTAGCTATTCTCGACAATACAGTGATCCAAGATAATCCCAAAGGACTTATAATGAGAAATGTTATCTGCCTATAGAAAAAGAATTGATGGCATCTGAATATGGGTTGAAGCAAACTATTTTTAACTTTCTTTATTTTTCTTGTTTGCTTTTTGGCCTGTTTTTTTTTTCATAATATAAATAATATGGAAAATGCTTTGTATGAGCACATATTTATAACTTATATAAAATTGCTTGTCTTCTCAAGAAGGGGGAGGTGAAGCAGGGAGAAAGAGAATTTGGAACTCAAAATTTCAAAAAAATGAATTATAAAATTACTTTTACATGTAATTGAAAAATATATTTAAAAATTTAAAAGATGAATGATAAATGCATTTCCTTGTAATTGAGATTAGTTTGAAACAAGAAAAATTCATTCCCTCTAGTAAAAAAAAATCAGTCAGTTGAAATCAGCAGAAATATTACTAAAGGATTCTAGGATATGGCATAGGAAAGGACATGTGATTTGATGTCTAGCCAAGAGCAATGCAATTTAGTATTAGCATTCTTTTTTTCTTACTATCTTTATTCCTGCATACCAGGAGATAGGTAAAAATATAGATAGTATTTTCTTTGTTTTATAAAAGGTTACATCTGTAAGTAGTTCAGGGATAGATCTGTTCCTTCTTGTGGGAATTTCAAGAACTCTGGAAGTTCCCTCCCCAGCTAAGTCATGGAGATAAGCTGAAATTCAGTAAGGAATGAAAAATTGTATTGTAATGGAGTGAGTTGAGTTCCACACATCACTAGGGCATTCTCATTTTGGCTCTTGTTAGTTCCCGTTTTGCAATAATGTTTGTCCAGGAAACACAATACCAATAGATCATTGCTCACAAAACAACAATTGTTGCTCTTATATGGTTCTCTATCTAATAACAAAATGATGGCATTTATTCAAAGTACCAAATAGAAGGGTCATTCATATTTACCCAGGTAGATTCTAGGGCTAGTTTGGCATCTCCAGAGGATTCTTCTTTGATATATGCACCAGGACAAGATGAGGTATTTAGAAACATCAAGAATTTTCACTTAAGAAATACCACATTTCTAAAAAAAAAAAAATAGAGCCAAGGTGCTATGGATATCTAGAGTTTATCATATGGACATGCATGGCATAGCACAAGCTCATGGACATGCATGCTATCACTCTGATATCATGTAGTACTAGTAGAATGAGGGACATCCTATACAGCATATTCAGAGATGCCCTTTACGATTCTGGTCATGCATACAGAGGCTTTGGAACCTGCCACTAACCATGTACAAAGGAGGACTAAATGTCTTCTACTTTGAAATATCAACAAGTCTCATTATTGACTACAGAGCCTAATTGACTGATAACTCAATGGGTTTTTAAAAAGTAGTAGCCCAAACCTCAGTTCACTCTTGTTTTCCAGTTGCAAATAATCTCAAGACTTTCTAGCTACTCTCCAAGAGAGAGATGAGGGAAGTTGTTAATCCTATTTCCCACCCTGCCTCTATGAGATTATGAATTGAACAGAATCAAAAGCACATGCCCTACCTAGGAAAGCCTGATCTTGGGATTGAGTTGTCAGATAGATAGATAGGTAGATAGATAGATAGATAGATAGATAGATAGATAGATAGATAGATAGATAGAT
>NW_020954588.1:9520776-9541639 GCF_900497805.2 Vombatus ursinus | reverse complement strand
GATAGATAGATAGATAGATAGATAGATAGATAGATAGATAGATAGATGGATGGATGGATGGATGGATGGATGGATGGATGGATGGATGGATGAATAGATAGAGATGAGAGAGAGATAATAGAGGTATTTTTTTTCTTTTCTTATCTTAGTCAAATAAATTTCTGTTTGGTGATGGAGATATCCAAACTTGGAGTTGATCTTGTTAGTTCAAGAGATCTTGAAAAAAAAGATTTGTTTGTTCAAGGTCCTGTCAGCCTAGAGTTGAAGCTTGTCTATAAATGACATCAAGAAGTGGTATCTCTGGGAAGTATTCAAAGAGAAAACAGACATTTAAAAGAGTATTGGCCTTGGCATGGTCATTTTACAAACAGATATGCTGGTAAACCAGTAGTTTTTTTCAACAATGCAGAGCCAAGGTGAAATGTAAAATGACTAATTAGCATTATTGAAAACTGTTTTTATGTTCTCCTGAGCCTTAATAGCAGCTTCCCAACATGTAATGCTAGTTATAAGTTGTGTTACTAAATACTGTTTTAAGTTTTTCTGTTAATGTTCACTGTGAAGCTTTTATGGTTAACATTTATTTTGTTTATTGGACAAAAAAAAAGTTGACTCATGCCTGATTCATATTATACATTGAATATTTTTCTATCTCCCCCCTTTGGTAGAAGCCCTGCACAAGCCATAACATAAGCTTTAAGAATTTTTGTTTTTGTTTTTGCTGCAAAGTGCCAAGGCAGGAATGTAATGAGCTAAAGATTGTAAAAATGGGATGCCTAACCTCATCTCCCTCTCATTAGAATCTAGGCTTTCCTGTACCAAACTTGGTTTAAAGTACATGCCTGGATAAAGAGGAAAGGGTGCCTTAGTGGAGAAGGGAAATATACAGTACCCTAGCCCCTGTGGACCCAGGAGTAGCTCCACAGGCATAGACTAATTATGGAGGAAACTAAACTCAGAAATGTAAAACATTGCTAAATTCCAAACCCCAGAAGGAATATAAAAGTAGATTGAGAATCAAGTGGCATCTTGGGATTTGTAGTTCAGAGAGACAAGCATTCCTTTCTTAGTCCTGAGATTTATTTGAAATAATCATGATCTCTGAACAAGGAGGCAGAAATGAGTCACACCTGGGAGTTCTTAAAAGGACACACTGAGTCTATGTGACAGACTGAGGAAGGTGTGGAAACCTAAAAGCTTAGCAGCAGCAGTGACAGAGAATCTCCTCAGCTCTGCCCAGGATGAAAGAGCTGTGCTGGAATGAATCAGCAGCATGGGGCAACAAGAGAACACAGGCAATTACAACTTTTCTACATGAAAATCAGAGTAGAAGATTCTGGTTGAAGTTACCAGTTGTACTCACCTTTCTAAGGACTGAGGGAAATTCCACAAAGGAGATCTGATCTTTCTTCAGTTTCCCTCAGTAACAGACACTATAATATAGTCCACAGATGCTTACTGTGTGCTGACTTTTTGCCCCCAAAATAAAAAGACTAGGTGTTATGTAGCTAGAGGTGAACATAAACTGAAATTAAGAAAGAGAGCTTTTTAGCTTTTTAACTCTGTCTATATGTTAGAAATTTCACTAACTGGGGGTTCTGAAATGCTATGATTGTATTACTAACTTTTAATCAGATTATGAATATACATATCTGTCATTATGTTGCCCATAGATTAAAAAGTTAAGCAATTTTTGAAATAGGGTGTGTCTGATTAAATTTCCAAAGACAAAGGGTATAGGAATGAAAGGACAATAATGGAAAATTAACATCAGCCAGCCAATCAAACCCTTCTTAACCTCTATCTCATCAATTAGAGTATCACATGTTGGAGCAAATTAACATATCCTGTCCTCCTGGGGCAGAAGTACAGATTATACTAATGTTCAAGAAACTCCTATAGACAGATAAAACAGTAAGATGATAGATATATCAATTGTAAACTTGTTTAAGAACCAGGGCATACCTGTATATGCATATATATGTGTATATACATATATATGCATATAATTAATTATGCACATATACAACTATGTTTATATGTACATATGTATATGCAGTACATGTGTGTATAGGTATGGGTATGTATGAATATATATAAATATAAATATATATACTATATATGTACATATATATATTTCTGCCATAGACCTTCTTTTGTCATGGAATAGATCACGAGTCCTAGCTATATAGTGTAATAGATAGAGTATTGGACTTACAAGTCAGAAAAAATTGAGTTCAAACCTGGCCTCATATACTTACTGGCTGCATCACCTTGGGCAAGTCAATCCCTGTCTCAGTTTCCATCTAGGGAAAATAGAGATAACAAAGTCACCAACCTCACAGAGGTTTTGTGAAGGTAAAATGAGATATTTGTAAAGCTCTTTGCAAACCTTAAAGTGCTAATATATGCTAGCTATTATTCTAATCTCATCCTATCTCATGTGAGATGGTGAATATTAAGTACAGTTGATTAGTATGTGACACTATAAAGGGCAAAGCAATTTGAACTCATCTCTGTTTCAAGATGATGGATTAGACTCTCTCATTTCATTTGTCCTGTGAAGAGTATTATTCACACGTAAAATTAAATGTATTTTTTTTAAAGACAACATCCATCTGAACAAGATTTTTGCATAATCTAGATACCTTCAGATCCTAAAAAGCCAGTTAAAGAAATGCAATATTCATCTTTCTCTGTAAGTATTTTGCTTATTCGATTCCCTTAAAAATTTTATTTTTAGATGTATGTATTTTATTAGAAAAAAGCATTGGGGTGGATTATGAGAGATCTGGGCCTAAAAAAAGACATTAATGGGCCTAAGATTTCTTCAAATCTCTAAGACCGACCCCTCATACGTAGAAACAGTTTGAAATGGTATTTTCAAACTTAAATCAAGATTATTGATTTGAACCAACTGACATTTTTTTTAACCAAAAACTGTCTTTATCTTTTTTTTTCTTTTCTCCCTTGAATAGGAAGAAAAAAAATCTATAGGAGATGAGTTTGGGGAGTAAAAGAGAGGCTTTCTGCTTGAAAGTGTCCCCAAGGATTAACATTTACCAGCTGTTGAAAATTTCTGCCAATTGCTAAGTCTAAATAAAAGTAGTTAAAGATGAGTTTCTTTCAGAGGCAACTTTCCAAGATTAAAAAGAGTTAGGATCTTATCTTTACTGCATGAAAGATTTTGAACAGACCTAGTCAATTAAAAAACTAGGTAGGTCTCCTAATAGATAAAATATGCATATAGGACATGCAGAACATTTCCTAGCCTTAAATATTGAGTAACCAAATGCAGGATCTTAGGCAAAATGTTTCTTGAAGATTGATATTTCAACTTTTATCTGAACATTTATTATTGACCAGAATAAAAAGGATATGCAGCTCAATGTCTCTGGTAGGGGGTTCAATAAATTACTTCCATTTTTGAGATCATATGGGAGAACCTCTAGAAGGTAACTGGGAAAATTACATAAACACATATTTATACATATACACATAAATATTGTGTGTACAGAAACATGTGTAAGGATTCTGTTGTGTGTGTGCTACTGAAGAAAAACAAGAATGATAGAATTCTAGAATTTTTAAGATGGAATGCACCTCAGAGGCCATCTTGTCCATTTCCTACATGATGAAATTTTTGTACAGTGAGTACTGGACTCAGAGGAGAAATTAATTTTATGCCATTTGCTAACCTTGTGATTTGGGGAAAGTCACAACTTTTTGGCTTTGGTTTCCTCATCTTTGAAATGAAAGTGATAATATTGCCATTATCTGTGTAATGTAATGTAATATAATGTATCTGTGGGCTGCTGCAAGCATGGTACCTTATGAACTGCAAAGCAGTTCATTCAATTTGACAAGTGCTACATAAATGTGAACTGGCTTTTATCATCATTTCCTACCATCCCAACTTTTAATCTAGAGCTTATAATTCTCAGTTATCATTCAGTATTCACTTAAGCATCTTTAGTGTCTAGGAACTGACTAATTTCCCAAATAATACCATTTCTAGACAAATATACATATTTTTCGGAAAATAGCTAGCATTTATATAATGCCTTAGAGTTTTCAAAGGAGCTAATGCATGTATCACATTTGACCCTCACAACATTAGGAAGGAAGTGTTATTATGATTTCCATTTTACAGATAAGGAAACTGAAGCAAAGAGTAGTTGGTTAAGTGACTTGTTCAGTGTCACATAGTTATTAAGTGTCTGAGGCAGGATTTGAACTTAGGTCTTATTACCTCCAAGACCAGTAATCTTTATACTGTGTCCTGTATATGCTAAACTAAATCTACCCTCCTATTAATTCTACCTTCTGATCCTACTTCCACCTTCTACATCCAAGAAAAAGCAATTCTAATACCTCTTTTACATGACAGCCTTTCAAAAATTTGAAAATAATGAAAAAGTAAAAATATCTCCCCAATGTCTTCCATGCTAACAGATCCTCTTACTGAATGATTTTGAATTGCTTTATAATCTTGATCACCAATTTATGGATGTACTCTGTCTTGTCAATGTCCTTCCTAAAATATGATGCCACAATTACTAAAAATGTCATAATGAAGCAAGTCAATGACCCATGTGTACCGATGATACCATGGACTGTTTCACTGAAAAGAAAACCTTAGCCCTATGGAATATCAACTTCAGAAGGGTAAGGTGATGTACACTAAACATGGCAAATTTCACTTAATAGTTTATAATAATCACTTATTACATTGTTTACCTAAATAGTAACTGAAATTATTTGTATTTCAAACTATTTCTTCTTAGGTTAATATATTTCATAAGGTACTTATTATAGTAACATCATAGTTAAAATTTTAGGAATGAAAGAAACCTTGTAATGAGACCATTCAACACTCTTATTCTTCCCATAAAGAAATTTAAGCCTACAGATATAAAGACTTGTCCAAGGTAGTACAAATGGTTAATGTGGATGTAAATTAGAACTTAACACAAGCAAATCTATCAAATTTGTGGTTTATATAACACTAGCATGGGAAGGTGATAACTCACAGGGAAAGATTTTCAGCAAAGATATCAAGTTTCTTCTCAAAGATCTCAACAGGCTAGAATAAAGAATTGAATGTAAATAAGATGAAAATTAGTAGAGAAATGTCAAGACCTAAATCTGATTTAAAAAAATCAACCTTGCATTTCAGAATAAGGAATGAATAGACTAGATAATCGTTCAAATGAAAAAGATCTGAGAGTTTCAGTTAACATGAGTCAAAAATGTGGCCTTGAAGCCAAAAATGCTAATGCTATTCCAGGATCCCATACAAGATGTAGAAAATCTGGAATGATAATTCCTAGAAATGATATGATAATTTTGCTGTATTTTGCCCTAGTCATACCATATACAGAGAATTGTGTTAAGCTCTGCGTACCATATTTTAGGAAGGACAAGAGTCATAACTAGGTCCTTACAGAAGTAACATTACATTTTATGTAGCTAGGAATAGGAAATAGATCAGCAATTTGATTGATACAGGGATATCTTAGGAGAAGAATCCCCTTCCACCATTACAAGGTGACACCTTTTCTAAAACTTACAGTCAGAAAATAGAAAATAGAAATGCAGGCATCACATTGACTTAAGAAACCACAAATTGATATTATCTATGTTGTGTTATAATTTTATTTTGTTAAACATTTCCCAATTACATTTTAATCTGGTGCTGTCCCATTTGGGAGTTTTGCCAGGTTACCACCCACAAAGTATTTGACCTTCATTTGAGCTCATCTTTCTTTCCCCTATGCCATAGCTACTTTTCATGCATTGTATGAACTTTTTGTAGTGCTGTCCAACCATATTATGAGATGCACTTTATTTTCTGCAAGATTGGAATTAAGTTCCATATGTTAAAAGTAATTTTGTAAGAAACATATTCTAAACAAATTTTAACAGCTGTTAATTTAGGACCAAATTTCTTTGTGCAACATCTGTAGTATGAATGCAATATACCCCAAACACTTGCTGAAGAAAAGCTCTTTCCACAGATTTCTCCATTTCTATGCAGTTGCCTATAGCAAAAGAATTCACTCTTACTACATTTATTGATTGTACCTTGGGTTTCATCACATTGCCAAATTATATCAATTTTATAATGTCAATTGTAACAAAGTCCATATTTCATTAGCTTTTTTCTTCAGTGTTTTAATAAAATAGCCTTTATGTCATGCTTTATGAAAGTAATTGCTACCAGAGGACCTGCTCTTCTCTAAGAGATTTTCTACTACCCACAATTTTCTACTCCTTTGTTTTAAAATGATTTTATGTGGCTCAGGATACAGAAGGCCAAATGCATACCCTGGAAGTAGACCACCATCTAATTATACCCAGAAAAGGTATAGTCAGCAAGAATGAAGAACATTTCCCCCAGCAGAGCTCTTCAACCACAGCCCAGGAAAAAAAAATAAAGAAAGGAATCTTCAGATTTTAACAACCCTAATGCCTTGCCACCCTTGTAGAAATTAACCACCAAGTTCTTATCAATATGAATTCCTATGGTGACTTCAAGAATGATGATGACCATTAATTCATTAAATATCATACTTGAAAATTTTTGAAGTAGTGCATAATCTGATTGGCAGTTGATTGATTAATAAAAGCTAAGCGATTAGTAAAAGTGAAATTTCTATAATCCTTATAAGTTAGTCTTTAAGTATCTTAAATCTAAATATATATGCATATATGTGTGTACATGTATACATATATGCACATATGTGTATATATTAATATGTGCATGTATGTGTATATATACACATAATGGACCATCAGAGCACACCAATACTGTTTATGTGGATTTCTTGGTAAAGATACTGGAGTGGTCTGCCATTTCCTTCTTCAGTGGATTGAGGCAAATAGAAGTTAAGTGACTTTCCTAAGGTCACCACACAGTTACTAAGTGTCTGAAAACAGATTTGAGCACAGGTCTTCCTGACTTCAAGCCCAGTGCTCTGTCCACTGAGCCACCAAATTGCCAAAACCACACACACACACACACACACACACACACACACACAAATATATGCATATACACACATACATGCTCACATATGTGTATATATATACATGTATGTATTTTATTTTTATAGAGAGACACACACATATATATGACTGAAGCCTAAACCTGAGTTACAACAGAATTAACATTTGTTACAAAAAAAAGTTCTAATAACGTAATGAAAATTGTCTCCTTCTCTGTAATCCCAAATGGGTATGATTGTTCATCAGGAGAATGTTCTTGTAACATGGTTTAACGAAGGAATTTACCTCTGTGCTTTCTTCTACCTCACACCAAACTGGACAGGTCTTAATTTGATGCTTCACTAAGCATTCTGAATTATGTCAAACATTTCTTAATGTCCCCCATCTCCATGAGAGCCATTTGGTACTATGAGATGCCAATTTTTTTCCCACTGTAAACAAATATGCATATAGAAAGATAATACAAAAACTGATATCTAAGATTAGCAAGATATTTTTTTCAATCACAATAGCTATTAAAACATTCAGCATTTACTGTGCTAAGAAAGCATTTAGGTGGAAAGAAAGCTCTTGGAAGACAGACATACTTTTGTTTTTGTCTTTGTTTCCTCAGAATGTGATACAATGGGTTGCATATGCCTTGTACTTAATCAATGTTTCTGGAATTTATTTGACCTCTTATAAATTAGATATTGTGCTAGAAAGAATCAGCTGAAGAGCAAAATAAGAAACCTCCCTGATCAAAAAAAGGCATGTTAGACTCCTGAAATACTGTATTTGGGGAATTTCTTAACAAAATTATGATTTTTATAAGTTAGCCAATCACTACGTAATGGTGTGGTTCGTAGACTAGGGAGGAGACTACGTGAATAGAAATTATATTTCATATCAGTAGAAGATGTTTTGCAAAATGATACAGCCTCATTAGATGGAAGTTGCAGCGTGATATAGGGCATAGGTCTTGAAATTAAAAGATTTAGATTCTAGTTTCAGCTTTAACACTAGCCATTTACCCTTGGACAAATCACTGAGCATTTCAGTCTCAATTTCCTCATCTGTAAAGCAGGGTTAACAATAGTGATACTACCTATTACATAGGACTAGAGTGAGGTAAACTTTGGAAACCCCTTAGCAATAATGGGGGATGACATGTGCCAGATAAGAGTTGGAACTTTCTTCAGTGGCAAATGATAGATACATCCATCTCAAACTCTGAGGTTTACTACTGGTGAATTGAATATATCACTTGATAATTTACAAAGTACTGTCCTTACAACAGCTTGTGAATACTTTGTATAAGCATTATTGTCTGTATTTAACATATAAGGAATTTGAGGTTAAAAGATGTTACATGGTTTCCGAAGATCACCCTCCTAGCAAATGGCAGAAATGGGTCTTGAACTCAATTTCCAGAGCTATTCATAAGAAGGATTTTTAAAGTAAGAATGGGCCTAGAAAAACTCTGAGGTTCTTTTCAACTCTAAGATTCTGGGATTGCATCATTTTTTTTTGTTTTTCTTCTTACAAGATATACAGAATAAACACAAAATGCATTTCTTCAATAACTAGCCACAAATTCTTGTAAATGTCCTTTAAAAAGGAAGCAGTGCCTTGAACCCTCTACCTAAAATGCTGAGCTCAATCAACATTCCTTTTCTACTCTAACCATTTACACAACCCTATTAGAAGAGAATAAGAGGTACTATGACATAGTGGATAGGGAGCCAACCTCTAAGGCCCGAAGACCTGGATTCAGACCCTGCCTCTGACACATACTAGTTGTATAACTCTGAACATGTCTCACAATCTACCAGTTTCTTCAATGACAGTTCCTCGCACCATGAAAATCACTAGTCCATTGCAAAAATATTGGCCATTTATTTTTATATAGCACTTAACATTTTACAAAGCACTTTCTTAACAATTCTCATTGTTAACAATTTGTTCTTCTATTCAGTCTAAATATGCCTCCTGAAGTTCCACTCATTGGTTTTAGTCTGCCTGTCCATAATCATACAAAATAACTAAACCTTTTTTCTACATTGCTGCATGGTAGCCCTTCGAGTATTTAAGTTACCATCTCACCTCAAATTCTTGATTTTTTTCCTGTATAAATACCCCTATTCTTTCAACCATTTCTCATATACCATGGTTTCTAGACTTGCCACTTTTTTTGTTCACCCTTCTCTGAACACAGTCCTATTTGAAAGAGATCTTCTTAAAATATGGGGTGTATAATAGAACTTAATATTTACAATGTGCTATGAATCTAAACAATATTAAAATACAACACCTTTATTACCCCCTTTGTTCTATACATCTTACTTAGCCAAAAGGCCCATTAAGTTTTGTTTTTGATAGATATAGTAGGGTAGCAATGGCTTATGTCAGTCTATATGAGTAGTCAGGACCATGGATAGGGACATGCCCATTAATCCAATACTCAACTCTCACTTCTACTTTTCCATCAGGTCCTTCATACCTAGCAACATGATTTCTTTAATCAACAAACCTTGGCTTTATCTAACAAGCCCAGTGTCCTTCCATTTCTTCCTAGCATTCCTACACAAAAATATGATCTACTTTTAAGCCAAGACTTTCCTATCCCATTCTTGTGTAACTGATTTGCTTTTTAATTTAAATGCAAGATTTTATATTTATCCCTATTAAATGCAGCCTGGCCTGTTTTAGGGAAACATTAAAAAGCTGCTCTGGTGGAGAGTGCTAACTACTTCCTCCTTTTGTCACTTGTCCATCAGCCTCAGAAATACTTTATTTTTAACCCAAGTGTGTTCAGTCACCAAAGGGGAAGGCCTCTTCTTATGGTTGGGCTCTGGATTCCCAAGAGAGTCATTCTTGCAAATGTGCTCTTAAGCTGCTACTTCACTCACTGGGTTTATGTCTGAGTGCCAATAATAAAATTAGCTGTGATGGCTGCCGTAAGCTGTTTATAGAGATGAAAGACCTTCCCAAATACGTTTCTGTTACAGCTTACACGCTTGAGTACCATTAAGCACATAAACACACACTCCACAGAAGAATCTGTGACTTTAATTCTTCCTGCTTTACTTTAAGAAGGAAGATGGGAGGCCCTCAAAAGGATGCAAAATGCTTTGTTTTCAGTGAAAAGGAAAAATAATCAATTGGATGTTTCACATTCCAATTTCACTTTTTAAAAGTGATCTTTCCAAAATACAACTATAATGGCTTCTTGTTGATTGAGAGAAATGAGGGTGTGGATCATTTAAATTATGGGATGTATTCCATATCATTTGTGTTTGTCACCCACTCACTTGTCCTATTCCATGTCTGTTCCTGACTTCATATTGATCTCTGATACTGGGCAGTCCGGTATCTGACCATATCTAGTTATTATCTGTTATGTGAATAACTCAGAGGCCAACATAATACAAATTCAATTAAATCTTTCAGAAAATATCCATTGGAATTCTACTACCAATATAATCAAATAAGGTCAATGTGATGGCTTGCCTTAGAAAAAGTTAAATGTTTTTGTCCTTCCTTTTGAAATGATATAAGTTCCTTGTGGCTCAGGTCCGTTCCATTTGTTGTTGTTGTTTTGTATCTCTATTACCTAGCACAATGACTAATTTGAAGTAGAAGTTAAATAACTGCTTGTTGATTGATTGGCTTGTTCATTTCATATCATTGCTGTAAGCTAAACAGTTGCTATTTTTTTCTTTTCTATAGATAGAGAAATTTAGGTACATAAAGATGAAATAACTAACTCATAGCTTTTGAAAAAGCTGAGGATGACAGTGAGGTCAGAAGGTCTACTCAAGAATCCATCTCTGCTTTCTTCCTATCAGTCTAAGCATGGAAGAGAAACAAAAAACCAAAAAAAAAAAAAAACCTCTGAATTTCAGCCCAAGACAATTGTCCCATACAAACTGCCAGCTACAGATCCCATTCTTATTAGCATAAGGGCAGTCCTCATCTTTCAAATGATCATTTTCCAAAACTGTGTCAGCTAGCCAAAAGAGCAGAACTTGTTATGTATTACCCCCTTCAGAAATTATCACAAAAAGTGGCTAGGCACTCATCTTGGCCCACCAAAGCCTACTTAACTCATAATGAAACTAAAACATTATGTATTTCCATGAGTCATAGTAGATAGCATTTGCAATGCTAGTCATTTAATATAACAGAAACAAAACAAAATTGAACATCTAGTTTTAGATTTAATTTTGATCGTACCATGCTTAAAGAGAAACAAATTTAATTTGAGAAAGATAGTTCATGGAGATTTTAAAAGGAAGTTCTGGGCTTTTCAAGTCCCATAGAAGTTGGTGGCAATATTTATTTGTCCAGTCTGATTATTTTCACTACCTGTGGCTTTCCTTTCACATGATATAGCTGTATCACTTGTACTATTCTTTTGCTTAACAATCAAGGGAAAGGAAATAGAGTGAGAAATATGGGTACAGATCTCCCCAAGTAACCTGAGTAAGGCCAGAGAAGAGACAGGATAGAATTAAAGTGTGAAATTGGTGAAAGAGTCCCTGAAGTTACAGCCTTAACTAACTTTGGATGATTGGCACCTTGCCAGTCAGTGTAACTGAGGAGCTCTCTCTAGCTCTTGGTTAAAAAATAAAATTTTATTAAATGCCTACTATGTGTCAGGCAATGTGTTGGGCACCACAATACTCCTTTTCTACAGCTGACCACCTGGAACTTGGAGTATATGTCCTGTACTGCACAACTGGAATGTAGGTACCCAAATCAGCGAACAATCTGAGATCAGTAATACTGAGAATGGAGCCAACTAGATGGCACAGTGGATAGAGTGCCAGGCCTGCAGTCAGGAAGATTCATCTTTCTGAGTTCAAATCTGACCTCAGACACTTGTAACCTTGGGCAAGTCACTTACCCCTGTTTGCATGTTTCCTCATCTGTAAAGTAACCTGGAGAAGGAAATTGCAAACCACTCTAGTATATTTACCAAAAAAAAAACCAAACCCAGAGTCACAAAGAATCTGACATGACTGAAAAATGACTGAACAACTGACGCATTGGCTTTAGGTCCTCAGTCTCTCCCATAAATGAAACTCTTATTGCTAGACTGGGTTTGCTGCCAATTTTCTTCCAGGGGAAAAGTTGGAGGAGCACAAGGAGACTAAGGTAATGATAAGAATCACTCAACTTTGTTGCCCATTAGAAATAGTTTGGTTGTTCTGAGATAAGGCATTGGAAAGAAGTGCTCAAAGTTTTATGAATAGACCGGTAGGATCATTAGATCCCACTAGGACTGGGGGTCACCTCTGTATTAAAAAATAATTCAATTCAATCAACATTGATTAAGTGTCCACTATGTCTCAGGCACTGTCTTAAACACTGGGGAAACAAATTAGAAAAAAAGATAACCCCTTCCTTGCAATCTATGGGGGATAACAATACCTAAAAGAAAAGTGAAAAGCAAAGGAAAGGAGGATTAGGTTGTAATTTTCCCTATGGAGTCAAAGACAAGCAGATCAATTGATGGAAAATGAACTTACCAGAAGGGTTCAAAGCCCTCAACCTTTGTAAATAAGAGAAATTTTTGAATCATATAAATAGTCCAGTAAAATAAATTCCTGCTTTATATCAGCATGATGCAGTTGTTTTGGGACCTGTTCCTTGGTAACCCATTTATGTGAGTAACTTAATCCCTGAGTATTCTGGCCATCAAGTCCCAGAGTAGTTTACATTTTATCTTAGAGACAAGAGAACAATTTAATCTTCTTGAGGAAAAGAGTAACATAGTTAGACGTGTGATTTGTGAATATCAACTTGGGAATACGTGGAAGAGAAATTAAAGAAAGGAGAGGCCAGATATGGAGAGAAATTAAGAGGCTTTTGCAACAGTCCAGAGAAGAAGTAATGGGTACCTCAACTCAGACAGTGACTAGAGCAAAGAAAATGAATGCCAAAGATGTGATAGAATAAGGATTAATGAGGAGATAATTATTTACATATGAATTATGTAGGAAAGTCAAAATTTGAATATAATGATTAGATTTAATACCTGGTATTTAAGAGGAACACAATTATCTTAGACATGGCAAATCTGAGATGTCTATGAGACATCAAAATGGGCATGGTCAGTAGGCACTTGGTGACAGATGATTAGAGCTCAGAAGATAGATGAGGGCTGGAGATATGGATCTGTGAATCATCTCCATAGAGATGATAAGAACTACAAGATATTGGAGCAAATATGAAATAGGCAATGATGTTTGGACCAGACTGTGGATTTACTTGTACAGGGAAATGGTGGTCAGAGTGTGGTTATTAGCAACAACTGTTTCTGATATGGTGCATCATTAGACACTATAACTTGATAGCCAGATATAAGTTGTGTAAGACATACCTGTATAATGACTTTATGTCACCTGTTTTAGATTATATAGTAAGAGCTCATTTTTGGATCTCTCTGTGTGTTATTTTATAAATGTATCCAGATCTTAGAAGGAATGGAAACATCCAATAAGCAAATGCTGTGCATCTGAAAATCTTCCAACTATTTCAATTGGGAGTTTTCAATTGCCAGAGTGCACCTAATAAATGTCTCTTAAAGTACTGGAATAAGTTTGTACAATAGACGTCCAGAATCTTTCAAGATGATTGAAATTTGAATTTGCAGTCATTATCACATCCCACAAAGTGCCATTTATTTTGCCTGGGAGGTGCCAGAACATGAGATGCCTACTTCTCAAGGAAAAGTGCTGACATGAGCTAAGTGTTTTCTAGGAAGCCAGTAATAAGATCAGGAAGCTTGTTAAAATTTAGGACATCCATGCCAAAAGTTAACCCACTCTCTGGGGATTCTTCCAGAGCATTATATTACCTTTGCCAATGAGCCTAAAAACACCCCACAAGAATCTTTGCTAACATCTGGAATCATAGACCTGTGTAATGTTTGAGCTACCTTAGAAATTGTCCAGGGGCAGCTAGGTGGTGCAGTGGATAGAGCACCGGTCCTGAAGTCAGGAGGACCTGAGTTCAAATCCGGCCTCAGAGCAAACACTTGACACTTACTAGCTGTGTGACCCTGGGCAAGCCACTTAACCCCAATTGCTTTAAAAAACCCTTTTGGTAAGGATGAGGAAACGGAGGTTGGAGGGGAAGTACTTGCTGGTAGCATTCCAATACAAGTGACTTTTATGTGAGAAGCTAGGTACTGAAGATGTGAAGATAAAACAAAATGAGTCCCTGGCCTCAAGGAGCTTACTTTCTACTGTAGGGACACAATAAATATCAAGATAAGTATATGGATGTCAATTTGAGGAAGGAGACATCACTAATGAGAGAAATAAGGGAAAATGTCCTATAGGAGACAGCATTTGAGCTGAGCCTTGAGTTAAGATGGGGTTCTAAGAGGTGGAAGTGAGGAGAAGGTGCATTCTAGGATTTGGAGGCAGCATGACAGTAGGAAATAGAATGTCAAGTTCAGGGAACAGTAAGTAGAAGGGTTTGTCTAAAATGTATGGAGGGGAATAATTAGTACAAAACTAAAAAGAGAAAAGTGGATCCAGTCTGGGGAAAGTCTTAAATGTCATGCTGAAGAGTGTGTATTTTACCCTAGAGCAGTAGGAATCACAGAAGCTTCTTAAACAGGGTAGTGGCATCCTGAAAGCTGAGCAAGAACTGGAACGAAGGGGTCCTGACTCCCAGACTAAATGTCTTCCTTAATACTATGCTTTCCTAACAAGGCAAATTCAAGAATGCAGTTTCAAAAATAGAAGAAAATAATTGCATTTTCCCAAGAAATGGTAAATATAGATTAAAATGGCATCCCATGAGCTTTACAAAAATAGGAACATATTAAAGTTCAAGATAAATATCTAATCAGCACATACTTTCTTTGTGATTCCCTTTTCAGTATGCATGAGGTTCTGTAGCTAAATATTACTGGCCAAATTTCAAACAATCCATAAAATAGCCATTCTTTTTCATCAGCTCTTCACTCCTGCAGGAATTCTTTAATGAAGGAAATGTCAAAATGATTGTCACTAAATCAAGGGCTAGAAGTGTTTTCTGGAAGCCAATGAGGAATGATAACATACATTTTGATGCTCAATATGCAAGCACAAATTTCAATTTAAATATTTTTAAATCTATTTTATCTGCATTCCTGCATCTAAATGAGTTGAGTAGCATGGGTCTGACAGATTAACATGTAGCATTATGCAGTGAAAAGTAATGTGTTAATGGTGCATGATTATGCCACAAAGACAAACTATTTTTGAGTGGATACTGAGGTGCAGAAAAATGCTTTTAAAATATTGCATAGCTCCTGTGAATTTAAAGAATGATGTGAATCAACTGTTTATCTCATTATGCATTTAAGTAAATTATAGAAAGTATTTAATAATAGAATTCATAGTGATGGGAGATAGTCATGCACCCACTACAGAAATGTTTGCTGGATATTCTTATAACCCTTTGTTTATATAAATAATGTTGACTGTCAACTGCATAAGTGAGTCTCATCTGTTGATTATTTATGTTTGATCACAATACTGAAATATCCTCCCTACTTCCAAATCAAGATGAACAGCTTCCCCATCACAATTTTCCATCCTGATCTCCAGAAATGCATCATTCTGCAAGATGAAATCAATTCTGAAATTCACTTCTCCTCAACATCACCTTCTCCTGGGGTACTTCCTTCCCTCTGATTGGAGATGGTGGAAGGTAGACACTAGAGACATCCTCCCTAATCTTCCTCCATATAAGAAGGGATTTCTGGGAATTCACCTCATCATTTCCCATCTAACTGCTTTCCTGAACTTCCTAATCTCCAGAAATTCATCATTTTGCAAGATGAGATCAACTCCTCAACTCTCACATCCTCAGATGATCTCCCTTCCTGCCTGTAAGACTTCATTGCCTTCCCCAATTAGATCATGAGCTCCTTGAGGGCAGGGACTGGACTACACCTTTCTTCATATCCCCAGAGCTAAGCACAGTATCTGTTATATAATAGGTGCTTAATAAATGTTTATTAACTCAATATGTGGCAGTGAGGAGGTTTGGAATGGGGGAGTGAGGTACAAAATGATCTTATGTAGCTATGGCAGAGAGAGACAGCAGCATTCAAAGAAGGAGGGAACAGGTATAATAATGAAAGCACTGCCCCTTGCCAGGTCTGACTGCTGAATCTACTCATCTTGATCCGCAGGACACAAAGAGGTCAGAGATCCCCCATCAAAGACCAACAGCCTAGAAAATGGTAGGAGAACACCAAACCTCTTGAGATCCTCATGGCTCACACCAGACTGCAAGTTCTATACTCCCATGTTATGTGTTCAAGGTCTAGAGTTTCTTTCCTTGCTATTACTGTCTATAGGAGTCTGGGAATTGCATTGCTACATATGCCTTGAATTGTTCACAGAGGTGCAGCTTTGAAAAATTAAACAAATTCAAACTGTGCAAAGCTTAAAAGTCCTGGGTCTAGGTCAATCCAATGTCTGGAGTAACTTCTGTAATGTATTAGACTAGTGAGCTCACAATTGCTTTCTGGATGTTGGGTTATTGTTCAATATTTATCTTATTGAATACTATCTGTTTATTGATTATTTGGGTAAAAAGATTAAAAATCAAAAGCATGCAGCCTGCTTCCATAGAGTACTAATTCCATTATGTCAAGATGTGACTAGAAACAATTAAAATAGAGCAAGTTCAAGAAAAGGAGGTGGATCTTCTCCTGTTAGTGAAACCAAAGAACCAAGTTCTGATTACATAGATCTACAAAAGAGCTAAGTATAACTGGATGGATACCTAAATCTATATGCTCCTGGAAATAAATCAGCATTGCCCTAGAGATATGGATAAATGAGAGAGAGAAATTATTATTGACTCTCAAAATTATAGAGAGTAAGTACTTCCACTCTCACAGGACATGAACAAAATGTCAGCGTAACTGTGAGACTCCCTGTTGAATAGCTGTAAGTATGACTTAGTGGCCAAGGTAGCATTCTCTTCCTCTCTCTTCCTAAATATTTCTCTATAATGATTCATTCCAGTATACAAATGTCTACAAATATGTTCATGTCTTTCTATTTAAAAAAAAAAAGACAAAAACCATCCACATTTATTGAAAGAATAGTTTTAGAGACCCCTTCATCACCAATTCACTTTTCAATCTGTTACAATCTGACTCCCAAATTGGTCTTCTGAAACCTTTCCTTTTTCTCCTAATTATCAATTCAAACAGCCTTTACTTTCACTCTCTTGATCATCCTGCTATGTTTGACACCATCAGCCATCTCTTTCTTTTTTTTTACATTCTCTATTCTTTATTCTGGGTCACAGTGGCTTAGTTCTACAGCTACCTCTCTACCCATTCCTTTTCACTCGCTTTTAGTATTCATTCTTCTTCTTTACATGTAAGGTTTCCCCAAAGTTCTGGCTTCTGCAGTCTACATACCATCTTCTTGGTTGATTTTGTCTACTTCCGGAGCTTCAGTTATCTTCACCATATAGACGAGTCCCAAATACTAACCTCTGCACCAGATGTCTTCCCAATTTTGAACTGTCAACTGGATATCTCCTCCTAGATACTTCTTAGGAACCTCTAACTCAACATGTCCCAATCTACAATTCTATTGTTAATGCTGCCATTTCCCCAATAACCCAGTCTCAAAATTCTCATTCTTATCTTACCTCCCGCATCAACATTGTTAAGTCCTCTTGAATTTACCCAAAAATTTTACCCTCACACCTCACTTCATTTCTACTCCAACTTCCATCTTTATTTCTCCCATAGAATATAGTAATAACCTACCAGTAATAGTAATAGTAATAGTCTCCTAATTGATTTCCCCACTGACAATTTTACCCATTATCTAATATAGTTTTTTCATTGCTTCCAAAGTAATTTATCTAATTAACAATCCATTCTCATCACTTCCTTGCTCAAAGACTCTCAAGAGCTCCCCATTACATATAGGATAAAAAAATCCTTACCTTGGCTTTTAAGGTCTACATTACTGGTTCAAGCTTACCTTTACAGTCTTATTTCAAACTAATACTCTTAACAAATGCTATGTTCATTCATTCCTCAAATTTGTCCTGTCCTACTTCTATTTATTTGTGCAAGCCAGCTTCTATGATTGGAATTATTTCCCAATACATCTCTTCCTATTGAAATATCCAATTGAACTTGATGACTCCTGTTCATTTCTTATATCCTACTTTTCACTACATTATTTAAACGTGTTTTACACACACACACACACACATACACACACACACAATTATAAACTCCTTAAGGGCAGGAACTGTTATTCATCTTTATCATTTCAGCACCTAGGACAGTACATTTCTCATATTAGTGCTTAATAAATGTTACTTGAATCTTCCTTGCAAGATAGGCAGGAAGAGGGAGGGAGAGACAGACAGTGAGGAATGGAGGGAGAGAGATTGAGTGACAGAGTTTGTCTTCAAGATTTTATTTTCAAAGTTTAGTATCTTTCTCATAAGACCTTAAATTCATTCCTCATGTAAAAGGCAGGAAAAATGTTATTTGGGGTTCTGCCTTGTCTGTCTAAGTGATTATGGGACATGAAAACAATGAATTTCAATGTGAAACTTTCCTTCAAACCAGTTATTTGGCATCTCAATAGCAGTAGTAGCAAGAACTGTACAGCAAACACCCTTACTGACTAAATTCAACCTTTAAAAAATGAATTTAGTCAAAGTGCTTTTGTGTAAAAACTAAACAGCCTGAATATGATACATAAAACTGTCCTCAGTGACTTTGCTGATACATTAAGAATGGATGACATCAGTACCTTTTATTAGTGATAAGCCTGGGAGTGATGTCTTTCCTCATAATTGACAATTTTCCTTTTTAATGTTGTTTCTATTTTACAAACATATGTTCAAACATCAGAGATTCTAAAGGAAGCATGTAAATATAATATAAAAAAATAAAACCTCATTTCAATTAGTTCAACTTTTTTCATAGAGAGAACAGAAATAAATTCTTATACTTTTTGCATAGACTAAATCTTATCCTTTAAAATTGTACATTGTTTTTTTTATCATGTCCAGCTCTTTGTGACCCCATTTTGGATTTTCCTGGCAAAAATATTGCAACGTTTTGCCATTTCATTCTCCAGATCATTTTACAAATGAGAAAACTGAGGCAAATGGGTGCAGTTAAGTGACTTTCCCAGTGTCACACAGCTAATAAGTGTCTGAGGTCAGATTTTAACTCAGGAAGATGAGTCTTCTAACTACTGGTCCAGCACTTTACTCACTATACTACTTAGCTGCATTAAAATTACATACATTCATTTTTTTTTACCATAACTATTTTGGGTTTGGACATTAGAATCAATTTAATAGCTACTCACACACATGCACACATGTGCAAACATATAGCAAAAGAAAGCAAGAAAGAGTAGTGCTCCTTATGATGTGAATGTCATGAGAAAAATGTAGCTACAAGTTTCCTTTATAACTGCACTATATATTATTATCTACAAGGAGTGAGATATCATGGAGATGGTGAAGATGATGATGATGACAGTTACCATTTATGTAGCACTTTAAGATTTCCAAATGGCTTTAGAAATACTTGATTTTATCCCCAAAACAACCTTAAAAGGTAGGCGTTATTATTATCTGCATATTACAGATAAAGAAACTGAGGTTAATACACATGAAGTGACTTGCTCATGGTCACACAGTGTCTAGAAAGTCATGAAAGTTTAGAATTAAACTATACTTGGAGATTTTCCCTGCTGTCTTTGGATAGCAAAGTCCTAAATTTGAATCCTACATCTATATAACATAATATCTATGAGTCTTTGACAGATCGTTGCAATATCAAGAAAGACAGAGACAGAGATAGAAAGAGCTTGAACATTCCTCTTCAAAGATTTTGTTTTCAAAGTTGAGTATTTTTCTAAAAAAGACTTTAAATTCATTCCTCATTTTAAAGGTAGGAAAGATGTTATTTGGGGGTCTACTTTTTCTGCCTAAGCGATTATGTGACGTGAAAACAATGAATTTCAATGTGAAATTTTCCTTAGTTTCTTCACCTGTAATGTACCTGCAAAGTGATGAGATTAGATCAGATGATATCAAAAGCCCTTTCTACTCTATTATCTATCACCTCAAGTTTAATATTCAAGATAACATAATGCTGGAACATTACACAATTGGACTTTGATGTATTCCTCTATAGTTATATTTAACTGTATGTAAATTTTAGCTTCCTGTCGTGTGTATCCTTATACCCTGTCTCCTATATTGCTACAAATCACTTTAGCCACCTTACTCCAATTTATTCTTATAACAGCTCTCAGACATGGATAATGTAACTATCATCTTTGCTGAACAAAAGAGGAAACTGAGGTGCAGAGAAAATAGATATGTTCAAAGTCAAAGAGCTAATAAGTGGTAGATCCAGGGCTCAGAACCCCAACTCCTGACTTCAAGTGCTGAGTTCTTCTCTGTGTTGAATCCTAATGTACCCCTCTTTTTAAACTCTTCTGGAAATGAAAAGTTAATCTTGTTCTGAATCCGGTTTCTGCTTCCTTTCTAAATGTCCATTAGAACTTAGAGAGATACCTTTGCCTCGGAGGGAAGATCATTTCCTGTCTGCAGCCTCTTACCCTCCTACACCAAGTTTAGGTAAATAGAAAGGAGGAGCAGCACAGTTCTTATCCCCTGCTCATTCTGCTAGAGGGAATCAGATGGAAGATTGATTAAGATCTACAATAGAAAAGAAAAAAGAAAGAGAAAGAAAGAACAAAGAAAGAAGGAAAGAAAGAAAGAAAGAAAGAAAGAAAGAAAGAAAGAAAGAAAGAAAGAAAGAAAGAAAGAAAGAAAGAAA
>NW_020954588.1:9488799-9520766 GCF_900497805.2 Vombatus ursinus | reverse complement strand
AAAGAAAGAAAGAAAGAAAGAAAGAAAGAAAGAAAGAAAGAAAGAAAAAGAAAGGATTAGAACTGCCCTTGCTAACATGGTCTCAATTCCTCACATTGAATTAAGTCAATATTCCAAAATTCATTATGATTATAACCATCTATTATGCTTTCACTGATCCTTCATGGATAAATTTCCCACTACTCACAAAAGTCTCAACTGCCTGGATAAAGGGTTTATACTCTCCTTGCTGAATTACTATGACTAGGCTAATTGGAACTGCAATATTGTCTTGAGTCACATTTACCCTATGGAGCCCTCAAAGTCATTAGTCAAAGTCACATCATGGGACAGAGAAGATGCAGTAAATGTGAACAAAGGTGAGGCACACACAAAAACAGAGCCTGCTTGTGAAGCCAAGGAATCCAGAGTTTTGTGAATGTATAGCTAGATACTTCAATTAGAGAGTTAGAATCTAAAAGATATTTTTTATAGGCATCATTGGGCTGAATTCAAAAAATTGAGATTCAATAGGAATAAATTTGATGTCTTACACTGGGTTAGAAAAGAAAACTAACTTCAGAAGTATAGTACGTGGTAAGTAAAAGTAGATAGTAATTTATCTGAAAAAGACCTGGGAGTTTTAGTGAATTGCAAGCTCAGTATTAATCAATAGTGTGATATGCTGGTCAAAAAAGCAATTGAAATCTTAGGTTAGCTTAAGAAAGGTGAGTAAAGAGACAATAACCCCATTGCATACTGCTTTGTTTAGACTGCATCTCAACTCTTGTGTTCAGTGCTCACTATTGCATATTTTATGAAAGGAAAGAAGGGTGTGGAAGGAAAGAAGGATATGGAAGAAAGAAAGAAAGAAGATAGAAGTGTAGGTAGAAGGAAGTGGTTGTGTTTAGTCTGGAGAAGAGAAAACTTAGGTGGGGCATATAAAAGCTGCCTTTGATTATTTAAAAATCTTTAGTTGCATGGAAAAGGGTTTTGATTTGTTCTCTTTGGCCCTGAAAAGTAAAATCAGGAGTAATGATAGAAGTTAAGAGAATTTGAGGTTGGAGGTAAAAAATAATCTTCCTAAAAATGAAGAATGCACTGCATTGGATGGTAGCAGGTCTCCTAATATTTGTTAATACTAACAAGGGAAATTCTAGCTTAGAATTGGATGGTGGTACATACCAAAGAGGGCATGCCAATGAAATAGCTGCCTGTTATAATCATTTAAAATGATAGCTTTCTCCCCAGAAAGCACAAAAGGAAAACTCAGAAATTAATTGATGCAATGCATACTACAAGTGAATCATTGGAGTAGGTATCAAGATTGTGTTCAAGCAAGTTCTGACATCTCATGTTTTAACAGACCTTAGGAAGACATGAGTCTCAAGCACTTACTAGCTGTGTGATCCTAGGCAAGTCACTTAACCTTTCTCAGCCTCAGTTTCCTCATCTGTAAAATGGAAATAGTAATAATAGCATCTACCACGCAAGGTTGTTGTGAGGATCAAATGAGATCATATGCAATATAGTCAGCAAAGTTTAAAATTCTGTATAAATTCTATTTATTAGGAACACCTGGCCATGTCATTGTCCTACTCAAAAATATTGTCTCACTGTTGATTCTAGGATAAAATGCAAACTCCTTACCCTGATATTTAAAGTCCTGCCCAACATCACTCTCAGCTACCTTCCTAGTCTTATTTTATATTCCTCCCCTTTAGATAGTATCCCTTTGAGTCTAATTAGACTACTAGCTATTGCCCATATGTGAAACTCAATCTCCTTCCCCTATGCTTTTACAAAGGCTGCCCTCTACTCCATGTCTAGAATGCACTCCCTTCTGCCCTTCATTTAAGAAAATCTCAATGATTTCTCCTCTTGTCTCTCTCCCTGATTTTTTGGAATTCAAAACTGTGTCTTCTATTCTTTTTTTTTTTGTGAGGCAATCGGGGTTAAGTGACTTGCCCAAGGTCACACAGCTAGTACATGTCAAGTGTTTGGTCTAAGGCCGGATTTGAACTCAGGTCCTCCTGACTTCAGGGCCGGCGCTCTATCCACTGCACCACCTAGCTGCCCCTATGTCTTCTATTCTTCTGGCTCATCTTGAAATTTCCTGCAGTACTTCAGTCGTCCTGGTCCTAAAATAATCTACTATCCCTGTGATCTGCTCACCCTGGAATATTCCTCTATAAGGCCTTTCTCTTATTGGTACATCCTTCTGGAGCCTCCACTTGGTAGAATGGCCTGGGTTATACTGCCTTCATCCTCTTTCCAGACTTGTTCCTAACTTTCTGAACTTCAAAACTAAGGGATGGTTGCCTTCCTTCTCCCTGACCACTGTTCCATTCTTCTCAGCTCCCTTTTGTGAGTGGTAAGCTCTGTAAGGCCAGCAGCTGTCTTTCTTTTTGTTTTTTTTTCTATCCCCTACACTCGGTGCATTGCTTCAGCACTCAGTAAGTACATATTAAGTGCTTGTTTCCTTCCTTACTATTTTTAAGCTTCCTTCAAAGGACAGTTTAGCACTGCATCCCATACAACGTCTTTTCTGACCACATTTGAGAGGTAAGGAGACAGTGCTTCAGACAGCTTGCTCATGCAGCTTGGGATTTTCACTCAGGTGTTCCTGACTTCAAGTCTAGCATGCTCTGGAATGCTGTGAACATTGTCTTATGAAATATTCTTCCATCTCAAGCTGAATCTTCCCTCAAGAATTCTCTCTTTAGAAGCTATGAACTTTAGCAAGGATTTAAAAAAGCATGAGGATATCAGTCAAAATCATTTTCTATCTTTAAACCCACACATTAACCTTGTTAGTTTGATTCAGTTGCTTGGAATCAAAGGGAATAGTCCATGTAGGGTACTGAGGTTGTTGGTGTTATGAAGCGATGAGGAAAAAGGAGAGAAATAAAAAGTCTTAAGAAGCAAAACTTCCCCACTCCTATCCCCCCAAAAATATCAATATGCTTAGCCATTAACACCTCACATTCAAGTAGTTCATGGACATTTTGAATTGTTTTGTTTTGTTTTTGTTTTTAATCTCACCATCTTTGTTGCTTATACAATATAGCTCTATCACCCAAACATTTTTTGCTATCGAAAGCCTATTAAGGGGCAAGTGTGACACATTTCATTTCAAAATTAATACCATCGCCATCCCCAAGTGTGGATGCTTACCATTGTCAGTGTAATGTTTAAAACAAAATTGATCTTTCTGCACAGTTCAAAATGTAAATGATTTTATATGAGATCTGTGCATAAAAGGCACAAAAATAAAGGTGGAAATTTGCTGCTGATTGTTGATTAGAAACAGATGGGAGACTTTAGGCAAGTCACTCTTCATTCGCTAATAATACTAATAGTTAATGCTGCCTAACATTTATAAAGAGCTTACTACGTGCCAGGCACCATGCTAAGTACTTTGCTTTTATTATCTCATTTGATTCTCACAATTACCCAGGGAGGTAGGTGTCATTATTATCCCATTTTACAGAAGAGGAAACTATGGTTAAGTGCTTGTCCAGGGTCACACAGCTAGTAATGTCTGAGTTTGGATTTGAACTGAGGGCTTCCTGTCTCCAAGCCTGACTCTCAAACCACTTTACCACCTGGCTGCCTGGATTTCTTCTTTTATATAATAAAGTGGAATAGAAAGACCTCTAGGGTCCCTCCTAGTTTTAAAATAGTACTATAAAGCTAAACATGAGGCAAAGTTACTTGTTAAGATGATCAGAAGAATGCTTGAATAACATATTTGGTCAAATTTGTGTATTTGCGTAAAAATGTAAGTGCAATTAGGGGCAGCTAGGTGGTGCAGTGGATAGAGGGCAAGCCTTGGAGTCAGGAGGACCTGAGTTCAAATCTAGTCTCAAACACTTACTAGATGATTGAGCCTGGACAAGTTATTTAGCTCTGTTTGCCTCAGTTTCCTTGTATGTAAAGTGAACTGGAGAAAGAAACTGCAAAGCACTCCAGTACCTTTGTCGAGAAAACCCCAAATGGAGTAACAAAGAGTCAAACGTGACTGTAATGATGAAAAAATACCAAAAATAAGTACAATTGCTAAACTTGGTCAAACTCTTATTTTTTTTAATCGAGAATCATCTAAGCCTTAGGGATTCAATTTATCTATGCATAGTATAGCATGACTTTTTAGTTCTAAGCAAAATATTATAAAAGACTGAATAAGAAAGGCTCAAGATGTTTCTTAAACATCAAAAAGCCCTTTAAACAACGTTTTTGAAAAGTTAAATACAAATTAATTTGAAACAGTGTACAATTATCTCCTTAAAAACCACACAAGTCAAAAATGAATAAAAAGGTACTGGTCAAAAAAAAAAGTATATAAGAAGCCAATTTAGACAAGAATGTGCATTTGAATGGAGAGAGATTGGGGGCACCATTGGCATGCATGTATTTTGATGAATGATTTGCAGGTTCTTCTTCTGAAAATTTCCCTTCCCATGTCAACATTACCATTTTTTTTGAAGTTTTAACATTTCAGCTCATGGGCAAATATACTTATTAGGCATAGGAATATGTCAAGGTCTTTCCTGTAGAGGAAAAAAAAATCCCCTGTTAATAAAACTTGCTTGTGTCTCTTTTTTTTCACCTTTGATGGCTATTACTTCTGCAAAGGAAAGCATTCCTTGTAATGAATTAAATATCAAAATGATGTCATAGCCTAAGCTTGTGCAGAAGAAGATCACAAGTAGTAACCCTCCTGGTTGATACAAAATGTAATGTCCCAGAGGTTGGAACTTCAGTTCTCTTTCAGGGTGACACTTAGCAAACCAGAAAGCAGCCTGAAGGACAGGAGAAAAGGGACTGAAAGAGAGAATTTTAAAGAACATGAACTGTTAAAATATGTTCAAGATTGCCTTAGCTGGGTGAAGATCTATGCATTTGTACCAGCTGGCCCCCATGTCTGCGATGCTTTTGTGTCACGTCCCTGTAATGCACAGAATTCTTAGCATCCTTCAAAGCTCTGCACAGGTGCCATCCCCTACATAAGTCCTTTCCTGATGCTCTTAGAGCAGAGGTGGGGAACCTATGGCCTTGAGACCACATGCAGCTTTCTAGGTCCTCAAGTGTGGCCCTTTGGCTGATTCCAAACATGCTTTTATTAAGGGCCTTTTATTATGGGGATTTGTTCTGTGAAATTTGGATTCAGTCAAAGGGCCACATACTTGAGTACCTAGAGGGCTGAATGTGGTCTCGAGGCCAAAGATTCCCCGCCCCTGCCCTAGAGATTCCTATTTAAAATTACTTTGGATTGCATATAAATGCATATGCATCAATTGCATGGTGTAAACCTTATATTTTCATGCTATTTCCCTGTTGTATTCTCCTAGCATCTCCCCCACCCCATGCAAGTTGCACTTCTGACTCTCCAAATTTTCTCTACCACACCCCAGAAACCTTTTAATCCTGGAATTTCACTGTACCCCTGTACTTCTCATACTGCAAGTGCCTTTTGCCCCTTTCTTTTCTTCCTCTGATTGACTGGTTGCTACCAGAACCTCCATATTAAGGAAAACACCAAGGCAAGCCTTGTCTTCATTCCTTTCCAGGCCACCTTCCTAACTTTCTGTACTTTCTCTATCATGTTCTAGCAAGGAAACTCTACCTGCACTAACCCCAAGTTTTCAGTTCCCTGTCATGTATATTGGCTTTCCCTGTTAGAATATAAGCTTTTACTTCTATTTGTATTGTCAGTTTAGTACAGTGCCTGGTACATAGTGCTTAATAAATGTTTGTTGATTTTATTTGACTATAAGCAAGGAATCTTTTTTGTTATTTTGTACTCAAATTCCTAGCATCTTGAACACTTGCTAATCCCATTGAATTAGTTATGTTAAGCATAAGAAGGGAGAGTGCTACTATATGGTATAAGTGGAATAGCACTAATAATGAACTCTGATAAGAACAATGAACTATCCAACCAATGTTGCTTAAGTTTTCTTAAGAGAATGACCTTTGAACTGGGAAGAAATAAAACAAAAAAAAATTAACAATGAGTTGAAAATCAAAACAAATGAGAAAATGATCACATGGAATCTAGCTCCCATTAGTGAATTCAAGTCACCCAGCTGTAGGTAAATATAACACAGGCTACAAGAACCGACATATAGTTGCTGAGCTGATGTCAATGACCTTTGAACAATCAGATGCTGCTAGATGGGAGGAGAGGAAAGGTTGTTCCATTTTTTTTTAAAGGTAACAAGGTGAAATCTGGGAACTCTGAACTAGTGAACCTAACCACCCCTTGGAATATTTCCAGAACATATTCTTAAGGGGATGTTTAATGAGCACCTAGAAATAGAAGTTGTGATCAGTAAAACCCAGAAGGACTTCAACAAGCTAGGTACCAACTGACTAACCTCTTCCTTCCTTCCTTTCTTCCTTCTTTCTTTTCTTCTTTCCTTACTTCCTTCATTTCTTTCTTCTTTCCTTCTTTCCTTCCTTCCTTCCTTTCTTCTTTCTTTCTTTCTTTCTTTCTTTCTTTCTTTCTTTCTTTCTTTCTTTCTTTCTTTTTTGATAGGGCAAAGTTCCTGCTATACTCTACCCTGATCAGATTAATAATAATAATATCTACTTGTATTTATATAATATATTAAAGTTGGCGAATCACTTGATAAATATTATTTCATTTGATGCTTATAATAAATTTGTAAGGCAGGTGCTTTTATTTTCCCTATATTCCATAGGAGGAAACTGAGGCACAAAAGCAGTTAAATGACTTGCCTAGGTTAACGCAGCCAGTAAAAATTTAAAGTCAAATTTGAACTCAGGTCTTTCTGACTCCAAATCCAACATTCTGTCCACTGTGCCACTTACTTGCCCATATCTGTTGACATATAGGGAATGTACTTTAAGAAAGGCCTAAAGGATGCATGAGGAGAAGGTAACAAGATTGGTGAGAAGAATGTAGCGTATGCCAAATGAGGATGGGTTGAAGAAACTAGACATTTTTACTGAGAAAAGAAAGACTTGGTGAGATGGGAGAGAAAGTAATATTTCAGTATTCAAAGGACAGAAGAAGCATTAGACTTGTCCTGTGGTATCTTTCTCTGCAGGGAAGCACTGCAGAACTGGATGACAGTGATCACGATGACGATAACTAGCATTTCTATGCTGCTTTAAAGCATCTTACATATTTTATCTCTTGTGATCCTCACAGCAACTTGGGAAGTGGGTGCTATTATTTTCCCCATTTTGTAGATGAGGAAATTGAGTTACATAAAAGTCAACTGACTTGTCCAGAATCATTTATCTATTATCTGAGGTGGGATTTGAACTGAGGTCTTCCTGACTTAAAGGCCAGTGCTCTGTGCTACAGAATATTGTCTCCATACTATTGGCCAATGAACTTGATTGTGATTCCAGGCAAAATTCTTCAATGTATTATTATAGAGATTGCTTAGCAAATGTGGATCACAAGGAAATAGCTTTGCTTTATCAAGACTGGGCCACAACAAAATAACTCCAGTTCTACTTTTTATAAGGTTTATATATGGCTAGAGCAGAGGAATCCCATGTAGCTCACTTACATTTCAGTGAAATCATTTGACGAAGTCTCTTATGCTATTCCTGTGGACAAAATATAAAGATATAAGCTAGACAATTGCATCATTAGGTAAATATCAGGTCAAATAGTCTTACTGAAAGAATAGTCATTAATGCTTAGTGTTAAATTGGAGGGAGGTCTTCAGGTGAATGCCCCAGGGATGGGTCTTTGAATCTGTGCTTCTCTGTTTTTAGTTTGCTTGTTTGTTTTTCTTTAAAAAAAGAAATCAATGCCTTAGATAACATAGCACCCTTTAAAAAGGTCAAAAGGCTAGGAGGGATAGTTAACATACTCACTGACAATCTCAGGTTTAAAAAAGACATTGAAAGTCTAGAGCATTGTACTAAATCTAAAAAGATGAAATTTAGGGGCAGCTAGGTGGTACAGTGGATAGAGCACCAGCCCTGGAATCAAGAGGACCTGAGTTCAAATCTGATCTCAGACTAAACACTTGACACTAGCTGTGTGACCCTGGGCGAGTCACTTAACCCCAATTGCCTTGAAAAAAAAGATGAAATTTTATAGGGATAAATGTAAACTCTTACAGTTGGGTTCAAAAAATAAACTTCAGAAGTACAATATAAAGAAGGCATGGCTAGACTACAATTTATCTGAAGAAAGATCTGAGGGTCTTAATGGACTGCAAGCTCAACATATGTCAACATCATAATATAGAAGTCAAGGAAGCTAATGAAACCTCAAGGCTTCCTTAGGAGAGGCAAGAGTTCATGACAAAGGAAATAATGTCTTGTAATGCTTTGCCTTGGATGAAAGTACATCTGCATTATCATGTTCACTACTGGACACTACATTTGGAGATTGGTAAGCTAAAATATATCTGAAGAAAAAAGTCGGGGTGCGTGAAGGGCCCCATGATCATTCCCTATGAATCTGAGAATTTGAAAGTTGGAAGGGACCTCAGCAGCTGCCTAGTCTAGCCCCCAAAAACCCCTACCCAAAACAAGTGAAAAGCACTCAAGGCCCAGTTGCTACCTCTGCTACCCAAACCAGATTAAAATATAATTGAGAATTATTTAATAAAAGAAGTCAGAATATAATATTCCATAGATAATGTTAATCTGTGGTTTTCTAAGTCAATTTGTGACTGGTAGGGATCCACTTCTATTTGTTGCCCCTGCTCTAACCTGCCTGAGGACCTCCAGTGAAAAGGAAGGCCTTACTTTATGAGGCAGCTCATTATACTTATTGTTACCAAGGTTTTTTGTCTTTTTTTCTTGACAACAAGCACTTGATTATGCCTTGTATGGGTCAAGCAGAAAAAGTCTGATCTTCTCAAGACAGCCCTTCAAATATTTGAAGAAAGCTTTTATGCCCACTACTCCCTAGTTCCTGTAATCAATTCCTTTCTGGCAAAAATAAATTCATTGAAAAATATTTACTAAGCACTTACTATATGCTGGGCAATGTAATAAGTATTGGGAATTCACATAAAAAGGGAAGCTAATCCCTGCCCCCAAAGAATTTATATTCATGGTGGGGGACAAAACATTTAAGGGAGTGATAGTCAGGAAAGGGAATTGTGGTATTGTGAATCCCAGGGACAGTGAGTTGATACTGAAGGAAGAAAAATGGCAGGTTCTTTCCAGAAGCAGTGGGACTATTGATGTGGTTACTGCCCCTAGAGCAGAAGCTAGAATATTTGGGTGGAGGGCGTTTTAAAAGACAGTCTGGGCAGATAGTTGGATATGATGTGAAGCTTGGTCTGGATGGGGGCTAGCGACATGTAGTAGACTAGGTAAGTTTGCATTCATCTGTCAAGATAGCTCAGCTCCAGAACAAGATTGCCAAATCTGAGTAGGCTTATAATATCATCTTTTAATAGATCTATGATCTCATCAATGCATCTAGTTCCTCCAATAATTCAGCTCAAAACCCATCCTTAAAGTATAAGTTTTGTCCATGATCTCCAATATATCCGCCATGTAGGGTCTAGTCAACATTCTAGAGTAAAAACCTGGGGTCAACAGGTCTATGACTTTGATTGGGGGAAAAGCCCACTCCTTTAGTTTTACTAACCTGTAACTGAAATTTATTACTTCATTCAATTATTTAAAAAAAATGTTATGAGGACAGGTCCACAGGCTTCACCAGACTGCCCTAGGAGTCCAGAACACACACAAAAAAGATTATAAACACCTGTTCCAAAGTCCTTTTCCCAGGGCTCTTTATATTTCTAAGGTAGCACCACAGTTTGGGGATGTTTCTTTCCAACTTATCACTCCGTTTTCCTGCATATCTGATTCAATTATTTTCCAATCATACATTTCTTGCATTCCTTAGGCTAGCTCTTCCATAGAGATCACTGTTGGTGATACTATACAGCCAACTTACTGCCCATTGCATGCCTCTCCAATTCCCTTTGACTCACCTGAATGTGGGTGCTTTAGAATTTATGATGCTGGCAATACAAATAGAAACATAAAGCAGTATGTGCTCTTAAGGATCTCACATTCTAATTGGAGAAGGCAACATTTGTAGGATAGTTAAGCTGCAGGAAAGATGGCAAGGCCCATAGGTTTGGAAGGTGCAGCTACAGGGCCCAGCACATTGTCCATTTTATACTTCTTGTCTTAAAGCACAGGACACGGAAATCCATAATAGGGTTCTAGCTTACTTATAACCAAACACAATTCTTTACATGCTGTTAATAGGCTCCAAAGTAGAAAATCAGTTGGCATCAGCTTTCTAAAGGCACCAAGATTGAGACAAGGCTTAGAAGAACAAAGATCCAGATGGAGGATAGAGCTGGAGCCAGAGGCAAGATACAAAAACTAGGGATTGCAGCTGTTGTTTGGCAATCTTCCTTCCCACTAATTATTTCCACTTGGGGATTATCCTCTCAGCTAATCTCTGTGGTTTTCATGGACAGAGAAGCAAGAAGCCACTGCATGGTTATCATGGGATCCACTGGTTGTTTGGCAGAGATATTAATGCCTTTGTAGGGAAGGGAAAAAATGATAAGTTCATACCACAACAGATGAGTGTCAGTATTGGTAAGTACACTTAGCACTTTGGGGTATAGGTGGGAAAATAGCACTTGCAACTCTACTGGAAAGCTCACTCTGGTTACTAATAGGTATCATTATTGCCCCTAGTCTTGAAACAGAAGGCAGAATAAGGATAGGAACCCAAGAGCCTTAGACCAACAGGTAGTGATTTACAGGTCTGGAGAATGCATCTAAAAAGTGAACCTAGAGTGTGCATGGCCCTGATTGTAGCTGGTTTTGATTCCTATTTACAAGATGTATTAAACTCTCTTCTGCACTGCCCCCTCCCCCTCAATCTTACATTTGTTGGTACTTTAACTGTCCCAAACTCAGATGAACCTCAGAGGCTTGACAGATGAGACCCATGTCAGGAATGAAGGAAGAGGTCCCTTTTAGAATAATAATACAAGATGATATAGGAAATATGATGCAGTAAGAGTAGAGTAAACCTGACTAAAGATAAGCTATTTGACAACACACAGCATGATTCTCTGTTGAATTTAACAAGCTATATACAATAGAGATTTGTGTTTTCATGCACAATCTTTTTCTGTTCTACTATCTATGAAAATATTCATTTTATTTGCTTCTAAGTTGAGAACAAAACAAAAGGAAAGGCAAGACATGGCATGAATGTTTTATTTTTTTTTCTTTTTTAAGGAACTGAAATGATGGATATATAAGCTTAGGAGATTTCCTTTTCCTGGCACCATTACCAATCTCACGTCTGTCAATAGACCAGGCAGATGGATTTCCATAGTGTGTGTAGATGGTTGTCATTTTGTCATTTTCCATTCTATCACACATGTTGCCCCTCTTCTCTCTCAACAAATTCAAGGCAGAGAATAAATGAATGATTGCATTGCCCTTAGAAAAGTTGCTAACCTCTCAGTTAAATGAATGAGATCTATTCCAGAGAGGAGAAAGATGAAGGGACATTTAACAATGGTCTCATGAGGGACACAGAGAATTCTGACCAGATTTCCTCCATCTCATAAAGGCAATGTGATTTAATTATTAGTGCCTTGGACTTGAGAGTCAGGTAGACTTTGATTCAAATCTCACTCGCAAGTTTTGTGACATTGAACCAAGCACCTAACCTCTCTGGGCCTCAGTTTCCTTATCTGTAAGGTGAGAGGATTGACCTTGACCTCTATGGCCCCTTTAGGCTTTAAGTCTATAATCCTATCATGAAATGATGTCCTAAAAAAATAGCATCAAAGTCCAGAAATAAGAATTTCTATAATCAAACAAGCCATTCCACCCAACCATTGTCTTCGTTGCCAGTCAGTACTATGGGTAAATGTCCAATACTAAAAATGTGATTGACAGAAGGTCTGGTTTTAATCATAGCTTGGCTACTGCGTGACCTGGGCAAAATATTTAAACTCTCCGTATTCAATTAAGGGATTGGAATAGATATATTTGGAGTTACCTTTCCATTATTACAGATTCATACATCTATAGCTGAAAGAAACCTTACAGACCATCTACCCTAACCCACTCATTTTACAGGTTTCCTCATGAGACACCAGAGACCCAATGATATCACGTGACTTGCCCAAGTTCACCCAGAGCGTAAGAGTTGAGATTTGAACATATGTCCTCTCACTCCAAAGCCAGATCTGTTTGCATTGTTTCAAACTGCCTCTTATATGTCATGACTTTGATAAAATATATTTCTAAACTGGACAGTTGTGCACTCAAATATTTTCCTTTGATTTATTCAAGGACCAAGAACTTTAAAAAATGATAATGATAGGATGATAATAATAATAATAATAATAATAATAATGATAATAATAATAATAATACATAGCACTTTGAGGTTTCTTTAAATATATTAGCTCATTTGGTCCTCCCAGCAACCCTGTAAAGTGGGTGCCATTATTATCCCAGGATTACAGATAAGGAAATAGATTGAAAGAAGTTATATCTAATAGCTAATAACAGCTAGCATTTATTAAAAAAAAAACTTAAAAGTTTTCAATGATTGTCTCATTTTATCCTCAAAACAATCCTAGGAGGTAAGTATTCTTATCCCATGTTTATAGGTGTGGAAATCAAGACTGAAAGAGATTATAGCCAATAATAGCTTGCATTTATATGAGACTTTAATATTTGCATAGCACTTTGCAAATATTATCTCATTTTACTCTCCTAACAACCCTGAGAGGTAGGTGCTATTATCATCCCCACTTAATAGATCAGTAAACTGAGATAAATAGAAGTTAAGTGACTACACAGAGTCTAAGTGTCTGAGACTAGATTTGAACTCAGATGTTCCTGACTCCAGTTTCAATACTCTATCTACTGTACCACCAAGCTGCCCCCAAAGTCATTTTAAAATGTACCTCTATCACACCAAGTCTCTCGCCAGAGCCACTAGGCTGGGCTACAGAATGAGGACAATAATTGGCAAACTTTCAGTTCGGGTCACTGAATTGTGATCTGAATAATCACTGAATCTTTACTGCCCAGGACCAAAGTTTCTTTAAAGAGCTTGTTGCCAACACCTTGAAACAGAGAGGTCGTCTTATCTATGGTGGGACATTCCTGACAGCTAGGTGTTTGGAGTGTCACAAGACAGCATTAACATCAGAGAAATCTGGATCACCAGAGACTGGAGCCAAGGAATAGGAGTAGGAGGAACAGAATGACCTTTGACTCTTGGGGCAGGGATGATAACACTTGACAAAATATAAGCCATATCTATGATGTGCTAGGAGAGACAGGTAGTATTTCTTAAGCTCTCCTCTACTTAATCTAAAAAATTAAAAAAAAAGTTGTAAAAAAAAAATCTGAATATGGTTGTCTCCTGCTCTATTCAGAGCAGGCAAGCATGAAAGAAAGAATACAGTGGATTTAACACAGGAACAGCAAAGAATAAAAATGAGTTTGCCATTGTCACAGGGTACTCTAAAACAAAGTGGGCTCCTGCAGAAAGAGAAGGCCGTGGAATCTCACCCTTTTAGACAATAACAGCCCTGATCACTTTGACAATACCCCTCATGAGTTTATAGAAAAAAAAAGCTGCCTGAGCAGAGATTGGGCTTTTGATGCTCTCAACTCTATTGTTTCCTGGGAATAAAAGGAAAAAAAAATTGGACTAGGCAATGTGAATTTCCCAACTGCCCTGCAATTGGCCTGCTGCCCATGTGTTGCTGATACTTACACAATATGTTTCTGTTTAGGGAAGCAGTCTTCCAAGGCATCCACTGGGAATAACTCAGGTACCACCCCATTGATTTGGCTGGTGTTCACAGGCCTTGAAAGGAGGGAGAAACAAGTTAGTCCAAAAGATCTGTGTGAGCTAGGTGGTGGTTGTTGGCAGTAAATAAATAAATAGGTAGATAGATAGATAGATAGATAGATAGATAGATAGATAGATAAGAAGAAATAAAAAAAAATCAGCACTTTCCCTGGAGAAATAAACACACAAGGAGCCAATGAAAGGATCCAATTCTCTTTACAGAAGGCAAATTCTACTAAAGCCACAGCAACATGGCAGGCTTAGAGTTTGAATATTGATTTTTTCAGTGTGAGAATGGCAGGAGGAAAAGGAGACTACTAAAAGGACTTAAGTTAGGCTGTATCTCTTCAATTTATTTTGGGGGGTTAACAAACACCTCCAGGTAGAAGTCAATCCCATTAGATTTTCCCCATCTTTTAAACTTAATTCACCTTTACTTAACATAGCATATTTATACCAAGGGAATCCTGGGAACAGGATTAGAGTGAATTACAAATATAAAGTAATGAAAATAGTGGCCTAAGTCTTAATTTGAAATCCCTTCAATACCTCAGTGAAGAAAAGAAATTATTTTAAAACAACACTTTGTATTTATTTTTGTAGATTTGTGTTTCTTTTTACATAACCTACATTTCCCCACACATTGACCTCTCCCTTCTTCCCCTTCAGAGATCCCTTATGGGCAATGATTAGAATGTTCCATATACATGAACCACTATTTCTGCATAGGAGGAGAGATATCTTTTCCTATCTATGTTTTGAGTCCAAGCTTGGTCTTATTAATTTCACAACATTCAGTTTTGATTATTTTGTGATTGTTCCTTTTGTAATCATTGTCTATGATGTTTTACTGACTCCACATGCTTCACTTTTCATGAATTAATATGTTTTCCCATGCTTATCTCTATTCATCATGTTTGTCTTTTCTCACGGCACATTAATATTTCATTACATTCATGTACCATAATTTAATTAGCCATTCCCCAATAATGGACATTTATTTTGCTATAAGTTCTTTGCTACCACAAAAAAAGTAATGCTAAAAATAATTTATTATATAATGGAGTCTTTCTTTTTTCCAGTAATCTCCTTGGGGTACATGAATATGAGTGTAAATTCTGAGACAAAGAGTATAGATATCTTAGTCACATTATTTTTGTAACTCCAAATTGCTTTTCAGATTGTACCAATTTACAGACCCTTTAAAATGCAATTGTGTGCCTGTCTTTACACAACCCCTCCAACATTGACTATTCTCATCTTTTGTCATCTTTGATATATTGCTGAGTATGACCCACCTCACTATGTATGTAGTCCTATGGTAGGTATCATTTTGTGTGATACAGAATACATGAAATATATATTCCATGTGCCCTCAAACTTTGCACTTTATTTGGGGAATACAGTAAAGAAATATTCAGTAACAAGACCAATTGGTACAAGATTGATTGCTAAAGTTAGTGAAATAAGCACAATAGGAATTCAGAGAAGGATTATTTGGATTATGACAAGGTTACCAATTGTAAATGATATTTCTCATCATATACTACTGTCACATAACCTATAGTGTGGTACAGTGAAAAGAACATTAGACTTAGAGTTAAAAGGCATCAATTTGAATCTGCATGTGGCTGCTCATTAACTATATGACCCTAGACAAATTTAATCTTTTTGAGCCTCAGTTTCTCCATCAATAAAATGAGAATAATACTTACAATTCTTACCTCGTGGTGGTGTTGTGAGAAAAGAACTTTCTAAAAGATAAAGTGTTATAATGCCTACATATTAATAATATTCATTAAATATACTTAATTCCCATAAAGTTGAATTAGCTGGTGAAACCAACATGGGCGACTACTACCTTTAGTATTAGTCCAAATATGATTACAGTAAAATTAATAGTCAAAATGATGAATGCTCCAAATCTAATCTTTATTCTGTTCCCTTCCCCCATCCTTTTTTACGTTGAACTAAATGATTGATGACTGGCTTAACTACCTCATTAGGTGGTTCAATGGATAGAGCACTGGACCTCGAGAGAGGAAGAACTGAGTTCACTCCATCTTCAGAGATTTATAGCTTTATGACCCTAGGCAAGTGACTTCACCTCTATATACCTCAGTTTCTTAATCTGTGTAATAAGTATAATAGCACCTATTTCCCAGGGTTGTTGTGTAACTAAAAAGAGTTAATATTTATAAAGTGCTTTGCAATCCTTAAAGTGCCATATAAATGCTATCATTATTAATATTAATAGTGTTATTATTTCATCTTAACCCATCCTAAATTCTCATCGTATATAAGAATTCATCACTAGATGCAGCCAGAAAATGTAGACAATACTGAGAAGGATGTAAGATGGATATAAACCCTTACTTCATAACCACAGCTGCATATCCACCTTCCTACTTCCTGGCTCAGAGTTTGAAAAAGGAAAATAAAATCCAGACTACCACTAAGAAATTGCTTTCTTCCTCTAGGACTCCTCTAATAATAAATAATGTTCATTTCTCATTTCCATTGTAGTACAGGTAATTACTGAATGTCTGGTTACTGAAAAGAGTGTCAGAAAGAAAGAGGATTCACAAATAAGAGTCATCAGCACTTAAAACGAGGTTATACCATGAAAAGGAGGTGACATATGACACACAGAATCAGAAACAGAATCTCTGATAGTACTAAAGGAAAGGAAGAGAGGTTGTAGGGAAAACAAAATAATGTTTCAAGTAGCAGTAGGTATAGAGAACAAAAAAATCTTTTTCTTAATATTTCCATTAGGAACTTATGTACTTGAAAGGACCCAGGCCAACGTCCAAATCCTCTAATTGATGGTATAACACAAAGACATCTACTTTAGCCCTTTACAATCCCTGATTCAGCACTGTTGTGGAGAGAGCATCTCCAGGGGCAAGATTGTTCTCTCTTGTGGCATCTTTTCTTTGTCCTGAAACTATTGCTTAGAAACATTTTTATTTATTTACAATTGCCAAATAAAAACATCAAAATCCCTGTGCCTAGTTTAGTACTGCTTAGGCTAAAGTCTAGAACTCCTACTATGATAGGAACATGAGGGGGTGGACAGAAGATACAGAAAGACCCAAGCTTTCCACAGCATGAGAAGTAAACATTCAAAATAGATATGATAAGCAGAGATGAAAAGATGGATGTGCATTAATAAACAAATACAGAAGGGAAAAAAGTAAGGTAATTTTTTAAAATATTCTTTAGGAAACCATTTTAATCAGAGATGCCACTGTCATCCAGCATTAGCAGTAACTAAGGCAAAGGTGGGGAGGAGGGGTCAAGGAATGATTTACACAAGATCAAAAAATAAACCACCTCAGCACAAACATATATTAATAAAATATTTCCTGAAGCTCTCGAATATATGTGTGTACACACATCCACATACATACATACGTTTCACATGCATTTATTGGCATATATAATAAATATATAGCTGTATTGTACATATGTATGTATTTGTATGTGTATATATGTATATATGTGTGTGTATGTGTATATATATACATATATATGTATGTATATGTATATATTTGCCTTGTCATTGAGACCAGAGTAAAGAAAGCCTCACTATTAAAGAATAATTGAGGGCAGAGCCAAGAGGGTGGGATAATAAACTCAAGTGAACTCTCCAAATTCCAAACAACTTTAAAATAACACCTCAAATGGAATTCTGGAATAGCAAAACCAACAAAAAGTCACAGAGAAATAATTTTCCAACCCAAGATAACTAGGGGGTGAGCAGGAACGATCTCATTGGGGTTGAGACAGGCTCCCGAGGCACAGCTCAGGCAGCCCAGGCCTAATCTTGGAGGTAGGTGCATCAGTGATGCAACAACTTCAGGGGCTCTTGGCACACAGATAGTAAGGGAGTAAGACAAGCAGTCAGAAGGATGTTACAGGAGATCTTTTTGCTAGCACAGGGTGCAGGACTCTGTTGCGTTGCCCATAAACAGTTCTGGGTCATGGTCCCAGAGTGAAAAGGAATACTAGCACTTTGATGTTTGCAGGCCAGGAGAGGACTGCTTGGGGTGGCTTACAAGAGAACAGGGCCTTTATCTCACATCAAGGGTGGAAAGCAGCACTATTACTTGTCCAAGTTGCATTCACAAGTGTCAGAGGGAACAAGAATACTTCCACCACAGGGGAGCAAAGATCCCACACATGGTTTAAGGGCAAAAAGGAGTCTTGTGTAGGTGTTCAAGGCAGAGCACAGGTCAGAATAACAGTGATTACACCTCTCCTTAGAGCCTATATCCTTGGAACAACTGAAAATTTTCAGACCCCTAAAAACCAGCTCTGAAAACAGCAACAGAAAAAAAAACTAAACTAAAGCTTGGGACAGTGCCTTCCGCCATCTTTGGAGCAAAGACCAACTTAAATATACAGTTAAAAGTCAAGAAACAAGCTGAAAAATGAGCAAACAACACAAAAAAAGAACCTAAGGATAGAAAGTTACTATGGAGACAGGGAAGATCAAGGCACAAACTCAGAAGAAAAGAATGTCAAAATAGCTGCATGCAAAGCCTCAAAAAAATGTGAATTGGACACAAGCCAATAAAGAATTCCTGGAAGAGTTTATAAAGAATTTCAAAAAATAAAATGACAGAGGTAGAGAGGAAATTGGGAAAACAAGTGAATAATGCAAGAAAATTGTGAAACGAGAGTCAGCAGCTTTGGTAAAAAAAAAAAAGAGGTATAAAAATACTGAAGAAAATAACATCTTAAAAAACAAAATTGACCAAAAGGTAAAAAAAAAGCACAAAGATACATTGAAGAGAAGAACTCCTTAAAAATCAGAATTGACTAAATGGAAAAAGCAGTACAAAAGCTCACTGAATAAAATGATTCCTTAAAAATTAGAATGAAGGAAATGGAAGTTAATCACTCCATGAGAAAACAAGAAACAGTAAAACAAAATCAAAAGAATGAAAAAATAGAAGAAAATTTAGAATATTTCATTGGAAAAACAACTGACCTGGAAAATAAATCAAGGAGAGATCATTTAAGAATTATTGGAGTACCTAAAAGTAGAAACTAGACATCATATTTCAAGAAATTAACAAGGAAAAATGTCCTGATATCCTAGAACCAGAGAATAAAATAGACATTGAAAAATTCCATCAAACATCTCCTGAAAGAAATCCCACAATGAAAATTCCCAAGAATATTATAGACAAATTTCACAGTTCCCAGATCAAGGAGAAAACATTGCAAGCATCTACAAAGAAACAACTCAAATATCTTAGAGCCACACTCAGAATTACACAAGATCTAGCATCTTCTAAATGAAAAGATCAGCGGGCTTGGAATATAATATTCTGGAAGGCAAAGGAGCTAGGATTACCACCAAGAATAACCAACAGAACTGAGGATAGTCCTTCAAGGGGAGAAATGGATACATAATAAATAGAGGACTTTCAATTATTCCTGGTGAAAAGACCGGAGCTGAATAGAAAAGTAGATTTCAAATACAAAGTTCAAGAGAAGCATAGAAAGATAAACATGAAAGAGAAATCATGAGGGAATCAGTAAGGTCAAGCTATTTACATTCTTCTGCAGGAAGATGATATTTGTAACTCCTCAGAACCTTATCATTATTAGTGCAGTTAGAAGGAATATACATAAAAGAAAAACACAGGAATGAGAAAGATGAGAAGATGAGAAAGAGGGATGCACTAGGAGAAGGAAGAAGGGAGGGGAAGAATGGGGAAAATGATCTCACATAAAAGAGACACAAAAGGAAAATCTTTTGCAGTAGAGGGAATGATGGCAGGTTGTAGACAATGCTTGAACCTTACTCTCATTGCAATAGGTTCAAAGAGGAAATAACATACACAATCAGGTGGGTCTAGAAATCTATCTTACCCTACAGGGAAGTAAGAGGTGAAGGTGATAAGAGAAGGGCTGATAGAAGGGAGAGCAAATTAAGGGAGATAGTGGTGATAAGCAAGACAGACTTTTGAGGACAGACAGAGTTAAAAAAGAGAGAAAGATGGATAAAGAGGGGAAAATAGGATAGGGGGAGTACATAGTTAACAACCATAACTGTGAGTGTGAATGGGTTGAACTCACTCATAAAATGGAAGTGGATAACAGAATGGATTAAAACCAGATTCCAACAATATGTTGTTTATCAGAAACACACTTGAAACAGCGAGACAGAGAGAGTAAAACATAAGAGGTGGAGTAAAATCTGTTATGCTTCAGCTGAAATTAAAAAAAAAAGCAGGGGGAGCAATAACAATCACAGATAAAGCAAAAGCAAAAATAGATCTACTTAAGAGATAAACAGGGAAACAACATTTTGTTTAAAATGTACAATAGACAATGAAGTAATATCTATACTGTTGTAGCAGTTCTACCTTTGTTTTCAAAGAGGACCAATGACATCATGAAGTGATGTCTTGACTAGTACGTGAATTGGATCTCTGCGTCAGAGTTGCACAAAGTTGTCAGCTTCATTCTCTCTTCCTGAGTTATCAAAGTCCAGTTGTATGACAAAAGTCATGATGACTGGCAATGGCCCTGGACGCGATGGATGACCTTGGCATCTTTGATGCTGAATAAAACTCTAAGTACTCCACAGCATCTGCTTTAGCTGCCTTCATGGCCATTGGAATAAATTGTTCTCATCCCCCTCATTGTACTGGGGGAGGTCCTCCATATGCTTAAGGTAGACATCCTCCTAGCTCACCGACAGATTTGAGGCCTGCCAATTGTCCTCAACCTGGTTTAGCCCATCTGTCAAGATGGTTTTACTGGGATATAACCACTGTGCCTGCCAAAAGTGAGAGTCAAGTGAAGGTGGACACTAAAGATGGATGAGAAGCTCTGGAAAGGACTCACCAGAGGTGCTAATCTTTCCTGATTACCCCATACACCCCATATTACACATTTTTGCACTAAATGGTATAACATCCAAATTCTTAAGCTCTTTGGGGTTCAGTGTTATTTTCTATAAAATGGGGATAGTACAAGTTGTTTCTATCTGAGAAATCAAACAATAATGTACATAAAGTACTTTGCAAACTTTAAAGCAATATGTAAATGTCAGTTGATATTATGAGTATGAATATAATTCTCTCCATTGCACAGAGAAGTAGGCTGAATTTCTGAGTTTAGTGATTTGCTAATGAGGAAAATACTTAGCCAATGATCACAAGCTTGTTAAGTTTGCTTGAGGTGGAATTTAAACTTATATCTCCTATTTACTATACTTTGCTTCTACTTTTTTTAGGCAAATTCAAGTGTTTTTAATGCACAAGGGCAATATTGTTGCTGACCTTAATTCCCTTCCTCTATATACTACCCCATCCTACTATAGTGTTATGATATTTTGTCTGTGCCAGAAAGTATTTGAAGGGCCTAAGTAGGAAATTCACCTTATAATTGTCTGTAGCCTTAAATCACATAAAAGTTATAAGACTGAGAAATAGGAAACTGAGATTGGGCCATGTAACTGACAACAGTTCCTCAAATCCTCATAAATAATTCCTCCCAGCAGTTAAAGGTGACAGGTTGTGAATTTGCTTGGGGGACCCTATCCTTCCCTCCAGCCTCAGAGCAACTTTTTCAATTTGGCAAATTACCTTGTACCTCCCATTAGAACTGACAGGTAAGGAAAGGGTCCAGGAGCAATAGCAGCTTAATTATTCCAGTGACCAAACTGCTGAAAACTCAGGAGACTGATAAGGGAGGTTAAAAATGCAAAGCATTTTCTTTGCTTGTTTAGGGGGTGTCATTATATCCTCTGGAAATATGCGTAATGAGATAGTTTAAATACTTTGGGGGAAAAGCCCTTGATGGAGACAATGGCTGACATAGGAGTTCATTTATAATGGTCTTCTGTATCTAGTATGCACTTTCCACACAGAGGAATGGAAATACACTGACTGGTAAACTCTTGTAAGAGAGATGCTATCACTGCTTTCGAATTTTTTGAGGCTTCTGAGTGTTCTATGGGATAGCTGACATAATTACAAGGCATTTGACAAGATGGTTGAAAACACTCACAACAAAATTCTTGATGAGGGCAGTGGGCTGACGTGCTGTGAAGGCTTTTCAGTAAGAATCTACTTTGTACATTTTTAAAAGGGAAAAATGGTCTACTTGTTAAACATAGTCTCAAAGACTTCTACCTGTAGCATAGGTGCCTTGGAGGCACCAATACTGGCTTCAAGTCCCTCACACAAAATGAGCTCGTCACTTAACCTCTGAATGCTTCAGGCAACTCTCTAAACCGACCAAATACATACAAATTACTCTCATACATTGATCAAGGGAGTGATCATGCCAGTTCTCTTCACTGATGAAATCACAAGTCAGGACTGTGAAAAAAAGAATAAAATTAAAGAACAAGAATAGTATTTTAAATGCTAAATGAAAACTCCAGACACCCAGTTAAGTATAACTTCTTCCAGAATCTGTATCCTGGCTTCAAGTATCATTACTGATAAATTACAGCAGAGGCAGAATGTCAGAGTAAGCATCCAATATCTCAGCACTTCTTGCAACTGTATTAGACTCTAAATTACAAATAAATTGCCAGTTTGTATTTGTGGAAGGAATTTCCATAGTGCCTGGCACTGTGCTAGGCATAAGGGATAAGAAGTTCCTACATACAATGAAATGACAGGTCCATATCAAATGTGTGTGTGTATGTAGATAGATAGATAGATATATGTATATCTATCTATCTATATATGATACATATATATCTATATCTATATATATAGTGTATGCAAGAAAAGGACTTAAACCCACATCTTTGTAACTCAGTGATAGTATCTGTATCTATGTGTCTGTCTCTCCAAATTACGTATGTATGTATATGTATTATGTATATGTATGTATGTGTGTATATATACACATATATACACATTCATACATATATATTATACACCTATGCATCTATGTATATTATGTATGTTTGCCTGTATGTATGAATAATATGACACACACAAATAATATATATAATTACATAATAATACATATGCTATACATAAATAGATTATATACACATATGTATCTATGTATATTATATTGTGTACATGTATGACTATTATAATATATTAATAATATTAATAAATAATATGTGTATATATGAATACATGATATTACTTATCACATAAATGTTTCTAATCTCTGCTAAAATCATTATTTTCTTATATTTGACTGTCCAACATCATTACAGGATTATAGGAATTTGAACTGGAGGAAATTGGAGATAAGCTTGTCTAATCCCTTCATTTTACAGAGGAGGAAATTGAGGCTCAGAGAGATCAAATCTTTCCCACAAATCTACCTCTCTACTGAACTTCCCTTTCCCTATTGAGGATATCACCATCATGCCAATCACTCTCATAACCTAGGTGCCATCATCTCCTCCTCACTTTCATATACCACACATTCACTCAATTCCCAAATCTTGTTGTTATATCTACAGTATCTCTTGACTCTATCTCCTTCTCTTTACTCAGCAACTACCCTCATTCAGGCCCTCACAACCTCTCACCTGTGCTATTACAAAAGTCTCCTAGCAGATATCCCCATGACCAATCTTTCTCCCTGCTTCAAAAAAGTTAATTTGATCATGTCATTCTCCCACTAAATAAACTTTGATAATCCCTGTTCCAGGATCAAATATGAACTCTTCTGTACTGTCCTCAAAGCCCTTCATAACCAGGTTCCAACATACCTTTGTACACTTGCTACACACTAGTCCCTTCCACGTGGACTGTGAAGTCCAGCCAAGCTGACCTTCTTATCATACCTTATTCCCAGAACCCCACGGCTTCTGTCCATGCTTTTGCACTGGCTGGCACCATGCCTGCTATGCACTTCCTGCTTCCATTTCTCAGAATACCTAGTTTCCTTCAGAGGTTAGCTTTCCAGTGCCACTTTCTGCAGCAGACCTTTCCTGATCCTGCAACCTCCTAATGCTTGCCCTTCCCCCAATCACCTTTCTCTATTTTTATCTATTTTATACAAATCTCTACATTAACAGTTTTGTCCCCTCTGTTTATTCTGTCTAGCTCCTTGAGGCAGACTGTTTTCCCTTTTGTCTTTGTATTTCAATTGCTTTTCACGGTGCCTAGCACAGAATAGGCATTTAGTAAAAGTCAGTTGGTTAGTTGATTGAAATGACGACCAAGGTCAGAACTCATAAATAGCAGAATTGAAATTCAATACCAGTTTCTCTGATTCCAGAGAGAGTGTTCTGTTCACACATATTTCTATCTTTATCTCTATTTCTATTTCCGTTTTTACCTGTATATCTATTCTTATCTCTATCATCTCTATCTTGACATCTATATGTATATTTACATCTATAGCAATCAATCAATCAACATTTATCAAGCACTATGTACCAGATACTCGCTAAGGACTGGGCATAAAAAAGAAGAAGGAGAAGAAAATGTCCATGTCCTCAAAGAGCTTATAATCAAATACATGTATGTGTGTGTATATACATGCATATATTATACACACACACACACACATACATATAGAGACCCATACATCTTTATCTGTATATGTGGATATTTGGATACACATATGTACATACATTCATACACACGTATACTCAGGCATTTATATGGTATCAGATAAACTGTTAATTGTGCAATATAAATAATTATTAAAATCATGAAATCATGGGTAGCTAGGGCAGAGATTTCAAGGTATCACAAGATTGCTTTAATAATTGATCTTACCCCCACCATATCTGAAAGTTATTTCAATATTTCCAAGTTGTTATGATGATATGAGATTCTATTCTTTGCCTTTTGAATGCCTTCATATTATTTCTAACCCTTAGTGATTCAAAGAAATCAAATCAGTGTCTGGTCCCAGGTTCCTCCTGTAATTACTCCCAGGAGAGTTCTTTCCATACTACAATTCACTACCAAATAACAATTAGAAGAAAGTCTTTGGAACCTCTTGAAATTTTAAATTAACTCTATTTTAGCAAGAAATCTATACCAATTGTCCTTCTGTTTGACCTTGTAAACATTTAATTTGTGCCACAAAGGGAAGAGCAAAAAACAGTAGGTTGGAGAACTCTAACAAAAAGCAGTTTGTATTCACAGACAGAGGGAAGAATGGTTCAGTGGATAGAGTCCAACGACCTGGATTTGAATACTTCCTCAGCTACTTAAAATCTGTGTGACCTTGAACAAATCACTTAATCTTTCACAGCCTCAATTCTCTCATCTGTAAAAATGAGGCTTAGAAGCTGATCTCCAAAGTCCCATCTGGTACTAAGACCCATGATCCCAAATGATTTTTGACAATTTAATCTATGAAATGAAGTAATGATTTTAGCAGGCAGAGACCAGATACACTTAGGTGATAAGGAATAACATGTCTTTTAATAAGAAGCATTGAAAGCTATTCAGAGGCCCCTAGCATACAATTTTCTGGAGTAGATGGAAGCAAATAATTGAAAGAAAATGATAACACTTCAGAAAAATCCAAGTTCAGCTTAATCAGTAGCTGCAATCACAGCCCTATATCTGAACTCATTTCTTGCCCAAAGGGCGAAACTTATCCAGAGACAGCCATACCAGGATATGTTGCCCAGATAATAGCCTTTTAAAGTTCTGTCAGGTGGTGAATGTGCCTTTAATATTGTTTATATCATCTCATCTGCAAAATTAGCTACTTATTGAGGAGGAATTTTGTACCATATTCTAGGGTTGAGAACTCAAATAGAATTTCATTAGACTTCTGAATAAAAGATCCTAATGGATAAGTACTATTCCTGCTTTTTATATAGGTGGAGAACCACAGATGCAAATGTTATGATCAAAACCATATTTTAGCACTTATCTCAACCAGCAGCAAAACTGCATTGTGGTGTGACCCCTGCTAGAAGGGGAAATTCCATCTTCTACAGCTTCTAAATAAGTTAGAGAAGAGGGTGGGCAGGAATTTGGGAGCCTAGGTTCTCTTTGCTTTAAAACTTATTACAGCTATAGCATACCAAGATCTGGCCCTAAATGGACAAGGTTCATTCCAAGGAACAGCCCTACAAAATCAGCTATTTGATTTCTTTTGGTTTCACCCAGAATTTTTTCTAGAAATTTCAGAATGCAGCTGGTTTCTACTGATGGAGGGGAAAAATCCCCAGTTTCCATTGAAGTACTTATTTGAATTATCAGATACAAAGCAGTCTTTACTTTACTCCCACAGAAAATACTGAAAACACAAAGGATTCACAGTATAAAATAAATAATATATGTACAATTCTCCCTTTCAATTCTCCCTTCTTCTCCCAAGGCCAGATCCACACTGTTCTCCAGACTCTTAATGCTGCCCTTTGATGTATCCTTACCTCTAAAGGTTTCTAGAATAGTAAAACCCCAAGATATCTACTTCTTTGACACCACAAAGAAAGCTGCTACATTTTAGAATATATAGGTTCTTTCCCTTTTCCTCTAATCATCTTTGGAAATAGACCTAGTAATGATATTGCTGGCTCAAAGGGTAGAGAAAGTTTAATAACTCTTTAGGCATAATTTCAGATTGCTCTCCAAAATGGTTGGATCAGTTCACAATTTCACCAACAATGAATTAGTGTCCCCATTTTTCTATATCCACTCCAACATGTCATTGACACGAATCTAAAGAGTTGAATTTACCACATAAGGTAGGGGGAAAAAAACTTTGTTTTCTACACACCATTCCAATATTTTGTAATAGCAATGAAGAAGAAAGTCCAGGATGTTCATTTCTAGCTGTCTTACCTCAATTGTTCGCTGCTCTTTCAACTGTGAAGATGTCATGGATGATCTTTCTCCAAGGAGATGGCTCTACCAGGGAATTTTCCCTCTTTCCACAAGATCATCTAGAAGATTCACCTCTTCTTTATCCAGGAGGTGGGGGTACCAAGACTTTTGCTACTTGAATATGGGGTTACCTTCTGCTATGGCGATGTGGGTGAGAGAGTATGCAACTCAAATTTGTCTCTGCTGCTGCCTCTCCATAACTGGGTCCAAGAGGCAGCATGGTGTAGTACAGGGGATAAGAGATAGAACTTGTAAGAAGGAAGATGTGGGTTCAGATCTAGTCTTTGACCCTTACTAGGTGTATAACCCTGGACAAATCACATCACTCTTTGTGCCTCATTTTCCTACTCTGTATGAGGGAGTGGTGTCTTCTATAGTTTCTTCCACCTCTAAATTGATGATCCTTTGAAGTTGGGGCCCAGGAACTTGAAGGTCAGAAACTGGCATGTCACTCCTCTCTCTGGATGCTGTTATCTCTTGGGCTGAGGGACAATGGTACTGCATATGCAAATTTGTGCTCTCTTATACAATTTATCTTCCTTGAGGGCAGGGAATCTTGCATTTATAACTATTGGGTTATTGATTAGTAAGCATTTACTAAGTATTTATCATTTGCCGGACACTGTGCTAGGTGCTGAGAATCCAGACACAACACATAAAGGAATCCTTTCTCTCAAGGAGCTTACAATCTATAAAGCTCCTTGAAGGTAGGCACTGTTGCAGTTTTATTCATATTTGCTCAGTCTTGTCTGACTCTTCAGGACCTCACTTGAGGTTTTCTTGGTAAAGATACTGAAGCGGTTTGCCATTTCCTTCTCCAGTTCATTTTACAGATGAGGAAGCTGAGGTAAACATGGTTAAGTGACTTGCCTGGGATCACCCAGCTAATAAGTGTCTGAAGTTGGATTTAAACTCGGTCTTCTTGACTCCTGGCCACTGTGCCACCTAGCTTCCCTTTTATTCACATGCCCAATGTCTAGTACCATTCCTTGCACTCAGTAGGTGCCTAATAAATGTTAGTAGAATTGTACTGACCATTTTCCTGATCTTACCCACTTTTCAGATATATTGTGAGGAAAGCACCCGGTAAACATTCAAGGACTATGCAAATGAATTTGTTATTTATTCAGAAATATTTCTACTTGTTATTGAGGTACAGTGGTTGCTACATACTTCACAGGGTGTTATGAAAAAAGTACTTTGCAACACAAAAACAGGAATTCTCTTCATTTTACAAACTTGACCTTTCTGCTTCATTACTAACACCTTTGTTGATGACATCAAACATTTTATTGGAGAGAGGGTTTGTGTTTATTTTGTTTTCATTTTGTCCTAGACAGAAGAAACATTGGGATAATGTTACAGAAAACAATTTATACTAACATGGATTCTTTCTGGTCCATTACACACAGTTCAGAGTCTATCAATTTCTATGTCTGGTGGGTATTTTTCTTCTAAATCTATATTTGAATCTATATCTGAACACCTATATTGCAACTCATTCTCCACTTTATGCCCCCACACACAATACCTTGCGAGTGTTTTTTTTTTCATTTTCTTTTGTACTTTCTTCCATTGACTTGATATTTCGTTACCCAAAAGAGTTGTGCCATATGACTTGAAGATTTCACCCTGTGCTCCCTACTCTAGATTACATCTATAAGAAAAAAAAAATAGAGTGAATGAGACCAAGCTCAGGGCTAATCCTTAAACAACTCCTCACTATTAACTGTCCAGAGATGTCCCTGCTTCTCTGCCTTCCTTCTGTTACCTCTTTTAAAGCCAGTGTTTTCTCACTTTGTAAACATTCTTCTCAGTCTCATGTTTATATGTTTCTTTTAATCACTGTCAACCCCAGATCTTGTCAAATCTATTTGAATTAATAAAGTGGAGAAAAAACGTTGAGAGATTAAATTTTGTCTGATATGTAGAATAAATTTAATCAAATGAATCATAAAGTGTGGTGGGTAGCAAGCACAGATAAAATCAGAATATTATAGATTTAGAGCTGGATGGGACTTAGGTCATCTAGACTTACCTGCTCATTTTGTAAAAGTAAAAACTGAGGCCTAGAGATATGTGATTGGACCAAGGGTCATACAGGCAATGAGTAGTAGAGCAGAGACTTTAACCTGGGTCCTTTTAAATGGAATTTCAGAACTTTTGTTACTTTACCAAATGAATTATCCCCATAAGATCTTTATTATCCCCGTTAGGACCAGATAAAAATATCCTATGAAACCAAACTTTAAGAAAGTGACAAAAATTATGCAAACTCCATTAGACATCAATGGTTACTTTTGGTGAGTTGCTTTTCTTTTTCTTTGTTAATAGGGTAGCTTCACTGGATGGGGAATGAGGAGAGGGATAATTCAGAAGCAAACCTGATATTTTAAAAAACTGATATTAAAACAAACAAATATTAAAACAAATTAAAGTCAATAGATTAATAAGAATAATATAAAATTACATGCCTTAATCTATTAATTAAACAATCATAAAGTTTCACATCACCCCATATTGAAGGGTAAAACTTATTGACTTTTAATTGGCAATTGCTGAATGGCCCTGAGTGGACTGGCGGTCTGAACATTGTCACCAAAACTGGGAACTCCATTCCATATTCTGTTTTTCCTTTTGTTGACTGTTTAGCATGCTTAGGCCCCCCAAGAGCAAAGCCTAGATTAGATTACATAATAGATGAGTCAGTCAGAAAAAGTATTTATTAAGTACTTATCAAGCACTAGGGGCAAGTAGGTGGTACAGTATATAGAGTGCCAGATCTGGAGTCCAAAAGACTGATCTTCATGAGTTCAAATCCAGCCTCAGACATTTAATAGCTATGTGACCCTGGGCAAGTCACTTGCCCATATTTGCCTTATATTCTTCATCTTTAAAATGAGGTGGAGAAGGAAATGGCAAACTGCTGCAGTATCTCTGCCAAGAAAACCCCAAATAGGGCCACAAAGAGTCAACATGACTAACAACCACAAAACACTATGGACAAGAAGAAAGACAAAGATGAGATGAGCTTTCTCAGACATGGTCACTGTATTGACATGTTTTATTTGACTGTACAGATTTATTATAATGAATTAGTCAGTAGTAATGGATAAGAATACTAGCATTAAAATAGTATTTTTAATCCAGAGAACAAAAAGAAGCATAGAAGTGGACAAAATAGAACAGCTTTATCACACCTTGTCAAATACACACACATATATATAGTATGTATATTTACATATGTATGTATGTATATCAAACATACACATGCACATCTGTGTGTGTGCCTATTGTAAAATATTATTTGTTATACAGAATTTTACATTATCAATTACTCTTCAGTGTTTCAGGCCTTATTTATTCTTCTCGTAGAGAAAGGCTCATGGTGACCATTTAGAAAGAGAAGTAGGGGGGCAGAGCCAATATGGCAGAGGGAAAGCAGTGACTGTCTTGAGCTCTCTTCCAAAGCCCTCCAAATACCTATAAAAAATGGCTTTAAACAAATTCTAAAGCAGCATAAACCACAAAAAGACAGAGTAAACAAATTCCCAGCCAAAGACAGCCTGGATGGTTGATCAGAAAGGTATATCGCGCCAGGTGGGGAGAGGAGCGCAGTTTGGCATGGGCGCACAGGCTGCAACGACCCTGGAGCAGGCCTCAGAAGACTGAATTGTGGGCAGCTGTGGCAATTTACAGACTTCACAACCCCTGAACGCCAAAGACAACTTAGAAGGTCAGTGGGAAAAGTCTGTGTCTGCTGTGAAAGAGGAGCTAGGTCTCAGTCATAAGTCTCGAGCACATCCCGGGGCTGCAGCTTTTTCCTGAGCTTCTGGCCCACAGACTGAGGGGGAGTCGAGTGGCTGATCAGAGGGGGATTGCACAGATCTCTTTGTCAGTGCTGAGGCAGGAATCTCTTGCTTTACCAGTGCTTGGATCTGGGTCACAGTTCTGAGGGGGAGTCCTGGGGTGAGGAGGAATGCTGGTGCGGTGGAGCTTGTGGTGGTGGAGAGAAAATACCTCACCCCTTATCATAGCACTTTGGAAGAACTGAAAATTTACAGGTCCCTATAAGTACCTCTGAAAACAGCTGTACAAACCCCCGAAGCTTGGGACAGTACACTCTTCACTTTGGAAGCAGACTTTTACCTTGACAAAGAGTTTAAAACTCAATTAATCGGCCAGGATCATGAGTAAGCAGCACAAAAAGAGTCAGACTATATTATCTTACTTTGGTGACAAAGAAGATCAAAACATACAACCAGAAGAAGACAGCAAAGTCAAAGCTACAACATCCAAAGCCTCCAAGAAAAATATGACTCAATCCCAGGCCTTGGAAGAGCTCAAAAGGGATTTTGAGAAGCAAGTAAGAGAAGTAGAGGAAAAACTGAGAGTGATGCAAGAAAATCATGAAAAACAAGTCAACAGCTTGCCTAAGGAGACCCAAAAAAAATACTGAAGAAAATAACACTTTAAAAAATAGCCTAATCCAAATGGCAAAAGAGGTCCGTAAAGCCAATGAGGAGAAGAATGCCCTAAAAAGCAAAATTGGCCAAATGGAAAAGGAAGTCCAAAAGCTTACTGAAGAAAATACTTCCTTAAAAATTAGAATAGAGCAATTGGAACCTAGTGACTTGATGAGAAATCAAGACACTGTAAAACAAATCCAAAAGAATGAAAAATTAAAAAACAATGTGAAATATCTCATTGGAAAAACAATTGACCTGGAAAATAGATCCAGGAGAGAGAATTTAAAAATTATTGGACTATCTGAAAGCCATGATCAAAAAAAGAGCCTAGACATCATCTTTCAAGAAATTATCCAGGAAAACTGCCCTGATATTTTAGAACCAGAGGGCAAAATAGAAAATGAAAGAATCCACTGATCTCCTGAAAGAGATCCCCAAAGGAAAACTCCTAGGAATATTGTAGCCAAATTCCAGAGTTCCCAGGTCAAGGAGAAAATATTACAAGCAGCCAGAAAGAAACAATTCAAGTATTGTGGAAACACAATCAGGATAACACAAGATTTAGCTGCTTCTACATTAAGGGACCACAGGGTATGGAATATAATATTCTGGAGAGCAAAGGAGATAGGATTACAACCAAGAATCACCTACCCAGCAAAACTGAGTAAAATCCTGCAGGGGAAAAAATGGTCATTCAGTGAAATAAAGGACTTGCAAGCAAGTCCTCTTTTTATTTTATTTTTGTTTATTTTATTGAAAGAAAGAATAGAACAAATGGGTGGGCGGGATAGAACTAAGGGAAATAGAGTTAGTTTTTCAGAGCATGTCTACTATGGAAGTGTTTTGCATAACTGCACATATATAACCTAT
>NW_020954588.1:9382034-9488699 GCF_900497805.2 Vombatus ursinus | reverse complement strand
GGGGGGGAGAAATAGAAGGGAAGGCAGACTAAGGGAAGGGGTATTTAGAATGCATGCCATCTTGGGGTGGGGGGAGGGGCAAGATGGAGTGAAAATTTGGAACTCAAAATCTTGTGGAAGTAAATGTGGAAAACAAAAAAACAAATAAATAAAAATTACCATAAAAAAAGAAAAAAAAAAGAAAGAGAGGCAGGCAGCATGGTATAGTGACTATAAGTGTTGAGGGTGGAGCTGGGACAACTCCACCATCTTGGAAACATATTAATTATGTTATCATGAGAAAGTCATGTAATTAACTGATAGCCCATGTTTCCTGATACAGAAAATATGAATAACAATATCTGTACTACTTATGTCACAGAGTTAATGTGAGGAAAACTTTCAGCAAACCCTAAAGTACTATGTAATTGTGAGTTATTTATTATTATGAAATCACTTTAATTGAGTTGTGTAGGCATTTATTAACCAGTCAATAGTCATTTATTAGGTGGCACATTTATTATTTGCTAGGCACTGTGCCAAGCATTGGGCATACAAATACCAAAAAAGAAAGCCAGTCTCTGTCCTCAAAGAGCTTCCAATCTAATGGAGGAAGACAATACACAAAAGGAAACTGAAAATAGGAGGAGAGGGGACATGGGAAGGTATCCAGTTGAGAAATATGATGAAGAAATCCAGAGAAGTGTATCCTGGTCGGAAAGGTATATATCTCTGGCCTGGGTGCCCTCCTTAAATGGGGGTTTGGGGAGAAGATCTCCACTCCCCTCCTCCATTGAAAGGGGTCCCAAGGGCAGAAAGTTCTAAGGAGAAGTGAGAAATAATTCCAGCCACTAAAGACACAAAGACGAAAGGATGAAACAGCCCTGCTCTCAAAGAGCTTACATTCTATGGAGAAGTGGACACAAGGAGATATCTTACAATAATGAAAAAACTCTTGTTCATGTTCCTTAGAATAATTGCAAGTTAAAAAGCAATACATAAATCCAACAGTGGCTGGAAACTAGAGCTTTAGGGATGGTCTTCTATCTATAGTATGGAAGGACTCCGGAAAAGTGTTGTATTTATACAGGTGGTTTGGCAGCAAAAAAAAAAGGCCCTTGAAATGTTAAGTGAATGGCATCATTGTAAAGTCAGCTCATAAAATGAAGACTTCTTAGCCTTCCTCTTGATCCCCAATCCCACCCTAGCCAGAGAGGCAGACAGAAAGTGTTGGGATAAGTTCCCCTTATAATGGACTAATCTGTCACCTGGAATTTGTCTAGAGTCCAGAAAGAACCCTTTAAACAAAATTCTCTTCTGTAGTCTAGAATGTTACTCAGTCTTTTGGTCCTAAATTGTCACATTTTATGTTCTCAATATTACGATCATCCACTCTCATTCTTATCCCCTAACCAATACAATGGAATGTTGTTGTCTTTCTCTCAACTTTACAGGAATAGGGCTCACCACTTATTTACTGACAGGTATATTGAATTCCATCTGAATTCAATGGAGGTGGTAGGCAGGGAAGCAATTGGGAGGAGAAATCCTGCTTGGAACAAGCTCTACCTCTTTGATGTTGAGAGATAGTACAACCTGTTATTGGCTTTAGCAAAATGTGTTTGCCTTGGAATCAGGATTCTCTTCTTGAAGCCTGTGTCTGCTTATTCAACTTTGTCAATATTATAAAAAGCATTTGTCTCCTCATAAATTAATTAGTCAAATCAATCAGCAAACATTTATTACATACCACAGAGGCGCCAGGTGCTGGGGTAAACAGTTCTTCTTCATCAGTTTTTGGCATTTCATGCTTAAACACATTCTGTCATCTGATATGCCTTCTACTGATAGCTTGCAATTGATTTTTCCATGTGAGCCTAATTTCTAATAAAGAGGTCCAATAAAAAAATCACACAGTAGGAGTGGCACCGATTATGATCAGAGAAGAAGGTGAAAGAGTCACATGGTTAGAGTGGGGTATAACTGATGGGAAGTTCAGGCCCTCATTGGGATACATGCAATGTCAAGAGAACTCAAGGTGGGTGCCCAGTGAGTGGGGTGGACCCTTGGGGGGGGGGTTTATGAATAGTAGTGACATAGATGAAAGGTCAGAGACTGTGATTGGTATCATTCCAAAGAGGAGTATGTAACACCTTTAGAAAGCACCTTGATTTGGAGAATTGAAGCCAGAAAAGTTAAGTGACTTTCCCAAGGTCACATAGTCAGTGTCTGAGCAAGAATTAGATCCCATGCATTTCTGAAACCAAGTCCAGTAATTCTATATTTACTATATCAATTTTAATTATCACCTAAAATGCTATATTCATAACTTTTAAAGGCCATGGACCCAGCTTTCATATCTCCTATAATGTTATGTAGAACTGGTAAATATTTGGTGAATGAGCCAGTGAAAGCAAGAGGTTGCTTGTGGTATAATGCTAACTTCTACATTTTTTCCTACTCTCCAAATAGGGAATTTCAAGATTATTATAAGGAGTCTATCAGAAGAGTAAAGAACAGAAACAAAGTTGGGCCTTCTATATTCTTCTCTTGTAGTGAAATGAATATGCATTGTACTTGTCATTAGCAACCAGTCTAGTGATTTATTATACTCACCTTTTAACTGCTTATAAAAAATGAAGTAGCTGAGACATGTTCATTGTGAGGAGACAATGGTAAATAGATTTCCATGATACTTTAGTAGGCAGGCTCTAAAGAAAACAAAAAATACCACATCAAGTGCAAAATATGATTAAAGAAGCTAAAATGTAACCCATACAGTATAGCTTTGGTGCCAAAGGAAAATTATAAAGATTTTAAGTCTATTTCAAGGCTAAACATATTCCAAAATGGTCTAAAGGCATAGTTATTTGATTCCTTCCTTGTACTCTTTAATTAAATGGTCAGATAGATTTATGATCTCATTAGTTTGAAGGGACAGCAAGGTATAATGAATAGAGTGTTCATCTTGAAGCCAAGAAGACATGGGTTTAAGTCATGCCTCTGACATACTGGCTGTGTCACCCTAGACAAGTCATTTAATAAACAACTCTCTAAGACAATAAATTGCAGGCAAGGTGCCCTCTTGCATGGATAGTGGAAGTTTCCTCATTCACAAGTTGCCTATAATAGTCAGTTATGAATTTCTAAAAAGTATTAATATGTATTATGAAATCACAGATCCAGGCCCTATCCCTATCACTATCCATATCCCTCTAATGATTCAGGTTGCTATCAGTCAATGGCTACGCATCCTTTGGAATTCTCATTCATGTCCTATCATTAATTCATCACAGGGGTTCTATTCAATGTGCCTGAGGCTTCCCCTACTTTCTTCTCTATGTAATCTTTAAGACTAAGGGGGCCGGGGGAAGTAACAAAATAGTATCTGAAAGTGAAATAGAGTCTGTGGGGTCTTTCTCCCTCACTGGCAATCTTCAAGAAATGACTTTGATCTTTTAAATAATATGGCAAATAGAGTGTTATCACAGGTCTGGGGAAGGACAAATGTACCAATTTTCAAAAAAGAGGATCAAGTCAGCAAATCAGTGAGCTTGACTTCAATCCCAGGCAAAATTCTAGATCAACACACATTTTTTCCAGTTTGTTGTAAATGAGATACCTTTTCACCTAGCTTAGCTGAAGCAACAAGAAATACCAAAGGAGAAACAGAGGCAGGATGTGCCAGAACATCTACACCGCCACCACCAGCACCTTCACCACCATCTCTCTTCAGATTCTAAAGGAAACAGCCCAAGACCCTGAGCCTAAGAACATTAAGCACAGCAAGGTGTCCAGGCCAGTGCTGGCAGATCCTAGAAAACAATCTCTACGGAGCCACAACCTGGCAACTGCTCCTGTAGGGGCTACAGTCATAGCTACTGAAGATCCAGAAAACAAAGTTCTTGCCACCAAATTCCTTGCCATTGTCAAACCATTCAGTATCAGAGAATGATGATTTAATCAAGGGGAATGAAGTTAATGCTGCACACTGAAGACAATGGGATCTTCCCATCTGATGTGCAGCTAAAACTTCCCATGACAGTTGCTTCCCCATTAGAATGTGAGCAACTTGCAAACAGAGGATGTCTTACTTCTTTTTTGTATCCCCGGGGCTTAGTATTGTGTAAGTGCTCAACAAATGCTTTATTCATTTTTCATTCATTCACTGATCTCCTATGAGCAGCCACCATTTGGCTAATGGTCTCCAGTGACACATCCCAGGAATCTGTGCTTCACCCTGTGCTGTACAACATTTTTATCAATATTTTGCATTAAATCATACATAGTATGCATATGAGAGATCGATAACAGTGGGTTCAAAGTCAGGATCTTAAAGGAATTTAATAGACTAAAACATTTGGCTAAATCTAAAAAAAATGAAATTAAATAGAGAACAACATCACATCATTATATTTGGGTTCAATAAGTAGACTTCACAAATACAAGATGCAGGAGGAGTAGCTAGACACCAATTCCTTGGGAAAATATTTGGTCATTTTAATACATTTAAATCTCAGTGAAACTGACATAGCTACCATTTCTTGTTTAATCCTTACCCTGTGAGGTAAATGTTATTATTGTCTTCATTTTATAGATAAGGAAACTGAGGGAAAGGTTAAGTGACTTGCCAAAGGTCATATAACTAATAGATATGTGAGGTCAGATTTGAACTCAAGCATTCCAGCATGTCTTATGCTCTATCCACTGTGCCATCTAGCTATGGCCAAGCTTGGTGGTACACACCTGTAATCATCTCCACCAAGGAAGCAGAGACTGGTGAATCTTTTGAGCTCAATATTTCTGATCCACAGTAGACTAAACTGATCAAGTGTCTACACTAAGTCTGACAATCAATACAGTAAGCCTCCTTGGGACCAATAGGTTACCTTCGGAAAGGCAAACTGTCCCAGGTCAAAAAGTATACAAAGTCAAAGCTTCAGTTCATGCTGATCAGTAGTGAGATTGGGCCTTAAGTCACTCCTACATTTCCAGCCTGGGCAATATACGGAGAATTAGTAAAAAAAAAAAAATGGATAGGGTGAAATGATATGTGATAGCTTAGCCAAAAAGGAGACACACAGCATTCAGAATGAAGAAGGAGGTAGTTCTGCTGTACTCTGCCTTGGCATATCATGTCCATATCTGGCCACCATGTTTTATGAAGGATGGAATAGCCAGAAAACATTCAGAGGACAGTAAGAAATGTGGTGGAATAACTTTACATTCATATCAGATAAAGATGAAAGGAACTGAGGAAATTTATCCTAGGGAATAGAAGATGTGGGGGGGGCGGGGCATAATGACTAGAACATGATCACTGTTTTCAAGTATTTGAAAATATTTAGGGGAGGAATTAGACTTGCTGCTTGGCCCCAGAGGGCAGAACCAGGAGCAACAGTAGAAATTGCAAAGAATTAAATTTAATCTTGATGCTGGAAAAATTCCGTACCAACTAGAGCTAGCCAAAACTAGGATCGATTGCCTCATTATGGCAGATCATCGCTTGAGGTCTTGAAACAGAGTCAATAACCACTTGTCAGATATTTTATACAGGGGATACCTTTCCAGGTCTCTTCCAACTCTGAGATACTTTGATTTCACAAAATTCCTTGTGGATGGAAAATACGAACTTATTTAAGGATAGAGTCAGAGATTTTTATTCAAGGAATTTAGATGATAATATATTATTATTAAAATGAGGGCACAAGTTTTCCCCACTTTAATGCTAGTGTCTTCTTTTGAGATTATTTCCAATTTATTCTCTATATATCTTATGTGTAGATAGTTTTTTGTATGTCGTCTCTCCAATTAGATTATGAGCCCCTTGAAGACAGGGACTGTTTTATTTTTTTATTTATTTGTTTCTTTGTTTTCTATTCTTTGTATTCCTAGGGCTTAGTGCCCTGCCTGGCACAGAAAAGAGACTTAACAAATAATTGATTTAGCTCTCCTTTTTACCTTGGAGCTAGAAATAGGTAGCTAAATTGTTTTACAATTGAGAAGATTCTTTTCAATGACCTTCACTTATTAAGCAGGTACAAATATTTACAGAAATCAATGAATACTTTCCTGCAGAGAATTTAAATGGTATCTTCTTGCTGCAAAAGAGCCAGGAGTTGTGGGATTTCTTTCTAAAGATTCTCTATGTTTTATGGAAAATGCATGCTAAAAGGAAAAAAAATATATATTAACCCTTAGAATAGACATTCATGATGGGATGACTTTTTGTATAAATGGAAAGTCTACCACAGGATTGGAAACAATTTTCCTTGTTCATACAGATGCAAATTTGCAATCCAGAAAAAAATAATATTCGAAGGTTGACTTTATCATGCTGGCGACGTCTGTTCTGCTGGGTCACACAGTCTTCTGCCTTCAGTGATTGTAATCACATCATTTTGCCTTTTGGTATGCCAGACATGAACAATGTCATATTCTGCATTCTTTCCAAGTGAAAGACACATTGTATTCATTAGAATTACTAGATAAGAACATTTAAGCACAGCTATGTTTCAGAGTGGGTCAGGTGAAAATCAAAAGTGCATGGAGTTTGTACAGGAAGAGAACATGTAGGACAAAGGTAAATCAGAATTCCAAGGCATTGTGGTAAGTGCTGGGACCACAAAGACAAAAGAGAAATAGTTACTGCCCTCAAGAATTCGTATTTATATAAACTAAGATGTTATATGATCTACCTTGGGGCAGAGAGACCAGGTTATACCATTTCTGTCATAGAGGTGTGCCATGTTAGTCTCACCAAAGCCATTAGAATGTGTTTAAGGAATTTGTAAACATGGAGTACATATCTGATGCCTTAGACCTTAAGCTGCTTAAAGTCAGAAAATGCCAGGTGTGTTTTCCCTTATATAAAGTGCATGATCCTTCCAGGGTTTGTGATTTCTTTCATGGATGTTAATCATAACCCTTTCCAATTAAATTCAATTCAACAAATATTTATTACTGCCCATTACATCCAATTGTGCTAGGAGATGGGGATTAAAAAATAATATAGTCCTTGCCCTCAAGGAGTTTGCATTCTTTGGGTGGGGGGGGAGTGAAATATGCACATAGAACAAGTAAATGTTAAAAATACAAAATTGTTTCAGGAGGGAAAGAGCACAAAAATTAAGGGTTTAGGAAATGCTTCACATAGGACGTGTCATTTGACCTTTGCTTTGGGAGAAACTAAAGATTTCTAAGAAGCAGAATTCAAGGCTGGAGCAAATTAGCAGAATGGGAGACCAAACCTTAGCCTACAGTCTATATGATTTGCTGTAACAACTTTATCTATATCTATATCTATCTAGCGATCTATCTATGTATATATATCACCTAGAGGCTCACCTTTGGTGATGAGCCTTATTGATTTGGCTAGACTTCCAGTCTTTACACTATTAAAAATGTAGTCCATTTCCAGGACTATTCTTGATGTTTTCTCAGCTTGTCAAACCTTCTAGATCTTCCTTTTGTTGAATTAGCCTTAGAAAAACCTGGATCACCTTCTTACCAACATGAAGTATCAGGGACTTAAACAGAAGCAAAGACCTGGTTCAGAAATCTCATCATGCAATTCCAGCCTTGCTCTCCTCTTCTTTTGCCTCATACATAACTTCCTCCTTGTATTCAGCAGAGGACCTTGTCTAAGACTTCACTAAAGAAATTGAAGTCATCTGTCTTGAGCTTCTTTTCTTCCCAATTTCATATTTCAAAGCAACAAAGAGCCATCCTTATCCTCTCCTCCTTTGTTCTAGTGTCAGAGGATGATGTGTTCTTTGTCCTCTTCAATTACTCAGGCTCTTGACTCAATCCTCTCTGGTCTCCTCAGTTTGCTCCTTTGATAGTATTTCTTATTTTCCATTCTTTCTTTAGTAATTCTTCTCTACTGCTTTGATATTGTCAGATCCTCCTTATCCTTAAAAGAGTCTTCAGTTGACCCTAATATCCCTTTCAGCTATTACCCTAGACTTTCTCCTTCCATAGCCAAACTCTTCCGTGTTCATTGCCTCCTATGTCTCATCTCCTCCTTACTTCTCAAGGCCGTGAAATCCTGCTTCTATACTTGTCATTAAGGGACAGCTAGGTGGCACAGTGGATAGAGTGCTGGGCCAAGAGTCAGGAAAATTCATTTTTCTGAGTTCAAATTTGGCCTCAGATACTTACTAGCTGTGTAACCTTGGATAAGTCACTCGACCCGCTTGCCTCAGTTTCCTCATCTATAAAGTGATCTAGAAAAGGAAAAGGAAAACCATTCCAGCATCTCGGCCAAGAAAACATCAAATGGGGTCATGAAACAACTAAATAACAACAACAACTTGCCACTAAATTAAAACTGCACTCTCAAAAATGACTAATGATCTTTTTGTTTTAAATTCAGTACCATTTTTTTCCACTTTGTGTTTCTAACCTCTTTGCATTATTTGACAGTATGGATTACCTCCTTTTACTTTCTTGTCTCTCTTCACTTGGCCCCCTTGTCTGGGTCTATAATGGTTCACTTCTTACTTGTTTATTTAATTATTTTTTTTCTTGTTTCCTGGATCATCACCCATACTCCATCTCCTAGGCATATTAGGATCCTAGAACTTTTTACTGGCTTCTCTGTCAGTCTCTGTCTGTCTCTGTCTCTCAGTCTGTCTTTGTGTCTCTGTGTATCTATGTCTCTGTCATCTCTCTCTCTCTCTCTCTCTCTCTCTCTCTCCCCTTTCCCCTCTCCTCTAATCAGTTCCCTTGAATTTAACTGTCACTTTTATCACACCCAAATCTACATTACTACCAGCATCTCTTTCCTAAATTATTATCCCAATGTCAGGAAACATCTTCACTTCAATGACCATAGGCATTTCAAACACAGAATGAGCAAAACAGAACTCCTCTTCTAACACAAACACATCCTTTTCCCTAACCTCCCTAGTTTTATCAAAGGTATTGCTATTCTTCCAGTTACCCAGGTTGGCAAATGAGGAGTCCTCTTGAAATTTTCACTCTCTGTCACCATATCTAATCAACTGCCAAATCTTATTAATTCTACTCTTTTGATATCTTTCAATCTGTCAATCAATCAACATACATTTATTAAATGCTTACTATGCGCCAGGAATTGTCCTCTTCACTCTACTCATACCCCAAACTCCCTAGAACAGGTCCTTATCACGTATTGTCTAAATATTGCAATAGATTCCTAACTGGTACCTCTGACACCAATTTCAATCTCTCCCTTCTGTAGTCCATCTTGCACATAACTACCAAACTGAAATTCCTTAAGTGGAAGTCTGCATGCTGTTCCCCTGCTCATGAAGCTTCAGTAATTATCTACTACTCTTAGCATAAAATAAAAATTTCTGCTTGTCATTTAAAACCTTTCACAACCTGTCTCCTGATTGTCTTTTCAAACTGATTACACATTATACTTCTTTGTGAACATTATGATTCAGCCTTCTTGATATCTTTGCTATTCTTTGTACACCCAGCAGATTTCATCTCTCACTCCCATGCATGGAAGGATCTCCTTCTTACTTCTTCCTCCGAGAATCAACAGCTTCTTCCCCAACTCAGCTGAAATGCCACCTCCTTTAAACATCTTTTCTAATTGTTTCACTTTAAGCAGCCACTTTCCCTTCGCCACTACACATTTATTTCAAATATATCATGTTACTTGCGAACATGTATCACCCTACACAAGGTAATCTCTTTGAGGTCAAAGACTGATTCACTTTTGGCTATAAATCCATAGTGTCCAATGCACATACCAACATGTAACTGCTGTTCAATAAATGTTTAATTATTGATTGGTGATTAAAATAGAAATAATATTTTATTAGAATTATATATGAATAATCATCCTGTGATGAGATTTTGACAATCTTAGAGGAAATTTTAGGTCCAGAGAAGTATTACTTTATCTGACATGTTGATAAAGTATAAGATGATGTTTCCCAACACTTTTCCAGGGGTCATGTTTCCTTTTTACCATTAAAAAATCATTGTCAATGTATTGGCATGTATTGATTTTAAAAATATATAACAGTAAAATTATTCTGAATATAGCAATATTTTTAAATGAACTTATATTTTATTAACCATAATAGCAACTCTATTTGGGGAAGACAGGAATAAGAAGAATGTACATTACTGACTTCACCATTTAGAAAATTCCCTGTGAAGCAACTCATGCAAATGGGCAACTCTTATCTATCTGTTGTCTTAGTTATGCAACCTGGAGTTCTATAGAATTGACTGAGGCACTGAGAGGATAAGTGACTGTCAAGGATTACAAAGTCAGAGGTGTAAAAGGTGGAACCTGAACCTACATCTTTCTTACTGACTTGAGATCACATCTCCAGTCACTGTTACCCTCCAAAATATAAATGAGTATGAGACAGAGAAAGATACAGACAGAGACAGAGAAATAGTAAAATCATATATTGCTATTGAATCTACAAAATGGATGTTTGTAGACTTTTTGCATATGGTTTCATGAGCCTGTTGCATAAAGTCCATGCACCCATCCCCACCACAAAGGTCTGCATTCCACAGTTTGGGAACTACTATTATTGAATAAAGTACAAGAAGAATGAAATCCATAACATATTTAAGTATTTTCTTATGGGCCTCTGCCAAGATACATAAAATAACCCCATCAAAGAGTCAACGTAGCATAGCAGAAAAAAGTACTATACTTCAGCAGAAAATTTGAGTTCTAGACTTGATTTCACCACTTAATAGCTCTGTGGCTTTGGGCAAATCACCTAATTTCTCTGAATCTCAGTTTCCTTCTGGAAAATGGGAATACTACTATTATTTATAAGAGATCAACTTTACTATCCAAACTGAAAAGAATGAATTGTGCTTATTACACAGACAATGATGTATACTTGACTTCTCAATGTCCATTAAATAAAACTCAAGATCCTTAGACTTCAAATACTAACTTATTTTGATGGACAGGATAGTGAAGGGTCTAGATTTCATGTCATCTGAGGATTAGTTGAAGGGCTTAAGTGGGTTTGATCTAGAGTCTGGGCATTTTCCTCCTGGCTTTCTTACTTTGGAATTCTCCATCATGCCCATAGGAACTTTATCATCGTGCAAGATGAAATTAACCTTGGTGCTCATACCTTATTAGTACTCTGTACACCAAACAGATCCTCCCCAAACCTCCTTTAAACAAGGTCGCCAGGTCAGCCATCTCTTCATCTCTTATATGGCAGCACTACTTTGTACTTAACATACTCTCTTCCCTTTCACTCCCCATTCCTTACCTTTTCAGCTTCCTTTTCTGTATTGCCTTCCTCTTTAGACTATAAACTGCTTGAGGACAAGAACTGTGTTTCCATTCCTATTTGTATCCCCAGGGCTTAGTGCCTGGCACATGGTAAGTGCTCAATAAATGTTTATTTATTGACCAAGGTGATGTAGGAAGGCCATTAAAGCTACCTTAAAGTATTGGTGAAGGGGGTGAAGGAGAAGAGGGATTTGCTACTTAGGTTAAGCTACTTGGGCCCAGATGGCAAAATCAAGAGCCTTGGGTGGAGCTGAAAATAATAATAATTTTGATTGCCAGAAAAAAGCTCCCTAGCAATTAGATTTGTCCCCATACGGGAACAGATTGTTTCAGGGGGTTGTATATTGGAGACACTTGAGGTCTTTGATCAAAGGCTAGAGGACCACCTGTTTGATATGTACCAGAGGAAATTTGGGGAACTGGACACGCTAGCTATGAAGGTCCCATTCAACTCAGAGAATCTGTTATTCTGGGAATAATTGCATTACCTACCACAAAGAGTTGTTGTGATGGTCAAATGAGATAATGCATGTAAAGTGCTTTGAAACTGGAAAGCATTATAGAAATATGAGTCACTTGGTTTGTCATTATGCTAGAATGGGCCTTTAAACACTGTGATAAAAATCAATAAACACTGGGATGGGGACTCCTAGATGGAAGATAAACTCTCATTGTTTGTGCTTCACATAATAAATAGATTAAATGCTTTCATATTGTGAATGACCTCACTGGTCCTTTCCAATTCTAACTGAATGTCTGCTTGAAGTGAGTAATATAGGGATTTCATTTTGGGTTGGATATTTAATGTGGTTAACAGTTGCAAAGATTTCAAATTCAAAATAGGAAACGATTTTTCATTTCAACGTTCTCGATGGGAAGCAGGCATAAATGGGTTGGAGTTGTTATTAACAGCATCTGATAGGCTCTTCAAGAGCTCTGTAAGCACTTGGCAACAAGAAGGGACCAAAGGAATACAAGGGAATCGCAGATTAGGAGAGTTAGCAAAAAATTAAACATACAACCCTCTCTTTTTCAGGTGAGAAAACCATGGACCAGAGAGGTTGAAGGGACTTACCCAAGATCACACATCTAGTAAAAGTACCTAAGCCAGGATTTGAACCCGGGTCTTTTTCATTCAAACCCATTGCTTTTGCCTTACCCCATGCTTCAAGGTCATAGTGTTTTTAAACACTCCAAACTATTGGGCTGCATCTCTTGGATGTTGGTTTTTAGAGGTTAGGTACTCTTCTTACTTGGATTCACATTATTCTGAAACTGGAACACATCCATCACAGTGGGAAAAGAAATATTGAGGCGACCATCAAAAAGTGCACTTTGTAAATGTTTTATAAAGAATAAGCCTACAGATGCACAATGGAAGGAGTAAAATTAGAAAAAATAATACACAATGATAAGAAAGGTATTAACTTAAAGAATCACTAAGAAGGAAGATGAACTATAAGTAATTAATGATCCCAGAAAATAGATAAGGAAATATACTTCCTTCCCTTGAGAACAGAGGTGGGGGACTACAAGGGCAGAATGTTGTATACATTGTTGGATAGGATCATCATTTTCTTTGTTTTTGCTTAACTGTTTGTCATCATTGTAAGAGAGAGCTTAATTCCTGAGGTGAGGAGGGAGGGTGCTGGTATCCAGAAATTCCTGTGACAAAACAAATAGACAAAAAACACCAACAAATCTTCTTTTAAATAACTCTTAAGCTGAGCAAAATTATCCATTTTGTAAATGTCATGGAATTCCATCAACACCAACAGGTTTGGTACAGCATTTATTCAACAATCACATTCCCGTTGCATCAATAAAGAGGAAAAAAACACTTTTGCAGTAAAATCTGCTTCTAGCAAGCAGCTAATGAGGATGTCCGTTTGTATGCATTTGTATCCCATCCATAACTAGAAAGTCTCTCCTATCAAAAAATCAGCCTTGCATTAACCCTCTATGATCTGTTGCCTTGCGTATAAATTGGATGCTTTGGGAGGCAGTGGGTGGGGAAAGGATTAAGCTGAATTATTAATTTTTCCATCTGGCCTAACAATACTATGAAATAATTCTCTCAATCCAAGGGTCCCTTCTCACAATGCCCAGTTTTTTTGGCCTTCCTATACTGTTTTACATAGAGGAAAATCAGGCTTACCAACCTTTCTCTAGTTGCTAGGAATGGCAAAGATTTGACCAGGACCACATTAGTCCCCTGGATGGCACATGCTTCATAAGAACTTCATTGGCTGGAAGTATCTGAGTCAGAAGAGGAGAATGCCAGCATTGCTGATCCCCTACTGAAATTGTCCTGTGAAACTCCAGTTAAATAGAAGAATTCAGTTATGATAAAATGATGACTTGAGGGGCTTTTTAAGGGAAATTAACTGAAATATGTGAATGTCTTTATAAGCTGCAATACTTTTAAGAGATAAAACTAAAGGAAATCTTGTGTGGTTAAACATTAATATCTTACTAATCCAGGAGCTCTCCGGTGATTTACAGCCCACTGAATATGGCTAATAAATATTCTTATCTAATGCATGTCGATAATACTGTGTGCAAATGACTGCCATTTGACTTCAAATGAAACAGCAAGACTTCTGGGTGTGAAACTGTTCAATTATTTCATCTCAAATGAAATGCAGGAACTTCTTGTATTTCCATAGTCATAGAGTTGGAATCAACCTCACAAGTTACCTAATAACAGCTCCCTCTTTTTACAAATGAGGGACCTGAGACCAGAGGAGCAAAGGGACTTGATCAAGATCACATAAGTTGTAAGTAGCAGAGAAGTTGAACCTAGGTCTTCTTACTCCAAACCCAGAATACTTTTCTACTGTACTGTACTGTCTCTCTCTTTTAGAATGCAATAGGCATATATTATAAAGTTTGACTTTTTTTTGTCTGTGACTTATTCAGCATAAAAGACAACTGTTCATGTGACCAGAATTATACTAAATACTATATACATAGTTGGTGGATCAGACATGAGTCCTACAACTTTACTAAGACTGAAAACATCGAGTTTGACTATCATAACATGCCTGCTGTAGAAAAATACTAAGGGAAAAATTTGATATATTTAATGGCATATTGCAGAGGGCACTCTAGAACACAAAGTATAGATATCGATATATGTGTGTCTACAGTGCCTAGCTGAGTATGGAGCATATTTATAGTTCATTTATTCCATTGTGTCTGACTCTTTGTGACCCCATGGGCCATAGTACATCAGGTCCTTCTATTTTCCAGTATCTCCAAAGTCTGCCCAAGCTCATATCCATTGTTTCCATGACACTATCTATCTATCTATCCATCTCATCCTTCGCCATCCCCTTCTCCTTTTGTCTTCAATCTTTCCCAACATCAGTATCAGTATCAGGCTCTGTGCTAAGTGCTTTACTAACCTTATCTCATTTGATTATCATGACAACCTTGTGAGGTAGGTGCTATTATTCCCATTTTACAGCAAAGGAAACTGAGGCAAACAAAAGTTGAGTGAGTTGTCCAAGGTCACACAGCTAGTAAATGTGTGAGCCTGATTTTAACTCAGGACTTCCCGATTCCAGTGCTCTATCTACTGAGCAAACCAGTTGCCTCTTAATTGGAAAGGTATGGGTTATTTATACTAAAAGGCCTCTGAGATTTCTTCCTTTCTCTTCAATGTGAGTATTCCCACAACTGATACAAATTGCAATATCTCCACAAAGTTTTAGGTTTTCATTTGATTGGTTGGATGTTGTCTGTGTGTGTGCGTGTGTGTGTGTGCGTGTGTGTGTGTATGTGTGTGTGTTTAGGTGATCTGTGGTTTTATCACTGACTTTAGCAACCATATCATCCAACACAATCCTTCTACTAATACAGATTTCTACCTTCTCTCCAACTTGTTCAGCCTTGAGCTGTGTCTTGAAAGAAGTGAGAGGGTCTGAGGTGGAGGTGAGGAAGAAGTGTGTTTTAGGCTTCAGAGTGCAAAGACATGGGGACAGGAAATGGAGTGCTGTGTATGAGGAAGAGGGAAGGCTAGTTTGTCTCAATCCCAGAGTAGGAGAGAAAGAGGAATATCCAATGAAGCTACAGTTTATTTTATTAAAAAGTTTTCTGGGACATTTGATCTGAGTCACAAAGTAGGCCAGTATCAGGGACAGGACCTGAACCCCTACTTCCCTTATTCTGGGGCTATATCTCTCTATCTGCTGTGTACCATGTTGCCTCTTTCCCATATAGAATATAGGACCTTTTTAAAGTGTCCGTGGCATATAAGTAATCAACCAGCGAGCAGTTATTAAGCACCTACTATGTGTCAGGAGCTTTGCTAGACTCCGAGAGTACAAAGGTAAAGATGAAATAGTCCATATGACAAGACTTCTTCTTTTAGGCTTTGTTTCATGGAATCAGCAATTATTTGTTGGTAGATACTACCAAAGTAACAATGTAATGTTCACATGGCTTCATGTTAGGTATAGATAATGAGTGCATATCATAGCTGGAAAGGATTGTGAGACCATTTTTCCAGTTGATCAGAGAAGGAGGAAGAATAATAGAAGAAGGGTTTTTCAAATTCAATTTCAGCAAAATATAGTACGGATGTTTTAGGTACAAGATATTGCGATAGTTTATGAGGATACAAAGATGTAACAGTCTGTGCTCACAAGAGACTTAGATTCCGCTGAGGAGTATTAAATATGCACAGATTAGTAAATGCAATGGAGCAGCTAGGTGGCACAGTGGATAGAGCACTGGCCCTGAAGTCAGGAGGACCTGAGTTCAAATCCAGCCTCAGACCAAACACTTGACACTTACTAGCTGTGTGACCCTGGGCAAGTCACTCAACCCCAATTGCCTCACTAAAATAAAAAAAAAAAAAGTAAATGCAAAGCAGTTTGATGAGGGAAAATAGTAATCACTGAGAGGATTCAGGGAAAACTTCACAGAGAAAGAACATCCTCTTATCTCTTCCAAATTTTCCTATTTTTACCCATATGTGTTATCTGTCCCATTAGAGCATGAGCTTCTTGAAAGGAGGGACTGTCTTAGTTTTCTGTTTGTATTTCCAGTGTTTTGCACATAGTAAAAAATACCCTTAATAAAATACTTTATTCATTCATTCATAAAGTAGCACTTGAATTGTGTCTTGAAGAAAGGTAGAAACTTCGGCATCACCATTCTTCCAGGCTCTCAGGTTGATAACCTTAGAATAATCCTTGATCTTTTACTTTCCCTCTCCTTATAGAGTACTTAGTTTCCATATCTTATAGTTTTAATGTCCATTTTTCTCATACTTGATCCCTTCTCTCCACTCACATTGTATCTGAGTTTAGACTTTATCCCTTCTACCCTAGATTACTATATTGCACCAGCCTCCTGATGGTCTCCATGATAGTGGGTTCTCCCCACTCTGATCCCTCCTACATACTACTGACAAAAGAAATTTCCTAAGAGCAGGTGTGACTCCCCTAATGAACCTACTCCAGAGACTTCCTATTCCCACTAGGATAAAATGTAAACTTTTCTGTTTGGCATTTAAAAAGCTTCACAGTCTGGTCCCAATCTATCTTTCTTCTTCATTGAACATTACTCTTACCATGCTCTTGGATTGAGCCAAACTAGCCTTCCATCTTCCTCTTACCTCATACCCCAGTTCCTGTTTTCATGACTTTCTAGTATCTGATTTTCAAGCCTAAATCACATTCCCTCCTTACTTCCACCTCAGAGTACCTCCTTTTATTCAAGACATAGCTCAAGATGGAAGAAGTTGTGTTATATGATTGTGATGTGCTATAAGAAATGATGAGGAAAATGGTTTCAGAAACAACCTGTGAAGATTTATATGAAGTGATGCAAAGTGAAATGAGCAGAACCAGGAGAACATTGTACATAGTGGCAGCAACATAGTAATAGTGATCAACAGTGAGAGACTTAGCTTTTCTGATCAGTACAATGATCTAAGACAATTCCAAAGGACTCATAATGAAAAATGCTATCCACATGCACAGAGAGAATTAATGAAGTCTAAGTGAAAACTGAAGCATACATTTTTCACTTCTTGCTTTTTTTTGCAATGTGGTTAATATGGAAATATGGTTTGCATGGCTTCACATGCATAATTGATGTCATGTTGTTTGCCTTCTCAATGGGTAGACTTTAGAAAGATAGAAAATTTGAAACTCAATTTTAAAAAAAAGAATGTTAATATAAAGTGTACATATATACATACTTATATATTAAATATATATAATGTTTTATATATATATATGTTAACATATATTTTAAAAAGACAATTCAAGTACCACTTTCTGAATGAATGACTGAAGCTATGACTGAGTACTAAGTGCAAAATACTGTGCTAAATACTAGGAATATGAATAAAAAGTCAGACAGCCCCTGCTGTCAAGGAGCTAACATTCCAATAGAGGGAATAACTTATGAGGAAGGTTTCAACTGAAAACCAGGTTAAGAAGTCCTATGGTCCTTAGGGATCAGAATCAAAGCAGATAGAAATGCCTCCACTTTAATACCATTTCCATTGATAAAATCATAGCAATTTCTTATATTGAACTACTTGATAGAACCAAAGATGTGGTACAAGAATGTGGCTATAGCCCCTACAAGAGCAGATGCCAGGCAGAGTCTCCTTGGGAGTTGCTCCCCAGGATGACAGTTGTGAACAGTGGACTGGAAGTATTGCTATCTCCATCAGGGTGTGAAGGGAGACGGTGGTCAAGGTCATGGCAATGACCTGAACTGCCTGGTCAAATTTCTGCATGAATTCTTTCTTAATCCTGCCCCTCAGCAGCTAGTGCCCTCCCTCCCAAACTGCCTTGTTATAACTATTTTGTATTTATTCACCCTATTTTTATTCCATATATACTCCTACATGCCCTTGTTTTCTTCCCCATTAGAATGTAAACAATTTGAGTGTAGAGACCACTTCATTCATCTCTTGGTCGTCTCATTGCCTAGCACAGTGCCTGGCACATAATAGATGTTTAATAACACTTGCTCATTGATTGACTGAGCTGTGCTGAGCTGAGTTGAGCCTTGAAGAAAGGCAAGAATTCTGACAGTGTGAATGAAGGAAGGAGTAATGAATGAAGGAAAGACAGTATGTTTTTGTTGTGCCAAAACTTGAGACAGGAGATGCAATGTCAGGTTCTAGGATCATCTAGCAATCCAGTTTGGCTAGAATGAACAGTGTATGAAAGTGAGTAATGTGAAATGTCTGGGAAAATAGGTAAGAATTAGATCGTGCTAGGCCTTAAATGTCAGAATAAGCGATTTTGGATTCCATCCAAGAAGCAATAGGGAGCCTCTGAAGGCTTTTGTGCCATGGCCATACCTTTGTCTTAGGAAGAATTTCTTAAAAACGATACGGAGAATAAATTGCAAAAGGGACAGGCTAAATGCAGGCAGATTAATTAAGAGGCTGTTACAATAGGCCAAGTGAGAGATGATGAGAATGGGAACTGGGGTAGTAAGTATGTGTGTGGAGAAAAAGGGGCAGTTACAAGGGATTCTGAGTATAGACTCAAGATGACCTATTACTGATTGCATTTGCAAAGTTAGGTAAAAGAAGAGGATCAGCTCTAGGGTTATGAACATGGGTAACTGGGAGGAAGACAGTGCCCTCTACAGAAACAGTGAATTTGGGAAGGAGGGCAGAGTTTTTTCAGAGGTAAAGATGAGTTCACTTTGGAACATATTGAGTTGAAGATGTTGTAGGGACATCCAGACAGAGATGCTCAGCATAGAGTAGGTCACACTGGAATGGATTTAGTACGGAGGATTGTAGATACAGATTTTTCCTTGGCCACTTCTTCTTTGTTCCTTAGCATTATAATAAAGTTATTATTGCATTCTTTCTACATGTGATATACATATAAATTCCAAGCATTCAAAAATGAAAAAGTAATTAACTTTTCCCATGGAAATTACAGTATTTTTTCTGGGCTAATTTATTTTCCATTCCCAATTAACCAGTTTGAAAGTTATTTTCTGGTTCCCTTAAATTTTTCCCCACTTTTGTTAATTATTCAAAGTATTAATTGTATAGTACATGGTCAAAACTCTTCTAGGTGTTTTGGGGAATACAGCATAAAGACCTTATTTGACAGCATTTCTCTAGGAACTTATAACTAACTTGACTACTTCATAGATGAAACAACAACAAATAATGCACAGTAGAAGATCAAAATATAATAAATTATGTGGCACAAGTACTACAAGGATATAAAGAAGAAGAAAGTCAGTGAGGGCTGGTATAGTTGGGAAGGCTTCATGGAAGAGGAGGTAATTAATTGAGACCATGAAGGGGTGATTGGATTTAGATAGTGTAGGGATAAGGAAGGAATTGTAGATGAAAGGAGTAATATGAAAAAAGCATATGTGCAAAATTGCATATAACATGAGGAGATCTGTCATGTAGAAAATTCATTCTGAAGGCTTATTAGCAATAAAGTTCAATAGCTAATTTTTGGTCAGATTATGACAGGTCTTGAAAGTCAAACAGAGGAACCGTTCAAGTTTTTTGAGCTGTGGAGTAAATGACAAAACAGGTAATTATGCAAGATTTGTCTAGACGTGATATATAGAAAGGACGTAGAGAGGGCAGAACCTAAAGTCAGATTTAAAGCTTTTTGAAATAATCCAAATGTAATATAATGAAGTACTGAATAAAAGTGACAGCAGAAAAAAATGAAGAGGATGGAATGAATAGGAGATATTTCCAAAGGAAAAAAAAATGAAAGGACTGGGTGGTGAATTGGATATAGGAAATGAAGGATAATAATGATTCACAGATGATTCCAAGCATTTCAAACTGGGTGACTAGGATAATGGAGGTACCTTTGATAGAGATTGAGAAGCTGGGAGTCTGAGCTGATTAGATGAGGAAAATGATTGAGGAACTTTTTGACAGGTTGAGTTTGATGTGACAGTGAAACGAGTAAATGAAAAATCTCTAAGATGGTTGGAAATAAATGACTGCACAGATGAGATAGCAGGAGTAGAGTTGGGGATTTGGAAAGAGGTGAGGAAGAAAGATGTGATAGTCAAAGCCATAACTTTGAATATGTGGAAGATAACACGGAAAAAGTTGATGTGAGAGGCAGGGACTCTGGCCAGGAGAACAACCAAAGCTGTGAAGAACAAAGAGAAAAGGATGTCCTAGAATTGAGTCACATAAGGCATAAAATCATATAGACTATCGGATATAAATGGACAATATTTATGTGAACCAATAGTAAATGAGGATAGTCTTCAATAGAGATGTGTTTTTATCCAATGAGTGATTTCCTATCCCACACTAGCTTGGTAATCTGTAAAAGGGGCTTTTGAAAAGTACTCTAAATATCTCTAACCATCAAAAATACAAATTATCCCTTTTTGTTATTAATTTTTGGCACAAGAAAAACTTGGCAGAAATTCTTCTGGATCTTTTCCCAAACATCTCTCTGGTACTGGCTTTAGCCTGGGTTAATGATAATTTACCACTACGAGATTAGTTAATAAGAAGGCTTTCAAAATGTCTACTGTGGGAAAGGAGAGGCATAAACATTTCTAACTCATTCTTGACCCCTTTCCACTAACAGAAGTAAATTAGCTTGGAGTGCTACACTTTGCATCTGTTGCCCTGCATGGTTTCAACTCCATTGAACAAGATGTCCCTGCCAGGATAAGCTCATCACTTCTAAACTCACCACCAGGATGTTAACCCCAGTCTTAATGGACACCACCTCCCTCAATTTCCCCTCCCCTCTGATCGGAGGGTTGGAAGGCAGAGTATCGAACTCCTCCCAATGCCTTCCTTTATAAAGGGCAGACACTGGACTCTCAGATCACTCCATGTTGTATCTGCTGCACTGCCTGGTTTCACCACCACAGAACCAGATGCCCCCAGTACCTTCTGATGTTCTACACCCCCCTTTCCTATTTGCTTCACATGCTGTCTTCACCTTTAGATTGTAAGTTCATCGAGGGCAGTGACTATCTATTAATTGTATCCCTAGTGCTTATCACAGTGTACCTAGCATGTTGTAGGTATTTAATAAATGTTTATTGGATGGAATTGCTGCCAATAAAATCACCCATTTATTTCTATATACTTTGCAGGAATTTAACTCTATGAAGGTTGTACTGTTATATCCTTGCAACTGTATCACACACACACACACACACACACACACACATACACACACACACAGAAAGTAAAATCCTTAAAGACAGGGATCATCACATGGTCAGGCTTGTATCCCCAGAACCTAGCACAAAGCCTTGCATGCAAGCATAGCATGCTAGGTCCCAGAAATAAAGACACAAAAATAAAACATCCCTGTATAGTAGGTGCTCAAGAAATGCTTGCTAAATTAAATTGAAACAAATGGAAATCCTGAGAGGCAGAGTTTCTGGGTAATTAATAATCAATTTATTAATTAGGCTAGCTGATAATAAATTGGTGATCAGTGGTTTGCCTTAAATATTTTTTCAAAAGAAAATGCCCCTGACAGGAAAAATCAACCCTGACAGGTAAACAATTAATAAGAGGATAGCCTTTCAAATGAGATAGGCTAAAAAGCCTTCAGCTCCTCCTGCTGAGAACATGGCTTGATCATGAGACTCAGGCACCTCTAGCAATCTGGACAAAGGAATCAATTTCTATCCAGACCATTCTGTCTGGTTTCCTCCTTCATGAGCTGGGTGGCCCTAAACTGAAGGATTTGAGCAACCTCATCTATCAGCAATGTCTGACTGACTGACTCACTTACAGGAGCTGGTCTCTGAATGAGGAAATAGAAAAAGTCTAAATCCTAATTTAATAATTGGTTATTAATATAATAGAAAACTAATCACTTCTCTCAAAGTGAAGGAAGGTATAATGTCAAAAATATCATAACTCATCTAATTTATCATGTAAGATAAAATGAGGATGCCTTAGAACTATCCATGTTTTAAATGTGAGAAGTATAAAAAAGTCCTACAGGGAAGCTAGGTGGCACAGTGGATAGAGCACCGGCCCAGAAGTCAGGAGTACCTGAGTTCAAATCTGGCCTCAGACCAAACACTTGACACTTACTAGCTATGTGACCTTGGGCAAGTCACTTAACCCCAATTGCCTTAAAAAAAATCCAAATAAAAAAGTCCTACATGACATCTTTGAAATAGTTGTGATTTTTCTAAAGCACAGATCTGACCATGCCACTCCTCTACTCAATAAATTCCAATGGCTCCCTATTACTTCTAGGATCAAATATAAACTTCTGCGTTCAACATTTAAAGCGTTTTTACAACTTGGCCCCAATGTACTTTTCCACTCTCCTTCCCACACACACTATGCTTCATTCCAAAAGGCTTTCTTATGGTTCTTCATATATGGAAATCCACAGCTCTGTATTGGTGGCATTCCTATACTACATGGCTATCCTCATCCTTGTCTCTTAGAAGCTCTAATTTTCTTCAAGACTTTGTCCAAGTGCCACGGCCCAATTCCAGACCAGTTCCTGAAAGTCAAGGAGTAAGGCATTGTTTGTCTAGTGGATTTTGCCCTACTGATAGATTTCTGGATTTTGTCATTGATGTTGTTGTTTAGTCACTTTTCAGTTGTGTATGTTTCTTTGTGACCCCATTTGGGGTTTTCTTGGCAAAGATACTGCAGTGATTGGCCATTTCTTTCTCCAGCTCATTTTGCAGATGAGGAAACTGAAGCAAACAGGGTTAAGTGACTTCCCCAGGGTCACAAAGTAGATAGTTTAAAACACTCACTATAGGATCCTTCTTTCTGTCTCCTGCCCCAAATCCTGACTCTTTCCTTGTTTTGCCTCATTCCCTTTGTATAATAGAAATGTTCTGATTTTTAAATTGTATGGAAAGTTTCAAGGCATTCACAATTTGCAGTCCCCAATTTAAATAGGTACTGTTTTGTCTATTTTCAGATAAACACACAAAGACTGGTAGAAGGAAAAAAAATCAGTGGATTGGCCCTTATTCTCTGTAGTCACTTAGATGAAGAATTAGATAACTCAGACAAATTTGGCTCATTAAAGTCTCAGGCCACACCATCAGCCCTCCAGTTATTCCAGAAGATGGATGCAGAGGAGCCAGTTAATCTATTGCACTGTTTGCTATCTCACCCTCACATTCTGTAAGATCAGCAGGAGAATGTTTGGTATATGAGCAGTACTTTTAAAAAAATCTAGGCCATTTTAACAATGAAGAGAAACAATTCACTTTAAATAGGGTACTGGAGAAGGAAAAAAAAAAACATCTTTTCAACCTGAATCTTGAAATCTTTTCTTTGAATGGCCAAATAAATTGAAAGTGATTATGTTTCTCAGTGTACAACAAATGAAAACCATTTCTCCCATTGCTTATTTCCAAAATATGATGACAAATAAAACTTAGGAGACAAACTTAAGCAGGTCTTTTCTCTGGTTGATATATATGTTATGCAATAAGCTGCAGTTTTACTTTGAAATGATTAAGCTGGGTATTTGTGGCCTGAACAATTACATATGTATAGCTGGGATGTCTCTTTTATATTTATAAATTGGGAGATGGACTGTGATACAATCTGTGATCTACACTGAATAACCACCACCCTATGCATGCAAGTTCTTCATTTCATATAATACCAGTGTTTCCATTTGTGAAGATGGAGTTGAAGGGTAATTCACCATAGTGAAGATAGATGAGGTCTAAACTGTGTCCAACCAGTCCTCAGTTTTCCATGTCCAGATGTTCAGTTTGATAGGTTTGCTCAGAAGATGAGCAGACCCTGATTCGATTCATGTTGACCAAATTTGAAAGAAACCTAGGAATCCAAACACTAATCTATTAATTTACAATGCAGAATGTACCTTTTCAGTGATCAAATTGTTTGCATGTACTATTTCACTATAGTGATGCCAAAAGAAGAATCAAAAAGTTTTTTGGTATGGAATTAGTAATAATAATAGTTGGCATTTATAAAATACCTATTATGTGACAGTCACTGTGCTAAGCACTTTAGAAATTTTGATCTCATTTGATCCTCACAACAGCTCTGGAAAGCAGGTGCTATTATTATCCCTATTTTACATTTGAAGAAACTGAGGCAGATAAAAGTTAAGTGACTTGCTAAAGGTCACACAGCTAGTAGGTGCCCAAGCTTTAATTTTAACTCAGGTCTTCCTGACTCCAAGTCTAGCTCTCTATACACAACCTATCACCTCAAGTTAAAAACAACTAACATTTACATGGAATGTTCAAGTTTGCAAAGTACATTTCATATATGTGTGTGTGTGTATGTATGTATATATTATATGTGTGTATGTGTTTTACATATATATACACATACCTATATACATATATACACATGTGTGTATGTAAATGTATGTGTGTATGCATATGTATACAAATATACATGAATGAATATACATGTGATTATATATGAGCTTTACATATGTACATATACATTTTAGAGATACTTTCATATTAGGGATCATTTTATATCAATCGTGCTTTAGAATAGCTTTTTTCCTTTTAATAATTGAGGGGAAGTGACATTCAACATTTTAAATCTCATCAGGAAAACACTATCTGCATAGCATTGTAGGGTGGGTTACTTTGGGGAAGATTTCTTATAAATCTTAATAATGTATGAACCTTCTTGCTAGGCTAGTGACAAAGAGTATTTCTTCTTAGACTTAGATTGTTTTATTCTCTTCCTGAACTTTTCCAGTGTGAGGGAGGCAGGATTTTTTTCTCATGTGGTGACAAGATCAAGGACAAGGATCTTCCTTCTTTAAGTCTTTTGGAGCTTCCTTGCTGCTTGTCAAAGCTCTGGCCCAATTTGAATAGTCCAGGTATCCTCAGTTAGGGGTATGATGAAAGCAGAAAAGAACAAAATGAAAAGGCAGCCATGTGTTTATTATTGTTGTAGGTCTCAGTGGGAGTTGCAGACCTTATGAAAAGCATACGACCTGCATATTGGGGCAGTGGAGAGACACAAAGAAGTTACTTGACCTCAACCAGCTTAGAGCAAGGATTAGGACACTGTTGTGAGTAGGAAAGAATTGTGGCTTTTAGTAATAAGGAAGTGTCTGTCTCCCTGGTCTCTGACTTCAACAGATGTCAACCTGAGTCTTGTGTTAAGTTGCAGGCACTACATTTAAGGAAGGATATTGTAAACTTGAGAACATTGAAAGAGTATAACCAGGATGGCTTAAGGACCTTAAGTCATGCCCTGGGCAGATTTATTGAAGAAAATTGGGATAATTATCCAAGGGGAAAATTCAAAGGTAACATGATCTTTGTCTTCACATATTTGAAGGACTGTCTTATGAAAAAAAAAAAAGATTCTTACTCTCTTTGGACATAAAAGTAGAAGTAGGAACAATAGAATACAGCGATAAAGAAGGAAATTTGGGCTCAATATCAGAAAAAAGGAGAAAAAGAAACTTCCTAATGATTGAGCTATCCAAAAATGGACTGGGCTGTCATAGGAGGTAGTAGGCTAGTCCCCGATGAATGTTTTTAAGTCAACCCTCAACAATTATTCATTAGGTGTGTCATCATTGAGTTTCCTGAGAGTGGGGTGGGGTGTGGTTAGTTGAACTGGATAGCCACTGAGGCCATCAAAATTTTAAAGTTCTGTAGTTATGACTATATAACTTTAAAAAATTCCTTTGAAATATAGGTTTCATTAGAGATAGCCTAGGCAGATGGGAACTGTATAGCTATCTTTAAAATCAATGAGTGAGACCTTAGTTTCTGGGGGCCAAGATAGCAGAGTAAGCAGTAAATCACCATAACTCTCCCATATTCACCTCTAAATGACCATAAAATAGCATCCCAAAACAAATCCAGAAACAGCAGAATCAGCAAAAAGACAGAAGGATACAATCTTTGAGCCCAAGAAACTTGGAAGATCAATAAGAAAGGTCTGTCTCACTTGAGTAAAAGGGGAGTGCAGTATTGGACAGGAAGTATCCAAGCAAGCCACCAGGAGGTCCTGAGCCCCAGTGCAGTGGATCAGGCAAACCCCAACACCAGGACCCCCCACGTGCCTCAGCATGGCCACTGCAAAGGTAGACTCTAGCTCTGAGAACCACTGGTTGCTTCACCATAGGTTTCACCCCAGCAAAGAGGCGACCTCCAGCAGCCAGACTCCATGTGCTTCAGTGTAGCACCAAGCAAGCAGGTAAACATCAATGCTACTGGTGCCAAAGCAAATAGGCAGCCATCAGTGCATGGCCCCTGCCATTATGCTTTAGTACAGCCATGTCCAAACAGACAGCCCCAGCAACCAGATGGCCACATGCCTCAGGGTAGCCCTGGGGAAATGTAGAAACACCCCACAAGCCTCAGCACAAATCAGATACAATCACTAGGACCCTGACTCAGCACCAGGTAAGCTCCCCTACAGCCTCCAGCAGCACCAGCCACCCTCCAGCCCCTCAGCACAGCACCAGACATGAGGGTCCTCTGTGGGCCTCAGGGCAACATCAATGCAACACCAGATAAATAGCCAGTGCCTACTGCCCCTGGCACAAGAAGACTAAGAGAGTGCCCCTTCCACCCTAGAAGCAGAGCTCAGATTTAAAAGAAAGGAAAAAGGCCAAAAAATACGAGTAAAAAACAAAACAACAACAACAAGTAACCATAGAAAATTATTGTGGTGACAGTGAAGATCAAGACACAAACTCAAAAGAGGACAACAGTGTCAAAATACATGTGGGCAAAACCCCAAAGAAAAACTGGAAGTGGTCACAAACCCAGGAAAAATTTGTGGAAAATCTGCAAAAGGAGTTTAAAATCATATTAAGATAGGTAGAAGAAAAATTGGGAAAATAAATGAGAGCAATGCAAGAGAATTATGAAAAAAAAGAGTCAACAGCTTGGGGAAAAGAAAACAACTGCTTAAAAAGTAGAATTGGCCAAATGGAAAAGGAGATACAAAAATCCACTGAAGAAAACATCTGCTTAAAGAGTACAATTGGCCAAAGGGAAAAGGAAGTACAAAAAACTAATTGAGGAAAACAAAACCTTAAAAGTTAGAATTACTCAAGTGAAAACTAATGACTCTATGAGACATCAAGAATCAAGCAAACAAATTCAAAAGAATGAAAATATGGGGAAAATGTAAAATACCTCATGGGGAAAAGAATTGACCTGGAAAATAGATCCAGGAGAGACAATATCAGAATCATTGGACTACCTGAATGCCACAATTAAAAGGGGGACATCAACAGCATCTTTCAAAAATTCATCAAGAAAAACTGCCCTGGTGTCCTGGAACTAGATGGCAAAATAGGCATTCAAAGAATCTCCCAGTCACCTCAAGAAAGGGATCTAAAGATAAAAAAAAAAAAAAAACTCCAAGGAACATTACAGCCAAATTTCAGAACTATCAAATCAAGGAAGAAATACTACAAGTGTCCAGAAAGACACAATTCAAATATCAGGAAGTTGCAATCAGAATTACACAGGATTTGACAACTGCAACATTAAAAGATCATGGAAAATAATATTCTGGAAGGCAAAGGAGTTATGACTACAACCAAGAATTACTTACCTGGTAAAATTAAGCATAATACATCAAAGGAAAAATGGTCACTCAATGAAATTTCAAGCTTTCATAAGAAAACCATAATTAAACCAAAAATTTGATCTCTAATATCAAGACCCAAGAGAAGAATAAACAGGTAAAAAAGGAAAAGAAGACATGAGGGTTTCAATAGAAGTAAACTATTTGCATCCCATACACAGGAAGGTGATAGTTGTAATTCTTTAAAAAAATGTATCACTAATAGTACAGCTAAAAAGGAATATACATAGGATACAGGTATAAGGTGAATTTGAGTGAATGACATAAAAAAAGGGATAAGACAGAGGGGTACACTGGGTGCAGAAGAAAGGAAGAGGTAGAAAGGGGTAAATTATTTCACATGAAGAGACACAATAGACCTATTACAGAGGAGGAGAAGAAGGAGTGGGGAGTGATAGGCATCACTTGAACTTTACTCTCATCAATGTTGACTCAAAGAGGGAATCACATACACAGTCAGTTGGATATAGAAATCAGTCTTACCTGACAGGGAAGTAAGAGGAGAAGAGATTAAGCAAAAGGGAGGGGGACTGACAGAAGAGGAGGGCAGATCAGGAAAGGTGGTAGACAGAAGAAATACACTGGTGAGGAGGGGAAAGATGAAAGGAGAGAGAGGACAAACAGGAGGAAGAATAGGATGGAAGGAAATACACAGGTAGTAATCATAACTGTGAATGTGAATGGGATGAACTCTCCCATAAAATGGAAGCAGATAGCAGAGTATATCAAAAACCAGAATCCTACAATATGTTGTTTACAAGAAACACACTTCAGGCAGAGAAATACATAGAGTAAAGGTAAGGGGCTGGAGCAGACTCTATTATGCTTCAGCTGAATAATAAAAAAGCAGGGGTAGCAATCCTGATCTCAGACAAAATAACAGCAAAAATAGACCTAATTAAAAGAGATAAGGGAGGAAAATACATCTTGCTAAAAGGTACCATAGGCAATGAAGCAATATCAGCACTAAATGTATATGCGCCAAGTGGTATAGCATCCAAATTCTTAAAGGAAAAGTTAAGTGCGTTACAGAAAGAAATACAAATCAAAACTATATTAGTGGGGGACCTCAACTGTCCCTTCTGAGAACTGAATAAATCCAACCAAAAAATAAACAAGAAAGAAACTAAGGAGGTAAATAGAACTTTAGAAAAGTTAGATGTGACAGACCTTTGAGGAAGACTGAGTGGGAACAAAAAGGAACATACCTTTTTCTCAGAAGCACATGGCACCTACACCAAAGTTGACCACATAATATGACATAAAAACATCAAAGTCAAATATAGAAAGGTAGAACTATTAAATATATTCTTTTCAGATCATAACACAATAAAAAATTACTTTTAACAAAGGTCAGTGGAAAGATAGATTCAAAATTAATTGGAAAGTAAATAAGCTAATCATAAAGAATATGTGGGTCAAAGAACAAATCATAGAAACAATAATTTCTTTAGAGACAATGACAATAATGAAACAATGTAATAAAAGCATCCAAAGCAATGTTTAAGGGAAATTTTATTTCTCTGAATTCTTATATTAACAAAATGTAAAAAGAACAGATCAATGAATTGGGCATGCAACTAAAAAAAAAAAAGAACAAATTAAAAATCCCCAACTAAGCACCAAATTGGAAATCCTGAAAATCAAAGGTGAGATTAACACGATTGAAAGTACATAAATAAATAAATAAATCTATTGCTCTAATAAATAAATCTAGGAGTTGGTTTTATGGGAAAAAACAATAAGATAGATAAACCATTGATTAATTTGATTTTTTAAAAAGAAAGAAGAAAACCAAATATCCAGTATCAAAAATAAAAAGGGAGAAATCACCACCAATGAAGAAGAAATTAAAGCAATCATTAGGAAATATTTTGCCCATTCATATGCCAATAAGTCTGACAATCTGAGTGAAATTGATGAATATTTACAAAAATTAAATTACCTAGATCAATAGATCAGTAAATAGAATGCCTAAATAACCCATCCTAGAAAAAGAAATCGAACAAGCTATTAACAAACTTTCTAGGAAAAATCCCCAGATCGGTTTCCGAGTGAATTCTACAACATTTCCAATTCTATATAAACTATTTGGAAAAATAGGTGAAAAAAGATGACTACCCAACTCCTTTTATGACACAAGTATGGTTCTGGTACCTAAACCAGGAGGATCTAAAACAGAGAAAGAAAATTATAGACCAATTTCCCTAATGATTATCAATGCAAAAATTTTTAAGAAAATACTAGCAAGGCAATATATCACTATATAGCAATGTAGCAATATATCACAAGGATAATACACTATGACCAGGTGGGATTTATACCAGTGATATAGGATTAGTTCAATATTAGGAAAACTATCAATGTAATTAACCATATCAATAACAAAACCAACAGAAGTCAGATGATTAAACCTTTTGACAAAAAATAGTACCCATTCTTACTAAAAAACACTAGAGAGCATAGGAATAAAAGGAACATTCCTTAAAATGATAAGCAGTATCTATCTCAAACCATCAGCAAGCATTATGTATAATGGAAATAAGCTAGAAGCTTTCCCAATAAGATTGGGGTGAAACAAGAATGCCCATTGTTACCACTATTATTCAATATAGTACTAGAAATAATAACTGTAGCAATAAGAAAAGAAAAAAAAAGAAATAGGAGTTAGAATAGGGAATGAGAGGAAAAAAATTATCACTCTTTATAGATGATATGACGATATACTTAGAGAATCCTAGAGAATCAACTAAAAACTACTTGAAATAATTAACAACTTTAGAAAGTTTCAGGATGTACGATAAATCCATGTAAATCATCTATATTTCTTTATATGACCAACAAAGCCTAGCAGCAAGAGATAGAAATAGAAATCTCATTTAAAATAACAGTAAACAATATAAAATACTTTGGAGTCTACCTGACAAGACGAACACAGACAGTATATGAACACATTTACAAAACACTTTTCACACAAAGTCAAATCTAAACAATTGGGAAAATATTAGTTGCTCATGGCTAGGCTGAGCCAAAATAACAAAAACAACCATGCTGCCTAAACTCATTTACTTATTCAATGCCATACCAACCAAACTACCAAAAAATTATTTAATAGAGCTGGAAATAACAACAGCAACATTCATCTGGAATAACAAAAGGTTAAAAATATCATGGGATTAATGAAAAAAAATACAAAGTAAGATGGCCTAGCAATATCAGATTTCAAAGTATAAAAGCTATGTAAGTATATGTGTGTGTGTGTGTCTGTGTGTGTATGAACTATAAGGCAGTAATCATCAGAACTATCTGGTACTGCCTAAGAAATACAGTGGTGGATCAGCCGAATAGATTAGGCGCACAAGACACAGTAGCCAATGTCCATAGTAACCTAGTTTTTGATAAACTCAAAGACCCTAGCTTTTGGGATATGAACTCACTATTTCACAAAAACTGCTGGGAAAATTAGAAAATAAGAGTACATAAACTAGGTATAGATCAACATTTCACACCATATACCAAGATAAGATCAAAATGGGTGAATTATTTAGATATAAAGGGTGACACTATAAGCAAATTAGAAGGTCAAGGAATAGTCGGTACCTGTAGGATCTATGGGGAGGAGAAGGATTCGTGACCAAACAAAAGACAGAGAGCATTACAAAATGTAAAATAGATATTTTTGATTATATTAAATTTTTAAAAAAAGCTTTTATGCAAACAAAACCAATGTAACTGAGATTAGAAGAAAAGCAGAAAGCTGGGAAACAATCTTTAAAACAAATGTCTCTGATAAAGGCCTCATTTCTCAATATATAGAGAACTGATTCAAATTTATAAGAATACAAGCCATTCTTCAATTGATAAATGATCAAAGCATATGAACAGTCAGTTTTCAGATGAAGAATTCAAAGCTATCTATAGGTATATGAAGACGTGCTCTAAATGACTTTTGATTAGAGAAATGCAAATTTAAACAGCTCTGAGGTACCACCTCACACCTATCAGGTTGACTATGACAAAAGAGGAAAATGACAAATGTTGGAGATGATGTGGGAAAATTGGTACACTAATGCATTGTTGGTGGAATTGTGAACTGATTCAACAGTTGTGGAGAGCACTCAAAAGTCAACCAAACTGTGCTTATCCTTTGATCCAACAATACCACTATTACTTTTGTATCCCAAAGAGATCATTAAAAAGGGGGAAAGGGCTTACATGTGCAAAAATATGCATAGCAGCCCTTTTTGTGGTGGCAAAATACTGGAAATTGAGGGGATGCCCATCAATCTGAGTATAACTGAGCAAGCTGTTTTATATGACTGTAATGAATATTATTGTGCAATAAAAAATGAGGAACAGACAGATTTCAGAAAAACCTAGAAAGACATATATGAACCAATGCAAAGTGAAATGAGCAGAAACAGGAAAACATTGAACACAGTATTAGCAACAATGCATGATGCTTAACTATGCATAACTCACTTCTTCTCAGCAACACAATGATCTAAGACAAGTACGAAGGACCCTTGAAGGACAATGCTATTGATAGCCAGATAAATAACTGATGGACTCTGAATGCAGATCAAAGCATCTTTTTTTACTTGCTTTATTCTTTTTTTTTTCCTTTTGATATATTTCTTCTTTAACAACTGTGAGTAATATGGAAATATGTTTTACATGATAGCACATGTATAACCTATATCAAATTGCCTACCATTTTTGAAAGAGGGGAGGGCAGGGAGGGAGGTAGAAAAGATTGAAACTCAAAATCTTCTAAAAGTAAATAAAAAAATCTTCTAAAAATTGTTTTGACATATAATTGGGGAAGAATAAAGCACTGTCAAAAATAAAAAGTAATAAAATCAATGTGCAGAAATTATTTGCATGCTTTCTAAGTTAATATAGATTATAATTTATAAAGAGGGGTGAAATTAGAAAAAGTAGAAAAGAATGACCAATGGTACCTAAAGATTTCCTGTGACACTGGCCAAAAGATTTAAAAATTTTTTATTAAATTATTTCGATTAATCAACAATCACTTCCATAAGCTTTTGAGTTTAAAATTTTTCTCCCTCTCCCTCCCCAAGACAGTATGCAATCTGATAATGGCTTTACATATAGATTCCTATTAAACATATTTTCACATTCGTCATGTTGTAAGGCAAAATTAGAATAAATAGGAGGAACCACCAGAAAGAGGGAACAAAACCAAACAGAAGGAAAAAATGGCAAATAGTATGCTTTGATACACATTCAAACTCTATAGTTCTTTCTTTGCGTGTGGATAGCATTTTCCATCATGAGACTTTTGGAGATGTCTTAGATCCTTGCATGGCAGAGAAGGGCTATGTCTATCAAAGTTAGCCATAACACAATATGGCTGTACAACGTACAACGTTCTCCTGGTTCTGCTCACTTCACTCAGCATCAATTCATACAAGTCTTTCCAGGTTTTTCTGAAATGCACCTGCTCATCATTCTTATAGCACAATAGTATTCCATTACATTCATATACCACAACTTGTTCAGCCATTCCCCAGTTGATAAGCATCCCCTCAATTTCCAATTCTTGGCCACCACAGAAAAAGCTGACATAAATATTTTTGTACATGTGGGTCCTTTTCCCATTTTTATGATCACTTTGTGATACAGTCCTAGAAAGGTTATTGTTGGGTCAAAGGGCATGCACATTTTTATAGCCCTTTGAGCATGGTTCCAAATTGCTTTCCAAAATAGTTGGATCATTTCACAACTCTACCAAAAAGCAAAAATACTTTAAAGGAGGATAATCCTATTTAAAAAGGTGTCTGATTCCTGTAGTTCTAGGATGACTCATGTATAGAATGGAATGTAAAATGTAAATATTGAGCTGTAGGCTTAATGTGGGATAAAAGTAAATGTTCTCTTTTCTTTAAAGATCTACTGTTTGAAAGAAAATTGAGAATACAAATGTGAGCAATGGAAATGATGGAAGTGATTTTGTAGCTGTTATTTTTTTTTTAATTTTGGACTTTAATCTTTTCTAAATCTATATGATTCATCTGATATGACTCTATTTGTATGCATGTCTATATGTAATTCACTCAGGCAGCTAGGTGGCATAGTGTATAGAATACCGGGCATGGAGTCAAAAGACTCATCTTCCCGAATTCAAACCTGGCCTCTGACACTTACTGAAATGAATGTGAGACCCTGGGCAAATCATTTAACCCTGTTCGCCTTGGTTTCCTCATCTGTAACATAAGCTAGGGAGGGAAATGGCAAACCACCCTAGTATGTTTGCCAAGAAAACCATAAATGGGATCATGAAGAGTTGGACGTGACTGAAAAATAACTGATAAATAAATGGAATACACATTCTAGCTAAGAAGTATAAATTAGTTGAGGAAGAGGGTGGGAAAGAGTACCTACAAAAGAGTTAACTTGAAATCTCAGGGCAAAATATTGAAAAAAGGAGGAACTTCTTAAAATGGCATTACACAGTCACCCTAGTCTTATCACATTATCTTGTTCCTCTCATTATCTAGGCATAAAACAACATTTTCAGGGATCTTACTCATTAAAAAAACATTTGTAGTTTATAAATGTTATAGTTTGCTTGCAATTTCTCATTCCTCTTTTGAGGTTATATATAGAATGAAAATTAAGAAGCAAAAATTCAGGAATCCAAAAACATGTATAAAGAACATATGGCATCGAATTAATTTGCACTGAACTCTGGAGCATTCTTAAAAACCTTATTAGCAAAATCCATAATTATTTAAAAGAGATTGACTTAACTATCCATACTAGAAAAAGGTAGTGGATGAGAAATGTTTATTGTCCAGTTGCCTGTGGAGCTGAATGAATTGATTGATTATAAGATCAAAAAGTAATAGATTTAAATGTGGGGACTTTAGAGACCATTTGGTCCAACCTCCTTATTTTAAAGAATTGAGAGACTTGAGACCTAGAGAGATGGAGTAATTTTCCCATAATCCCACCAGTAATGAGTGGAAGAGCTGGGATATGAACTCTGATGCTAAACCCAGTGCTCTTTCCAGTGCATGGGGAGCCTATGAAGGAATTTATCAATACATACATCTTTGACTAATGCTACAGATGGATAATGAGCTGGGTTTAAAGTTGAGGGGAGGAAAATGAGCGAATAGAATTACATTTAATGATCAGAAGCTGCTCACTGCCACCAAAGTCCATCTCCTTAATACTCAAATTAGCATGTTGATTCGATGTGGTTGTGAATCATGTGGCAATATAATCCCAGAGGAGTCTGACTTTCAGTGGACCTGAATGGCAATGGAAAGTCAATGGAGGATAATATCAATGGCAAGGACAAGTAGGTGGTACAGTGGATAGAGCACTAGGCCTGGAGTCAGGAAGACTCATCTTCCTGAGTTCAAATCTGGCTTCCAACACATGTTAGCTGTGTGACCCTGGGCAAGTCACTTAACCCTGTTTGCTTCAGTTTCTCATCTGTAAAATAAGCTGGAGAAGGAAATGGTAAACCACTCCAGTATCTTTGCCAAGAAAACCCCAAAATGGGGTCATGGAAAGACTGAACAACAACAACAACAATGTGAGAAGTAGTTTAAGATAATTTCCCAGGACACGTATATTCAAAAAAAAATCTTAATGTGGTGAGGATAAGGGATAATGGATGTCTGTTGTTGTTTTTGAAATATTTGAACAACCAGAAAAGAAAATGCCCGTTGTGTTAGCCGGATCTTCAGTGGACGATTGGCAGATGGACAGATGATAATTGCATCCACTGCAAAAGCAGGGAAAGGTGGTAATCTTGCTGATAGAGCCAGTATCCACAATGATGAGATCGCAGTCATAGAAAAGCAATTAGAAACAGTGTGGATTAGTGGATAGAGCACCTAACTTAAAATGAGGAACTAAGCCTGTTTCCAACACTTATGAGATGTGTGACCCTTTACACGAGGGGGTTGGAATTGATAGCTCTCAAAGCTCTTAGCTTTAAATCAATCATTCTATGAACTAAGAGGAAGATAATGATGAGGGACCCTAGTTTACAGGAAAGATTGTATCAGAGTATAAAATGTGGTTATTTGACTCACAGGCTATGTTGATTTAGGCTGATGCTATACATAAAATAAAAGATCTGTAGATTTAATTACTGCAGCATATATTCCAGGGTTTGAAAACGCTTGTATAACCCAACAAATAATTCAAGAGATTTTGCAAAATTAACTGAATAACTCCAGAGGGCTTTACATATCTAAAATATTAATAGGAAACTCAAGAATGAAATTTCATCACATACCCACATTTTTTAGATATTCCTTTCCTAATAAATACGTTCCTAGGTTTTAATATACTGTCGGTATTACTGGTGTGCATCCGAAAAGATCTGGGCAAATCATCATGTCATGTATGAATCTATAAAGTATAAATCATATTTTAGGTTGATAGAGTGCAGCTCTGTTTGCAAAAGATATTTCTGAGATGTTTTACAACACTCTGCTAATGGAGCATGGGCCATAAGAATGAATTGAAAAGCATTATTTATTGCAATGCAGAATAGCTCTAACATTCTGTCTCTTAATGTTTCAGTGCCTAGAATAAGAGTGCAGCATGAAAGAGACTGCCATTTAGCCCATTAGTGTTTTCCAGTAGAAATTTTTGAATGAGTCTTCTACAATTCTAGTACTCAAATAAAAAAATGGTTATCCCTAAAACTGAATTCCAAGTGAATGAGAGGAAAAGACAATTATGGATAGCTTTAAAAGTGGCTTTAAATGTTGATACGAAGAATTGATTGTCTGACTTAGTTCATTTAACATTTTGGCTCTGGAACACAGAACTTTCCAAATAGAAACAGACTGAAGTTAATGTTCTAACAAAGTGGTAAGAGTTTCATTCATTCATCAAATATGTATTGAGCATCCCAAGGTCCAAGTCACCATGCTTGGTTTGGAGGAAGATAAAAAGAGACATGAGACATCACAGCTTCCCTCTAAGAGTTTACGTAGTTAAGGGGATAATAATCACAAATATAAAATAATTAAAAGGTGGATAATCTCTAACTATGTTAGTTGTGACTCTGGTTAGGGATAGGGGCTAAAACTTTGATTTCATTGTTGGGAGCAACTCCCAGATGATGAAATTCATTCTACCAATTCACGCTTATATCTTCTCTAAAACGTCAAGCCATAGAGATTTGCCTAAACCACTAAGCAATTAAATGACTTGTCGGTGGTCACATAGTCAATATGTATCAGAGACCAGTCTTGAACCCAGATTTTCCTAATTTTGAGGTATCCTCTGTACTACTCACACTGCCTTATGAGAGGAGAAATCAGTAGAGCAATGAGATCACCAAAGTAATGATAATAATAATAATAATAATAACAATGACAATAACAATAACAACAACAATAATAATGACTAACATTTATATAGCACATACAATGTGCCAGGCACTGTTAAGTTCTTTACAAATAGTTCGGTAAGGCTTCATGACAGTGATGGACCCTCAAGTAGGCCATAATGAGTGGAATTGGAGCAAGCACTGGAAACCAGAAAGGATGTTTCAGATATTCAAGCAGGCAATAGATTATGTGTATAAGCAAAGATTCCAAAAATGTCATAGGCAGGCACCAATTAGTAGATCTGCCTGACCACAGTGAAGGCTGCAGTTAGGCCATTATCCAGAGAAATTGGACAGGTAGTGCAATTGGTATATGTATTAAAGGTCAGAGAGTGGCATTGGGATATGACTGGCAATAGGAAGGCACAGCAGGTCCTTGAGCAAAGGGGTAATAATAAAAAGGTGTTTTAGAAAGATTAGTCTCAATGATGAGCAAGACTGACCAGACAAAGGAAAAACTAGTAACAGAGATGCTCTTGGTCTATTTTAGTAATTCAATCATCCAAGTACCATCTTAGGAGAGACTGAATCCAAGTGGTGGAAGGAGAGAAAGCGAGTTGTCAATGGGGATGTTATGACAGACCAAAGTAGAGAGGAGGACTTTCAAAGGATGAGTCAAAAAGGATCAGTGACAGAACAGACATAGGGAATGAAAGACAAAAAAAGAATGCAAAATGACTCCAAGATATCTCATTTGGCAAATGGAAAGAATGATTGTATCGCTAACAGCACATGCTGCTTGGAAAGAAAGCCAGGGCTTTTCAGGCCCAAATTTTGGAAACATTCTTTAATGTGCATCAATCAGCAAATGCCCAAGGGGAGATGAAATCCCTGCTTTTGAAACAGGAGACCCTTTCCTGAAGTTTTGCATGTGATCAACCTATGAATAAAAATGTATTAAACATTTGTTAAAAAAAAAAAAAAAGGCCCAGTGCTAAGTGCTGGGGACACAAAGACAAAATCAGGACAGCCCCTGACCTCAAGGAGCCTACATTCTATCCAGGGAGTCCATATGACAGTACAGACAGGATGCAACCAAACCAGACACAGGGCAAATGTGGGCGGGAGGTGCTAGCAGATAGGGATCCAGGAAAGTCCCCCCACCCCACAATCAAAGAGTAGGCAGTTGACCTGAGCCTTGAAGGGAACCAGAGATGCCAAAAGGTAGAAATAGCTTTCCAGATTCAATGAAGGTAGCTTGTGAACGTCCATGTAGAACACAGAGTTGAATGTGCTCTTACTCTCTGAGTGCAGTGGGGGGAAGGTACTGACTTTGGCAAAAGCTCTGAGATATAGGAAGAGTGTGATACTGCCAAATTCCTTCACCTTATAGAACCTCTGTCTTCTACTCTACAAAATGGGGCAAGTGATACTTTTATTCCTACCTCATTGGACTCCTGTGAAAGAAGAGCTTTCTAAATCTTGAAATAAGTTGGAATCATTTTTCTGCCAGGCCCCTTGGAAAATGTAGGCACAATAAATTTGGGAACATTCATTCCTCGGCATGAGTCTAAAGTGAATCAATACTCAAGATTGTCAATTTAAATGGCACAAACCTCCATTCCATCCATTCCCTTTATTCAAAACACATCCTACTTACTAACTGTGTGACCCTGAGCAAGTCACTTAACCCTATTTGCCTCAGTTTTCTCATCTGCAAAATGAGCTGGAAAAGCAAATGACAAACCATTCCAGTGTCTTTGCCAAGAAAACCCCAAATGGGGTCATGAAAAGTCAGACATGACTAAAACAATTGAACAACAGCAACTCTGACTCCAGGACCAAATACTGGATTTAGAGTCAGGAAAACCTAATTTTAATCCTGCCTTAGTTATTAGCTATGTAACCCTTATAAAGTCACCTTACCTATTTATCAGTATGGGTTTCCTTATCTGTTAAATTGGGATAATAGAGCCTACGTCACAGAGTTGTTGTGAAGATGAAATGAGAAACCATATGTAAAGCATATGGCAAACCTTAAAGCCTTGTCCACTGTATTATACTCCCTCCATCTTATATGTGTACATATTTCTCTCCCAATAGAGTGAATCCTTGAGGGCAAGTGCTATTTCATCTGTGTCTTTGTATCTCCAATGCCTAATAAGGTATTAGACATATAGGAGGTCCCTAGTAAGTGCTTGTTGATTGATTTATCATATATGAAGAGCTATGATGATTATAAGGTGTTATTATTACTATCAAAAAGCCAGAGTGGTGGAATACCATTTCATTTTTTTTTCTTAGCAACAAGTAACTAAGGAGACTACAGCAAACACAACATAGTATTCACATTGTTAAGTAAGAAGCGGGCTTTGCTCCCTAAGTGTCCATAATGCAATCAAGATCAACCCAGTCGAGCAATTTTTAAGGTCCCAGGGCTTGCTAAGAGAAGAAATGGGGGGGGGGGCATTTTTCTCTCCCTTGAAAAACAATGCTGAGAAAGGAGTGAATACAAGTGAAAAATGGAGCCTGCCCTGAAAGAGATCCTGGAGGGATCTCTGAGTGTTGCATTCTGGTAAATGAATTCATCAAAACCTTAGATTACTTTCATTTCAATGGGTAGTCAAGAATCCTTCAGGAGTTTGCTCAATATGCAATTAATCTCATTTTTATTACACAGCATTATGTTGTGGGGACATCTTTGGGGGAGCAAAAGAATAGAATAATTCTTTCCAGGGCCCTCCAGAGAGAAAGCTGTTCTCTATCTGCTTGTAAGGACTTCAAGTTTGGCCCCATTTCCAAGGTGCATGACTGCCTTTGGCCTAAAGTGAGCTCCATTCTTTCCTTTATGTCAGAGAAGATTAGCTTCTTTCCAAAAAGGAAAATATTTCTCTGAGGGGAATGAGAACAATTTTAAGTATTGCTCAGCAAAAGAACTGCATCCTGCATTGGAACAGCAAGATATAAGGAGAAGAGTACTAGGTCTGAGTTCAGGAGAGATCTTGATTCAACCCCATCTACATCAATTGCACAATAGTTAGAATGTTGGCCTGAGAGTCAGATAGACCTCAATTCAAATATTTGTGCCAGTTCTTACTAGCAGTGTGACCTTGGGCAAGTCACTTAACCCCTCCCAGCTACAATCCCATCATCTGTGAAATGGATATAATTATAGCACCTACCTTTTAGAGTAGTCCTAAGTGTCAAATGAGATAATGTATGTCAAGAGCTTTGCAAACTTTAAAGTGCTCTATAGATGCTAGCTATTATTATCATTATGATAAATTGGCCCCTACATCTCAGTTTTCTCAGCTATAAATTGAGTATAATTGTTACTACCCCTTGGGGTTCTGGGGAGGATCAAATGAGTTAATATTATGTTGTCATCTGTAAAGCTTGCGGTACTACATAAATGTCAGTTATAATTACTGCGAGAGAAGCTACTCATGAGCTTCTGGTCACTCTGATGGGCAAGGCCTTATGGTCCATTTGGCATTATTCAGTAGCATCCTGGAGTTCTGTTTCACTATGTAGGGATGAGAATGTGTCCCTACCTATGATTCCCATTACTGATTAGAAATATGTGTGTGTGTGTGTGTGTGTGTGTGTATTAGAATCTCAAAGAGATGATTCAGCATGTTAAATGGAAAATTGGCCTTAAAACCAGAAAGACCTGGGTTCATATTTCTACTTTGACATAGACTGTGTGATTCTGGGCAAGTCATCATTATCCTCTGGGCAGCTCTTCAAGACCAGTTACATAGAATGTGCTAGATTGCTTTGATAGAAGGAGTTTCCTTCCCTGGGAGTTCCCTATACCTATGAAGTCACAGGGTTAGGGTTAGTCCCTATCCTTTATGATCTCAGGTGTTTTTTGTATTGTTTTGTTTTATTTATAACATTTGTCCTTCTGAGACAGGACTATTGTACTCGCCTTTCTTTTAGACTTAGCCTCCTAATTAGTTTCTCGGCTTCCAGTTTCCCTAAACCAATCCATCTTGTATACAACCATTAAAAGAATCTTCCTAAGACCTAAATTTTTCCAAGACATTCTCAAAACCTCATCCATTGGTGGCTCCTTGTTGCTTCTAGGCTTAAAAACAAAGGCTTCACAGCGAAATTGAAGACCTTCAGCTGCATGGAAAGGCTATTTTCCCAGACTTATTTGATGAATCTCCTTTACCCACTCTATACTGTAGCCAAACTGGACCACCATTGTATTGGACGTTTCATACCCTTCCCCAATGCATTTGTGTCTCATCTTTAGCTCAGAGTCCTTATGTTCCTTCAAGGCTTAGTTCAATTGTCACCTCCCCCAGGAAGCCTTTCCTGATTTCTCTCCATTGTTGGTGTTCTCCCCACTCTGCAAATTAATTTGTATTTATTTCCCTCTCTATACATATACCCCTCCATTACCCATTCCTCTTGCTGTTCAATTCTTTCTGTTGTGTCCAACTCTTCATGACCCCATTTGGGGTTTCTTGACAAAAATAATGCAGTGGTTTGCCATTTACTTCTCCATCTCATTTTACAGATGAGGAAACTGAGGCAAACTCAGTGAAGTAACTTGCTCAGGGTCATGCAACTACTAAGTGTCAGATGCCAGGTTTGAAGTCAGGTCTTCCTGACTCTAGGCCCAGCACTCTATCCTCTGCATCACGTAGCTGCCCTCCCCACTCCTACCCCAAAGCCAGGTAAACTCCTTCAGGACAAAGGGTTTGTTTTTTGTTTATTTTTTGCATCCATGAGGCTAGACAGAGTATGTGTGTGTGTGTGTGTGTGTGTGTGTGTGTGTGTATGTATGTATATGTATGTGTGTATATATGTATATGTATATATGTATGTATATGTATATATGCATGTATATGTATGTGTATGTATATGTGTATATATGTATATATAATTATAACAATAATAAATGATAATAGTGCTATTATTATCCCCTTTTTGCAGATGGGTTGTGTCTTACAGAAGTTAAATTACTCACACAGGATCTCAGAGTCAATAAATATCTGGGGCAGAATTTAAATTCAGGCTTTCCTGACTACAAGTCCAGTCAATCTAACCAATATTATAGTCTGTTTGTTGAATTTCATCATGCTATTTATACTTGATGCAATAGTCAACACTAAGAGGAAGTATGGCACTGTGGGTGGCATGCTACCATTTGCATCAGGATGATCTGGGTTCAGACTCCATCTCAGAAACTTGTGGTTGTGTGACCTCGTGAAAGTCATTTAACATTTCTGAGCCTCAACTACATATGAAATGGGGATGTAATAGCACCTCCACCAAAGGATGGTTGTGAAGATCAAACAAGATAATGTACCTAAAGTGTTTTGTAAACCTTAATGTGCTATGTAAATGCCAGCTGTTATCACTACTGCTCATTTTCACAATTCTTAAAGAATTCTGGTTTTTTTTCTAAAAGTGGCTCAATTTTAGAATTGATGCAATGACTTCATCTAGAAATTCAATCAAAGAAAACACAACCTCACTTGACTAAAGGTTATCTTTGCTATTTTAAAAATGGCAACAGTGCTGAAAATTTTTTGGAATGAATTTATCTCCTTTAGAATGAAGCATTCTCAAGCCATAGGTAATTTCTTTTTTTTATAATTTAACATTCTATTTTTCCTTAACTACATGTTTAAAAAAAACAGTTTTAACATTCCTTTTTTTTTTTCAAAATTTGAGTTCCAAATTCTCTTCCTCCCTTACTTGCCACCCCCCCCCCATTGAGCAGTCAAGAAAAATAGAGAAAGTAAAGAAAAGTCTGCTTGATCTTCATTCAGGCTCTGGCAGTTCATTCTCTAGAGATGGACAGCATCTTTCTTCAAAAGTCCTTTAGAATTATCTTGGATCATTGTACTGATGAGAATAACTAAGCTATTCGTAGTAGATCAACATACAATATAGCTGTTACTATGTACAATGTTCTCCTAGTTCTGCTTGTTTCACTCTGCCTCAGTTCATGTAAGTCTTTCTGGGTTTTCCTGAGATCATCCTGCTTGCCATTTCTTGAAAGCAAAATAATATTCCAATACAATCATATGCGACAATTTGTTCAGTCATTCCCCATTTGATGGACATCACCTCAATTTCCAATTCTTTGCTGCCACTAAAAGAGCTGCTATAAATATTTTTTTCACTCATAGGTCCTTTTTGTTTTTGTTTTTTATCTTTTTGTGATACAGACCTAGTAATGGTATTGCTGGGTCAAAGGGTATGCATGGTTTTCTAGCCCTTTGGGCATAGTTCCAAATTGCTCTCCAGAATGGTTGAATCAGAATACAACTTCACCAACAGTGCATTAGTGTTTTAATTTTCCCACCAACATTGGATATTTTCCTTTTCTGTCATATTAGCCAATCTGATACGTATATGGTGATAGCTCAGAGTTGTTTTATTTTGTATTTCTCTCATCAATAGTGATTTAGTGCTTTTTTTCTATGACTATAGATAGCTTTGACTACTTTGTTTGGAAACTTCTTGTTCATATTCTTTGACCATTTGTCAGTTGAGTAATGGCTCTTATTTCTATAAATTTGACTCAGTTTTCTATATGTTTGAGAAATGAAGTCTTTATCAGAGAAACTCTCTGTAATTTTTTTTGGCAGTAATGATCACCAACTATGTATTTCACTCCATTCTATTTTCCTTTAATTTATCCTACTCTGTCTCCTTTTACCCCGTCCAAACTCAAAATTGTTTTGCTTCTGACTTTTACCTCCCACAAATTGTTCACTCTTATATAAGCCCTCCCATTCCTTTATCCCCTCCGCATACTTTCCTGTATGCTAAGATAGATTTCTGCACCCAGTTGAGTGTGTATGTTATTCTCCCTTTGAGCCAATTCTGATGAAAATAAGGTTCACTGTAAAATGTCTCTTAGGCCTGCTTTACATCAGAAAATTTACCCCATTCTACCTCTCCCTTTCCCCTTCTTCTAGTGCATTCTTCTTTCTCACCCTTTAATGCTATTTTTTGAGATAATCATACCACCACATTCAACTCACACTTGTGCTTTCTGTCTATGTATACTCCTTCTAAATGGCCTAATAATGAGAAAGCTTTTAGGAGTTACAAGTACCACTTTCCCATTTAGGAATATAAACAGTTTAACTTTATTGAATCCCTATGATTTCTCATTCCTGTTTACCTTTTTTTTTATCCTTCTTTTGAATCTTCTGTTTGAAAGTTAAATTTTCTATTCAATTCTGGTCTTTTCATCAGAAATGCTTGAAAGTCCTCTATTTCATTGAATATTCATTTTTCCCCCGAAGGATTATACTCAGTTTTGCTGGGTAGGTGATTCTTAGTTGTAATCCTAGCTCTTTAATCCTCTGGAACATCATATGCCAAGCCCTCCTATCCTTTAATATAGAAGCTGCTAAGATTGCTGTCAATTTCTATTTTATCCTCTGGTTCTAGAATATTATGACAGTTTTCTTTGATAATTTCTTGAAAGATGATGGCCTAGGCTTTTTTTTTTATCATGGCTTTCAGGTAGTTTAATAATTTTAAAATTATCTTTCCTGGATATCTTTTCCAGGTCAGTTTTCCAATGAGATATTTAATATTTTCTTCTATTTTTTGCTTTCTTTTGATTTCATTCGATTGTTTCCTGATGTCCCATAAAGTCAATAGCTTCTACTTGACCAATTCTAATTTTTAAGGATTTTTTTCTTCAATCAGTTTTTGTATCTCCTTTTCCATTTGTCTAATTCTACTATTTTTAAGGAGTTCTTTTCTTCAGTGGATTTTTGTACCTCTATTACCATTTGGCCTATTCTGTTTTTTAAGATATTATTTTCTTCAATTTCTTTTTGTGCCTTCTTTACCAAGCTATTGACTCTTTTTTTTTTCATTATTTTCTTGCATCTCTCTCATTTCTCTTCTCAATTTTCCCTCTATTGCTCATACTTGATTTTTAAAATCTTTTTTTGAGCTGTTCCATGGCATGGAGCCAGTTTGTATTTTTCTCTGAGACTTTGAACATAGGAATTTTGACTTTGCTGTCTTCTTCTGAGCTTGTGTTTTGATCTTCCCTGTCACCATAGTAACTTCCTATAGTCAGAATATTTTTTCTGCTGCTTGTTCATTTGCCAACCTCTTTCTTGACTTTTAACTCTATGTTAAAGTGGGGCTCGGCTTCTAGAGTGGGGGAGTGGAAGGAAGGCACACTCTCTTAAGCTTTAGACTTATTGTGCAGCTGATTATGGAGGTAATTCTGGGGACCTGTAAGTTTTTGGCTCTTCCAAGGTGATGTAATCTAGGGAGAGGTGTGTTTACTACTCTCCTGTACTGTGCAGTAGTCTGTGAGTGACCTCAAGCACTCTTTTCCACCATAGAACTGTGACCAGGGTCCCTGTTCTTCTGCTCCCAGTTCTGATGTGCTAGTGCATTTCCTCACCCTGGGACTGAGACCCAGAACTGGGACCCAGACTCAAGTATAGGCAATGCAGTAGAGTCCTGCCCCCATTGCTAGCAAAGGGACCCCCGTAAATCTCCTTCTGACCAGTTGTCTGACCCCCTTATTGTGTGGGGGCTGTGAGGTCTGTCAACTACCACTGTTGCCACTGATTCAGTTGCTCTGAGGTCTGCTCCTGGTTTGTACTGCCATGGCACTAGACTGTGCTCCACTCTCACCCTGGAGCAATAGGCCTTTCCTGCTGAACTTCTAAACTGTTTTGGGCTGGAAAATTGTTTCATTCTGTCTTTTTGTGGATTCTGCCATTCTACTATTTGTTTAGAGTCATTATTTAAAGGTATTTGGACAGGTTTGGGGGAGAGCTCAGGCAAGCCCCTGCTTTTACTCTGCCGTCTTGGCTCCCAAGCAAGCCATGGGTAATTTCAAATATTTATGAAGAAACAATTCCAACAGCTTGTCACTGAGGAACAGTCGGAGTCAAACAGAAGCATTCTGTGACCTTGTATCCATGACTGGTGGAACAGCTATAAGCCAAAGTTCCCTAGGTATAGAGGCAGAAAGCGATAGGATCAGAAAATGACTCAGCCCTTCCGCAGGCTTGTTAACCTTGCCTAAGGATACTGAAAGTACCGATTCAGTTCACAAAACTGCAGCTTTATGATAAATGGTGGCTGACTGAAGGATGATCTGGAGTGAGGAGAGCCTTGAGGCCGGCAGACCCACCAGCTGGATATTACAATAGTCCATGTTGGAGATGATAAGAACCTACCCTAGAGTGATGGCAGCATCAGAGGAAAGAAGGGACTGGATTCAAGAGATTCTAAGAAGGTGAAATTGATGGACCCTTACCAACTTCTGAGCCATAAATCATCACTATTTTAAAAAATAATTAAATAGTTATAATAGAATCATAAAGTATACTAAATTAACCTGCCTAGGCTCTTCTTTCTCAATTATTTTCAGACCAGCCTTTGTGAGTGTTTGTGGGGTGGTGGTTGTAGAAAGACTGGAAACCCTAGAAAATACAGAAAATGATGGAAAATTAAATAAAAAACAAGTTTGTTCTGCCTTGAGAAAGGAATACATGGATGAAGAAAAACAACAAAACTTAGATCAATGGACAAAAGTTACAAGGAAACTGATTTTGTCAGAATATGGGGGGGGGGAATGAAAAAAGGTACCTCCTCAGGTAGTGAATTCCCCATCACTGATAGTATTAAAGATGGTGCTTCTGGACCACTTGTTGGGGTTATAATAGAGAATTCATGAATTGGACTAGATCATCATTAAGGTTCCTTCCTAAAGTTTTATGATTCTTTAAGCTAAAAATAATCCCATCATTTCTATAAGTAGTTAGACTGGAAGCTCCTCCAGTAGATTGGGAGTTTCTTTCTTTTTATTTTTTTATTAGGCAATTGGGGTTAAGTGACTTGCCCAGGGTCACACAGCTAGTAAGTGACAAGTGTTTGGTCTGAGGCCAGATTTGAACTCAGGTCGTCCTGACTTTAGGGCCGGTGCTCTATCCACTGCACCACCTAGCTGCCCCTAGATGGGGGGTTTCTAAAGAGCAGGAGTTGTCTTTTGACTTTCTTTGTTTCCCCATCACTTAGCATAGTGCCCAGTACATCAGTCAGTCAGTCAATAAATATTTATTAAGTGCCTAATATGTGGTGAGGATACAAAGAAACAAAAAAGATGCTTTCCCTCAAGGAGCTCACAGTCTAATGGGGGTGGGGGGAAGGAAGAGAGAACATGCAAAAAACTGTGTACAAACAAGCTGTATAAAAATAAATTATAACTAAAAACAGAGAATCAAAAATAAAGGGGGACTTAATATATGCTTATTGACTATTCATTGGCTATTTGATAAACTAATATTTAAGGGCACTTGTTATTTATTAGCCACTTGCTATGTGGTTATAGATACTGTGAAGTCAGATTTCACTTCCACCTCATTCACCTTATGAAGCATTGACAGTTGAAAGTAGGGACAAACATAATTTAGAGAAAGGCTAGAAGGGACTAAGAGAAAAGTAAGAAAAGTAAGAGTTGGACCTAGAGTCAGGAAAAGCCTGGATTTGAATTCTATTCTTTCTCCATCCACTGGGACCACCACTAAGCTATAAACCACTCTTTCTTCTTCTGAAAAATGGAGATAACATTTTGTCATGGGGATGAAATAAGCTGCATGTGCAGGACTTTGGAATCCTCAAATTCTTAGGAAGAAATAAAATAGAATGCTGGAATTGGAGTCAGAAATATCTGGTTTCAAATCCTACCTTTGATATTTACTAGGTATGTGACTCTTGGAGAACCAGTTACCTTTGTCAAGCTTCCATTTCCCATCTGTAAAATGGAGATACTTGGACCTGTAGTACCTACCTTGGCCCATTTCTGTGAGGTCAAATGAGATAAATGTCAATGTGTAAATCATTTTACAAACTTTAAAGCTACAGGTACCAATTATTACTAATATTATCAGTCAACAAATATTTATTAAACACTTACTATGTGCAAATAAGTGTGATAAATGGTATTTACAAACATATTAGCTAGTCCTGGGGAGGATCCTAACCCCCTAATTTCCTCTCCCATATCCATAACCCTAGTTCAGGCCCTCATCCCCTCTGGCCTACTGAAATGGCCATCTAATTGGTTTTACTAGCACAAGCCTCTCCCCACTCTGATCTATCTTCTACCCAGCTGCTGAAGTCCAGGTACAATCTAAACCTTCCCCTCAACTCCACAAACTCTAGTGGTCCCTAATCACTGTTAGGATGAAATACAAACTTCACAAGCTGACCTATTCAGAACTTTTCAGTCTTTATATACAGTACTAAACCCTTCTCGTCTCACTTTGTGTTGGCCATACTGGCTTACTTACTGCTCAGCATACTGGCAGCCCTTGTTTCTGTTTCTTCACACTGGTCCTATCCCTCAAATGTCCTCTCACTTCTCTTTTACTTCTTGGAATCCCTAATTTCCTTATCTGTTATGATATATTGCACTCATGAAATTGGTCAAAATAAACATATGCTAGAGACTGAGAGGAGAAATCAATCCATATGTCATAAAGCTCTCTCTTTACCTTTTATTTGTACTTATAATGTATCATAACTGTAAATGTGTTACATGAATCTACCAGCCAATGAACTCCATAAGATTTGTGCTTTTCTTTCTAAATTTTATATGTGCAGAGAACATAGTAGACACTTAATGTCTAAGACCTAATTGAATTTATTCTTTAATTGAATTAATTTATTCTAAGAAACGAATGCATGTTTCTTAGGAACATCAATATAGACCTAAAAGGGATTTTAGTTGCCCTGCCCCTTTTTAGAGATGAAGAAACTGAGGTCCATAGTGAAGTGACTTATCTAAGGTCACATAAGTAGTAGATAATAGAAATTAATTAAGACTCTGGTTCTCTGATTCCATACTTAGCACTCCTTTCATTGAAACCACAATCATCTGATATTTAGGTTGCACAAAAACAGTTCTCTGGGACAGCTAGGTGGTATAGGATACAGCACTAAGCCTGGAGTGAGGAAGACTGGAGTTCAAATCCAGCCTCAGACACTTGCTAGCTGTGTAACATTGGGCAAACTATTTAATCTCTGTCTGTCTTAGTTTCCTCAACTGTAAAACTAGGATAATAATAGCACTTTCCAGAGTTGTTGTGAGGATCAAATGAGATATTATTTGTAAAGACACAGTGTCTGGCACATAGTAAGGACAATAAAAATGTTAATTTATTTTATTATTATTCTTTCCTCAAAGTATACACACACACACACACACACACACACACACACACACAGAGTTTCAGTCCCGACAATACAAAGCCCTGTGTCTTGACTACACAAAGACTTTGAACATGTAAAAGGACTGTGTGCGAACAGGATAAATTATCAAATTCTCTGTTTCATGCCTCAAGATACTGAGAGAATAATCATTCCTTCCAGCTGTGATTTCCACTTCTTTCCTTCTTTACATAGTCTCACCATGTACTTCTTTTATACTTGACAGATGGACAACATTATCAGCCTTTCTGACAATAATTATGTAGCTTCCAAATAATAGCCATTAAATTAGGTGCATTTAATCCCTATTTATTTGCAATTACATGGTCATGATATGCTTCGGGAGGTAACACCAAGTCATATATTATAACACAGAGCCTAGAAAACTCAGAATTTTAATGAAAAGAAAAATTTAGGGAGTAAAAGGGAAAGAAAGCAGAGGGAGAAGGTGAAATTCAAGTTCTTATTCATGAACAAATATATCCTAACTTGTTTGTTCCTTTGATATCCATGGTTGGAAAACTATTTATGAAAATACAATGAGGCCATGTATATAGGCAAGGCTAACACCCTTTATTGTCTTTTAAATTTTGTACTTTGTATTTTTAAGTAGTAATTGGAAAATAGTACCTAGTAGTTCCTTTGTTTTTTTTTGGGGGGGGAGGTGTTCCCTTTTATTGTAGGTCTCATACTATATACATATTATTTTAGTTGAAGCCTCCATCCAATATTAACATGAATTTTGCATAATAATTTCAGGCTTAACACACAATTAATCCAGAATTACATTTAAATCAAATACCAATTAGCAACAACTAATGAACAAAGCCAGAAGTTTAATAGACGACAAATGGAAAGTCAAGTCATGAGGTACTTCGTGTATTTTTCATGTGCAAATGTTTCATTATTTTATAAAACATTTCAAAATTGTTTTTTATTTTTAATTTAAAAATATTTAGTTGTTTCTATTTTAGTTCACAAAAAGTAATTTTGTGAAAAAACACTATTTCAAATCCAAATAAGTAATAGAGAGATGAGCAGTGTGGTATGATGGATAGAGGACTAGTCCTAGAGTCAGAAAGATTTGGATTCCAGATATGCTTCTGATGGGTACTACCTATGTAACCAGAGGTTAACCATTTAATGTTTCAGTACCCTAGCAGCTTTCTCGTACAAGAATCAATAAATAGAAGTTAAAAAAATAGCTAAGCACCACTTGTGTGCCAGGCACAATACTAGGCACAAATAAAGTGAAGCAATTTCTGCCTCTAAGGAGATTACATTCTAACAGAAGAAAACAATACATAATAGTGAGTAGTGACCAAGGAATGAAGTTTGTCTAGAGAGTCATAGAAATGGTGGGAGAAGTCATAGAACTGTCCATGGTCATACCCTTTCTAGTAACAATGGCAATACTGATTTGATTACTACTCCCAGAACAAAAGGTGGAAACCAATGAGGTGGAGGAGACAGCAAGACAGATGTCTAGATGCCCAGGTAAAACTAGGTTTCCTGAGTGATAAAGGCATGAGATGTGGAGTATATCTGGGGCCAGCTACATAAAGTAAATTAGGTGAATTTGTACTTAATTACCAATCAAAACAGCTCATCCCCAAGACATAGCTCTAAAATTGAATGGATCAATTCACCAGAGGCATAGCCTGTGGAGGCAGATGACAACATGCCCAGGTAGGCCTAGGGTTCCTGGTGGATGAGTGGCTAGGTCTATAAGTTACCAGCTGACTTACTGGTCTATATCCATAAAGGGAATTTCCATCCTAGCATGCCCCACCCCAAGAAAATCAAAGATCACCCTTTCCCCCATGCTCCCTATGGGAAAACTATTTAAAGAAGTACAGATATTTCAAAAGGAGATGACAAGTACCAAAGGCAGGCTCTAAACATATAATTAAAATGCCAGGTTTCTAAAATTTTACTCTGCTGTTTTTGTTTTTTGTTGTTTTTGGTTTTGGTTTTTTTTTTTCAGACATTTTATCATTAAACCTGGATTGACTGTCCAAGTTAACCAACTAACTTTGCAGATGGGCCAGAATGATAGCTAGAAAGAAAAAATAATAATAATATATGGAAAATCAATAAATTCAGTGAACACAGATAGACATGATTTAAGTCTCTTACTTCATCACATAAAAGGGTACACATAGGGACTACTTAGCATCTTTTTCTTTATGAAAACTCTCCTGACTAACAGATGGAACACACATTATGGCTGGATGCCTAGTCAATCCCCTCTGAAGGGCCATTATCTTTTTTTAAAATTTTAAGATAAGGGCATTTCTCTACTGCTGTCTTTTAAAAAAATAGAATATGTAGCACAGGTATGCTACTAGTAAAGGCAGTGTGATGTATAGATTATCCAGAAGAAAATTATCAGGGTACTTAAGGACCCCAAGACTATTTCACATGTGTATTATTTGAAGGAAATAGACTTGTATTAGCTGGAAAAAAGAAAACTCAGAGGTGACATGATAGCTGTCTCAAATATTTAAAGTTCTGTTATATAGGAAAAGGATTATAACCATTCTGCTTGGCTCCAGAGATCAACACTATTCATGAAAGCTGCAGAGAGGTAGAATAAGGTTTCATGTAAGATGTATCCAGGCTACCTGTAGAAATGTGCCAGGGAGATGCAGGAGAACTAAAGATTAGACGTATATAGGTCATAATGGAAAACCTTGCAGGTCCTTCTGGTTTCCACTGGACTTGAAAGAGATGTCCACAGAAAGTGGTCAGACACATGCTTTAAGAGAGAATCATTTTGGAAGCTGAGTGAAGTGCAGAAAAACTCACAGCAGCAAGACCAAGCAGAAGACTACTGCAGTAGTCCAGGTAAGAAATGAGAAGGTCTATACCAAGTTGGGAAAGAAGGGGAAGTATAGGAGAGATGTTATAAAGGTAGAAATGACAAGGTTTCACAAATGATTGGATGTGTAGGATGAGTATGAATAAGGAGTCAAGGATGGTGCCTGGGTTGTGAGCCTGTATGAGTGGGTGGATAATGCTGATGCTAGTAATTAGAAAGTTGGAATGGGGAGAGACTTTGAAGGCAAAGACATTGAGGTTTGAATATGTTGAGTTTGAAATGTCTTCAGGTCATCCAATTTGAGAAGTCCCAGAAGGAGCACTAGATTTAGAGTCTGAAACCTCAGTTCAAATCCTTGCTCTGCTACTTGGGCAGGTTATTTAACCTCCTTCAATCTATTTGTCCATATGTAAAAGGAAGGAGTAAGGTTAGATGACCTCTAAGTTTCCTTCTAGCTCTAAATCACTGATAGTATTGATTTAATCCAATTAGGCTCCCCGAAGATTGTCCTTCAGATTCTTGGCTAGGAAATCTCTCATCTGACCAGCCCAAGATTGTCAGCCTCAGGTACCAAGCCAGAGACTGAGAATAAAAAGGAAGGTACTTCTATCTAGCTGATATGATGAGGCAATCCTTTCTTTGTACTTCTCTTCCTTACCTAGGGATTTCAGTCTGTCAGAGACCTCACCCTCATTTATAGTAAGCACTCTATATTCCTCCCAGTTATAGTCTCTGAAGACTAGACTGTAAGACAGATAAATGATAATTTGTCCAGTCCTGAGTGGCAAGATTTCCCAGTTTTCAAAATCTGAGTGTCTTTTATCTGGGCAGCTGGGTGGGCCTGGAGTGGGACTCACCTTCTTAAGTTCAGAACCAACCTCAGATACTTACTCGCCTTCCATCTCTGAGTGACTCTGGGAAAGTCACTTAACCCTATTTGCCTCAGTTTCATCATCTATAAAATGAGCTAAAGCAGGATCTAGTATCTTCACCAAATGGGGTCACAAAGAGTCAGACATGACTAAAAGCAATTAAAAAAAGTGTCTTTCGTTTGCTCATGTAAAGGAGTAGGTAGGGAAAAGACATAGAGACAGTAGTCAGGCCCAGAATTCCATTTATATGTGGCTACAGTCACAGAAGGGAACATGGTAGCTATCTTAAATGTTTGATGTTCTGCCTCAGTGAGAAAGCATTATGTAGTTGTTAGCTAGTCCAAATTAGAGACTGATAAAGACCTCATTTTTTCAAATATGTAGAGGGTGGCTAGGTGGTTAAGTGGCCAGAGTACTGGGCCTGGAGTCAGGAAGATCTTTCAAATCTGGCCTCAGATACTTAATAGCTATGTGACTCCTGGGCAAGTCACTTAATCCTGTTTGCCTCTGTTTCCTTATCTCCAAAATGAACTGGAGAAGAAAATGTCAAACAATGCCAGTATCTTTGCCAAGAAAGCCTCAAATGGGCTCACGAAAAGTCAGACACAACTGAACAACCATGATATATACTAGCTATGTGATCACGGGCTAGCCATTTAATCTCTCAGGAGCCCAGGAAACTCTCAGAGACAGAAAGTTATAGAGGATTTCTGTAAATCCTCTGAAATCGACATTCTCTACCATATTTCCACACAGACACATCACTATATATTGAATCCTTCAATTATACTATATTAGAGAACCTCCTTCTTTATTCTTTTCCTTTTCTATAGGGAATAAGTGGGTGAACTGGTGAAACCTGGACAGGAAAAATGTTTGTATTAAAACCTAAGGATTCAGCAATTTACCACTTTATAGACAAACTACACAATAGAAAATGACTTATTTTATTTTCTTCAGCACCAGGCTAGGAACTTTTATCATTAATGCTCAACCACATAACTATACAGCGGATCTTGTACATTTAACTATTCTTAACAGGGTTTCTTAGAAGAATAATGGATCAGAAGGCTAGGCCTTATCAGAAAATACATTCTATGGGAAATTCAGAATGAAGGCATTGAATACCTGGGACATTTCCTATTTAGAGACCATTTATTGTACCAATCCTGTTAAAAGTAATAATATAGCTACCCTCTCTTTATAAAATTGATCCTCCCCTATACCCTCAATAATACCATAAGCTACCACTTTATACTCAAATCCATCTCCAAGACAATCCCCTTGAGCCATTCTACTATAGAAAACTATAATCTCGACAAGTGGGAATGTAATAACTATAATGAATAAAGGGACTGAATCCTGTTGCGCTCCTTTTTTGCAGTAAATGGTAAAATATAAATGGAAAAATGGGACAATTTCCAAAGAATTTGTGGGAGGGTAAGGCAATTACTAAAAAGCAGACTAAACTCATCTTTAAGATGGAAACCCTGGCCAACCTACACCTGACGTAGCAAAAGCTGAGTTCAATTTTGTGGAATTGAATAAGTAAATCTTCAGAGTAAATGTGCCAAATAAAATTAGACACCATCCCTAAGCCAAAGGATGTTTGCAATTAAGTAGGTAGATATGTATATAAGAATAAGTATTCAATAAGGTATTTTGTTAAATGCTTTTTTAAAATGATTTTGCAAGAGTGGTAGTTTTTGACTTATGATAATAATTAATATTTATATCATTCTTTAAATATATTATTACATTTGATCTTGACAATATATGTGACAGAGACTAGACCACCAATTTTTATAGTTGAGAAAACAGACTCAAATAGATAAAATGAGGAAGCTGGGTGGAGTAGTTGGTTATGGTTTGCCCTTTGTTCTGAAAGAGGACTGTGACATTAGGAAGATGATGCCATGACTTGCAATTAAATTGGATTGGAGAGGAGAGGAGAGGAGAAGAGAGGAGAGGAGAGTAGAAGAGAGGAGAGGAGAGGAGAGGAGAGGAGAGGAGAGGAGAGGAGAGGAGAGGAGAGGAGAGGAGAGGAAAGAAGGGAGGGGAGGGGAGGGGCTGAGTTGCCTGACTGGAACTGGTCAGTTGGGTCCCCACTGGGGTAGCTGGGACTACTTACAGGTTTTGGTTTGTCCTTAGTTCTCAAAGAGAACCAAGACATCAGGAAAATGATGCCATGACTTGAAATTGAGTTGTGTTGGAGGGAGGGAGGGCTGTGCAACAACACCACCTTCACTTTCTCCTCCAGAGCTATCTGGGTCCAGTGGCCAGATGTAAATCAGGACAGTAGATAAAGTTCTGAACTTGGAGTCAGTACTGAGGCACTGAGATTTTGTTCTAATCCTGCCTCAGGTCCTTATTAACTGTGTGACCCTGAGAAGGTCACCAAACCTCTCATCATCAACCAATAAATATTTATTAAGTATCTATTAAACACCACACAATTTGCTAAGTGCTGGTGGTACAAAAAAGAAGCAAGACAGTCTCTGTCCTCAAGGAGTTTACAATTGAATGGGGAAGACAATATGTGTGTATATATATATATATATACACACATATATATACAAAACAAACAATATGCAGGATAAATAAGAAAAAATTAACAGAGGGAAGGCACTTGAATTAAGTGGGGTGAGTGAAAGCTTCCTGTAGAAGGTGAGATTTTAGTTGGGATTTAAAGGAAGCCAGTGAGGTCAGTATTTGGAGTGGAGGAGGGAGAGAATTCCAGGCTTGGGAGATAACCGAAGAAAATGTTCAGAACTGAGACCTTGGAGTGTCTTGTTTGTGAAAAATCCAGGAGGCCGGTGTCAGTGAATTAAGAGTCAGTGTTGGAGAGTGAAGCATAAGAAGACTAGACAAGTATGAGGGGGTTAGGGGCTAGGTTATGGATGGCTTTGAATGTCAAATGGAGCATTTTGTATTTGATCCTGGAGTTGATAGGGAGCCACTGGAGTTTATTGAATAGGGCAATAGTCAGGGTTAGATAGGGGAAGGGGAAGGGAGGGCGACATAATCATATCTGCACTTTAGGAAAATCACTTTAGTGGCTGAATGGAGAATGCATTAGAATGCAGACTTGATTCAGGCAGATCCACCAGGAGCTATTACAGTAATCCAGGTGTAATGTGATAAGGACCAATACGAGGTTGGGGGCAGTATCAGAGGAGAGAGTGGAGCATATTTGAGAGATGTTGCAAAGGTAAAATTGAGATACCTTGGCAATAGCTTGGATATGGGAGGTAAGAGATAGTGAGGAGTCCAGGATAATTCCTACATTGAGAGCCTTAGGGACTGGAAGGCTGATCTTGACCTATACAGTGACAGAAAAGTAAGAAGTGGGGAAGATTTAGGAATGGGGAAATAATGAGTTCTTTTTAGGACATATTGAATTTAAACTGTCTACAGGATATCCAATTCAGTTAGAAAAGCGAGATTGGAAGTCAGCAAAGTGGTTGGTACAAGAAAGGTAGATTTGAGAATCATCAGCAAAGAGCTGGTAATTAAATCCATGAGAGCTAATGAGATTACTAAGGGAAAGATATAGAAGGAAAAGAGAAGCAGGTCCTGGATAGAAAACTGATAGATGGTTAAAGGTTAAGGTCTAGAGAAGGAGCCAACAAAGAAGACTGAGAAGGAGTGGTCAGATAGATAGGAGGAGAACCAGGAGATAGTGGTATCCCGAAAAACTAGAGAGAAGAGAGTATCAAGGAAGAGAAAGTGATCAGCAGTGCTGATGCCTGCAGAGAGGTCAAGGAGACTGAGGACTGAGAAAAGGTCATTGGATTTGGCTACTAAGAGATTAATAACTTTAGAGAGGGCAATTTCAGTAGAATGATAAGGTAGGAAGCAAGGTTGGAAAAGACAAAGAAGAGAGAGAAGAGGAAGTAGAGACACATTTGGTAGATGGCCTTTTAGCCTACTGAGCTACAAAGGGCAGAAGAGATATAGTTTCTTTATCTATAAAATGAGGATAAAAATGGAACATATCACAAAATTGTTGTTGTTGAGATTACTGAGATTTTGTGTGTAAAGTGCTTTGTAAATACTAAAGTGTTATGTAAATGTTTGTTATTGTTTTTTATTGTTATTATTATTATTACTTGCCACTGTTGCCTAGTTAATGAATGTGTTGGAGATAGGATTCTTTTTAAAGTTCTTTTTAAAAGAGAACAGGTAGATGGCACAATGGACAGTGTACCAAGCCTGGAGTCAGGAAAACTCATCTCCCTCAATTTAAATCTGGCCTCACTATGTGACCCTAGTCAAGTCACTTAATTCTGTCTGCCTCATTTTACTTATCTGTAAAATGAGCTGGAGAAGGAAATAAGAAATCACTCCAGTATCTTTGCTAAGAAAATCCCAAATGGGGTCATGAAGAGTCAGACATGACTGAAACAACTAAACAACTACAAAACCTTTACAAAAGAGGCCTAACTAGGCAGGTAATCATGACTTTTTTTTCCCCTGGCAAGTCAAAATTTAACAAGAGCAAAGAATATTTATGATTATAATTAATTTTCTTTCATTAGAAGCAATTAGGTGGCATAGTAGATTGCTGAACTTGGAGTCAGGAAAACTGTAATGTAAATTTTGCTTCAGACACCTACTAGCTATGTTACACAGGGCAAGTCATTTAACCTCTTAGCCTTCATTTCTTTATCTGTAAAAATCAATGAAAAAGCACCTAATTCACAGGGTTGCAAGGAAATAATATATATAAACACCTTACAAACCTTAAAGAGCTCTATAAATATTATTTGTTACTAATTGCTTCTAGTATTATTTTCACCGCCTGAATTATAAAGTTCATTTGAGGGCACTCTCATGCTGCATGCCTCATGTCTGGTGCTGCCGTCATGCCCCAAATTGCTATTCATGCTTCTGTTTCCTATCTCCAACTCCAGCACTCTAAATATCATGCCATTCCATTTCTTATTCAACATGAATATGCACAAAGAGAGTAGTAGTTGGTCATTATTTGGACTTGGGCAAAGGAAACAAATGTGTGTTAAAAGAATTGTACTGCTCCATCCCTCTCACCTCCATTCCTGTTTTTAAGAGAGACAGGAGCACATAGGATACAAAGAAAAGTCACACAGCATGTCCACATACATACACACACCAGTAATGCAACTTACATCTATGTGACCTCGGATCACTTTACTATCTCTGGGACTCGGTATCCTCATCACCTCTTGCCTGAATTATTGCAGTAGTCTCCTAATTGATCTCCCTGGTTCAAGTATCTCCCTTCTCCAATCCACCCTCTCCAGAGCTACCAAAGTGGTGTTCTTCAAGACCAAGATTGGTCAGACCACTTCCTCGCTCTATCAACTTCTATTATTGCCCAAATCATATAAAGACCTTCACAACTTTGCTCCAATAGACATTTTCAGGTTTATTATGCATTACTCCCCTTCACTCAGTACATATCAGTCAAATTGGCTTTCTTACCATTCCTTACACATGACACTTCATCTTTCATCTCCATGCCTATGCATTGGTTCTTTCCCATGCGAAAAATGCAGCCTCCATTCACCTCTACCTAATAGGATTTCTAGTTTCTTTCAAAACTCAGCAAATGGGCTAATCTATTTGGGCTAATGGGCTAATGCCTCTCCAGTGGACCCATATGTGTGTGGTATACACACATGCATGCATACATGTCCCTATTGACTATCCTCATGGAATAGGAGCTCCTTCACAATAGGCACTGTCTCATTTTTGCCTAGGCCAAAGTCTAGAAAAATGTTGGACATAGAAAAGGTGGTTTTTTTGTTGGTTGAACAATAAAATAAGGAGTTTGAACTAGTTACTCACTAAGGTCCCTTTGAGCCTGAAATCTATTATCAGATTATCCTTTGACCTTTTGAGTTTTGAGGTTTTTTTTACAAGTGAAATCAGGTTAAAATGAACACAATTCCTTTGAGGATGAAATGAACTCCCAAAACAGGTGGTGTGCTTGCCTTACCTTCATGACTGAGCTTGGTGCTTTTTGCTTCATTGGTGGTCAGGAATTCATGGGATTATTATATGTACATGAATTTCAGGTCCTTTTTATTGTTGTTAGGTCTTATTGGTACCAATAGCTACTCTCTCTCCAGCTGCCTCTTGAAGTAACTGTTTGGTGCCAGGAGCACAGCTGTTCCAGCCCCCAAAACATTGGACTAAGGGTGATTATTCCAATTTGCTATTTCTCAGGGGAAACTGCAGAGAAAAGAGGATCTTACAACTGCAAGATTCATTTGAATTAAACATGTATTTTTTTGTATAAGACATCACATAAAATTCTTGAAAATATGATAGAGTGACAGGTCCAGCTTCCCCAGTGCCCCCCACCCCAAGTCCTACCCAGGTCTTACAACTTTTTTATCTCTAATAAAGGCATTCAGCAATTCAACAACAACAACAAAGAGAGAGAGGGAAAGGAAGAAGAGAAGGGAGGAAAAGAAGAGAAGGAAAAATTAAGAATTAATAACTTAATTCTCATAGACATAGTATCTCATGCCTACATTATCATCTGACTCTGCCCCTCTGCACATTTCCTTCAAATAGCCCTGCAAATATGCTGGACCAGGAACACACTAGTGGTTCCCTATTATCACCTTCCCCCAGCATCAAATAGGAAATCCTTGTTTAGTTTTTAAAATTCTTCACATTTTACCTACTACCTAACTTTCCAGTGTTCTTCTACTTTATTCCCTTCCATATCCTCTACCATCCAGAGACACTGGCCTCTTTGCTATTCCTTGAATAGGTCACTGGCTTTCCCCCAGGCTTGAAATGTTCTCTCTCCTAACCAAACACCTCATGGTTTCCCTGACTTCCTTCAAGATTTAGTTTAAATTCTAGACTTTCATAGTGTTTCTCCTTCCCTAATTCATATGAACCGCATACCCTCCTGAACTATCTTCCATTTTTATTGTATCTCTTTTGTATGTGCACAACTTTGTTTGTTTTGGCTTTGTTTTGCTCTTTTTCTTGGCATATTGTCTTTCCCCTTAGGATGTGAGCTTCTTGAGGGCAGGGTTCATGTTTTTCTTTGCAATCCCATTCTCCCCATCCATACTCCTCTTTCCACTTCTTACTCTCTTCTTGGTAGCCAAACCAATAACAGAGACAGCAAGATAGAAAGAGATAAAAATAGAGACTGATAACAGAGAGAGAGGCAGTAAGGAGCAGGTGGTGCAGGATGTGAAGGAGAGATCTTCACTTGTACTAACAAGTAGTATGATTAAAAATAAGAGGAACCTAAAACCTTCAGCAAGCCTTATATGAAATGGAGATCAGCTAGAAGCATTTCCAATAAGATCAGGGGTGAAACAAGGATGTCCATCATCACCACTGTTATTCAATATGGTACTAGAAATGTTAGCTTTAGCAATAAGAGAGGAAAAAGAAATTGAAGTTAGTAGAATAGGCAAAGAAGAAATAAAGCTATCACTCTTTGCAGATGACATGATGATATAGTTAGAGAATCCTAGAGAATCTAATAGAAAACTACTTGAAATAATAAACAGCTTTAGCAAAGTTGTAGGATATGAAATAAACCTACATAAATCATCAGCATTTCTATATATTACTAACAAAGCCCAACAGCATTAAATTGAAAAGTTTTTGAACAAACAAAATCAATGCAACCAAGATTAGGAGGGAAGCAGAAAACTGGGAAAGAATTTTTACAACCAGTGTCTCTGATAAGGGCCTCATTCCTAAAATATACAGAGAACTAAGTCAAATTTATAAGAATATAAGTCATTCCCCTGTTGCAGTATGTGGTTCATACGAATTAGGGAAGGAGAAACACTATGAAAGTCTTCTTGCAGAAGGTAGAATTTAAACTGAATCTTGAAGGAAGTCAGGGAAACCATGAGGTACTTGGTTAGGAGAGAGAGCATTTCAGGTCTGGGGAAGAGCGAGTGACATATTCAAGAAAGAGAAATTTCATTTAAAGTTACTGTAGACATTATAAAATATTTAGGAGTCTATCTGCCAAAACAAACCCAGGAGCTATATGAATACAATTACATAACACTTTTCACACAAATAAAGTCAAATCTAAGTAATTGGAAAAGCATCAGTTGCTCATGGGTAGGCTGAGCTAATATAATAAAAATGACAATCCTACCTAAATTAATTTACTTATTCAGTGCCATACCAATCAAACTACCAAAAAATTATTTTATAGAGTTAAAAAAAATAATAAGAAGATTCATCTGGAAGAACAAAAGGTCCAATATATCAAGAGAACTACTGAAAAGAAATGTTAAGGAAGATGCCCTAGCCATACCAGATCTTAAATTATATTATAATGCAGCAATCATCAAAACTACTTGGTACTGGCTAAGAAATTAAGTGATGGATCAGTGGAATAGGTTAGGTACACAAGACACAATAGTCAATGGCCATAGTAATTTACTGTTTGATAAACCCAAAGACCCCAGCTTCTGGGATAAGAACTCATTATTTGACAAAAACTGCTGGGAAAACTGGAAAAGAGTATGGCAGAAACTAGGCATAGGTCAAAATCTTACACCATATACCAAAACAAAATCAAAATGGGTACACAATTTAGATATAAAGACTGATACTATAAGCAACCTGGGAGAGCAAGGAATAGTTTACCTGTCAGATTTATGGAGAACAGAAGAATTTATGACCAAACAAGAGATAGAGAGCATTATGAAATGTGAAATGGATAATTTTTTTACATTAAATTGAAAAGTTTTTGAACAAACAAAGCCAATGCAATTTGAACAACCAAAGCCACTGCTTCACAGTGAAGCAGAAAACTGGGAAAGAATTTTTACAACCAATGTCTCTGATAAGGGCCTCATTTCTAAAATATGTAGAGAACTAAGTCAAATTTATATGAACACAAGTAATTCCCCAGTTGATAAATGGTCAAAAGATATAAACAGGCAGTTTTCAGATGAAGAAATTGAAGCTATCTATAGTCATATGAAAAAAATGCTCTAAATAACTCTTGATTAGAGAAATACAAATCAAAACCACAGCACACCTGTCAGATTGTCTAACATGACAAAACAGGAAAATGACAAATGTTGGAAAAAATGTGGGAAATTGGAACACTAATGCATTGTTGGTGGAATTGTGAAATGATTCAACCATTTTGGAGAGCAATTTGGAACTATGCCCAAAGGGCTATTAAAATGTGCATACCCTTTGACCCAGCCACAGCACTTCTAGGTCTGTATCCCAAAGAGATCATACAAATGGGAAAAGGACCTACATGTACAAAAATATTTGTAACAGCTCTTTCTGTGGTGACAAAGAATTGGAAATTGAGAGGAAGCCCATCAATTGGGGAATGGCTGAACAAGTCGTGGTATATGAATGTAATGGAATACTATTGTACTGTAAGAAATGATGAGCAGGCAGACTTCAAGAAAACGTGGAAAGACTTGTATGGACTGATGCTGAGTGAAGTGAACAGGACCAGGAAGTACATAGTAACAGCCACATTGTGCAATGACTGACTTTGATAGACTTAGCTCTTCTCAGCAATGCAAGGATCTAAGACATCTCCAAAAGTATCATGATGGAAAATGCTATCCATATCCAGAGAAAGAACTGCGGAGTCTGAATACAGATTGAAGCATATTATTTGCTCTTTCTTTTCTTCTGTTTTGTTTTGTTTCTTCTTTCTTGTGGTTCCTCCTATTGGTCCTAATTCTACTTTACAACATGACTAATGTGAAAATATGTTTAATGGGAATGTATATGTAGAGCCTATATCACATTGCATGTCATTTTAGGGAGAGGTGAAAAGAGGGAGGGGGAGAAAATTTAGAACTCAAAAGCTTATGGAAGTGAATGTTGAAAACTAATAGTTAATTAATTTTTTAAAAAAGCAAGAGGAAAACAGGTCCTCCTGAGCCCCAACCAAAATGAGACCCATAAAAAAAAGAAAGAAAGAAACCCAAAGCCCATGAATAGGAGATTTGTTTCTAGGCAGGTATCCTAGAATGGAAAGAAGTAAAGAGGACAGGATGTGGAAGAAAAATATTTCAAATTAATGATATTAGAGGTGGCACAGTGAATAGAATGCCAGTCCTGGAGTCAGGAAGACTTGAGTTCAAATCAGCCTTCAGATACCTAATAGCTATGTGACCTTGGGCAAGTCACTTAACCCTGTTTGCCTCAGTTTCCTCATGTGTAAAATAAGGTGGAGAAGGAAATGGAAACCGCTCCAGTATCTTTGCCAAGAAAACCCCAAAACAGATCATAAAGAGTAAGACACAACTGAAATAACTGAACAACAAGAACAATGGAATTAGAATTAAAAGAATAAATGGGATGATGGACGTGGGAGGATTTGCTACCGCCAGCCACATTAGCTAAGACAGAAGACCAAAAGGCCCAGGTTCTGAATATGCCAGAATATTCATAGGGGTGTTTTTGAGATAGCAAAGAACTGGAGGAAAAAAAATAAAAATGATTGCTGATATTCATGCATAAGTTTGCAAAGTGCTTTTCTTAAATAATCTCATTGGATCCTCAAAATGACCTTGTGATATAGGTGCCATTATTATCTCCACTTGCAGATGTGAAAACTGCAGTCGATAGAAGTTAAATGACTTATCCAGGGCCACACAACTAGTTAAGTGTCAGAGGCAGGCTTTTCACTCAGTTCTTCTTAACACAAAAGTAGGGCCCCACCAATTAGGCAATAATTGAACAACTATGTGATATGAATCAACGGAATGCTATTATGCAGTAACAGAGAACATAAATGAGGAATTCAAACCAACACGAGGAAATTCATATGAACTGATAAAGAGTAAATGAATGCCACCAGAATGTTACACACATAAAGTACAATCATGTAAATGAAAAGATCATCAAAAATAAGCAACTTTCAAACACATAATAGTTTCTGGAAAATTGTTGTTTAGTCATTCTTTTTAGTCATGTTCAACTCTTCATGACCCCATTTGGGGTTTTTTTTTGGCAAAGATACTGGAGTGGTTTGCTGTTTCCTTCTCCATCTCATTTTTACAAATGAGTAAACTGAGGCAAACAGGGTTAAATGACTTGCACAGGGTTACACATCTACTAAGTGTCTAAGGTTGGATTGGAACTGAGGTCTTCCAGACTCCAGACCCAGGGTTCTATCCACAGCTCCACCTAGCTCATCCACTCTGTAGAATAAATTATAAAACATTCTCAGCTCCTCAGGAGAGAGGCAGAGGACTATACAGACAGAATGTTCATTGTGAGACTTGGATTCTCTATCTATTGTTTTCACTTAACTCTATTTTTCTTTGTTACAATAGAAAATTTCATTCCCAGAATTGGGGGTGGGAGGGTGGAGATATCATATCCAAATATGATTACAATGCAAAAGTAAAACATATCAATAAACATTTGTTAATTTTTTTTTTCTCATGGTGAGCTATAGTTCGCTGAAACTAGCATCAAAGAATGGGAATTATGTTCCCAAACTGGATTCATATTGATGAATCCTAAGAAAAAGGAACAGTTCCTTCTGCATCTGGTTCATTCCCTTGGAAAGAGGGGGCAATAAGGAAACCATGCTCCATCCCCCAAATCCCACCAAGACTTTTAGTGAGTGGACAAATATTTAAAGCAATACAGCCATTACAGACCTTTTAATGATACCCTAAGGTTTGTGAAGTGCTCTAGGTTCATTACCTCATTTGATCAACCTGCTGCAAAAAAAATAAAAATAATAGTAATAGTGTCCTTTCCCTCAGTTATTAAGAAAATGGTGTTTCTGATATTCCTGCTGCATATTTTTGTCACATACAGAGAAAATAATTAAATTTGCAATCATTGCAAACTTCCATAAAATATGTGATATGGGATAAGGTATTCATAACAATGTCCAAAAGCAGGTTTCAACAAGTTACAGTTTTCAGAAGGAAAATTACATTTGAATTTCCACTTCACTTTAGCATTGTACCAGTACTCTGTGTGTGTGTTTTTTCTAAAGTTATTATAAAAGCAGATGGAATTTTCTTATTATAGATTTTTTTGCATAGCAACAGCAAGATTAGCTATAACCAATGTTGAGTTGACCTATAAAACCTGGCACATCTTTAGCTATACAAGATCTTAACATTTTATAACATCCCAAACACAAAACTCTAAATGGAATACAAGATAGTACTATGAATAAATATGCCTGTTTTAAATAGTCTTATTTTATTTTAAAAAGAGGGACAAGAATATAGACTAGCAATAGGAACCAGTAAAACAGAGACATGGAACAACTGACAATCAGCAAATGTAAGCGTGGGAAAAGTGTCAGATAATACGGAGAGTTTGATGTGCTAACTAGTTTTCTCATCAGAAGAACACATCACAAGAAAAGGAGCCATGCCTATTTCACTTGATTTTTTATGACATCTCAGAGCCATAACTAGGGATTTTGACACCAAGGACAAGATAAACAAAACACTCCCAGGGCAAACAAAATGGGTCATTGATCGTGTCCTCAAATCAATGACATAAGAAAAAATATTAGTTAAGCAGAGAATACAAAGGAGAGACGCTAAGATAAAAGGTTCCGTTTGGGGTGACATTACAGCATAACACCCTATGGTGGGAGAGACAGAGAACCAGGACACTAGCCCATTGGGCAGAGACCCTGGGACCCTGTGAAACCTATCGGGCAGGTAGGAAGAAGAGAAGGACGGGGCCAGGGAGAAGCTCTCCTCAAGTACAGCTGGTGATTTTGGAAAAGATGTGTACACTCTATGAGCTTCTGACTTTAATTTTTCTCACAAACTAAGCTCAGGTATCTTTATGCTACTGAAGGATCCCCAATGTTGTCAGTGACTTCTAAATTTTGGTGCTTTAGTTACCTGCTTTACCTATGGCTCTGTTTTTCTATTAGGATTCCCACATTTAGAACAGCACTTGGAACACAGTAAGCACTTAATAATTGTATTTTCTTTCTTTCATTCATTCATTCTCTACAATCCTAAAAGCTATCAGATTAACTTGTATGAGGCTTTGAACATATTTTTGACAGTCTCTCAGTAGTATCACTAAATTTTCCCTATTTGACTACCCAGATAACATGTCTGATAAGGATAACAGATGTGGGGTGATTTGATTTGATTCAATGACCTCTTCAAGCCTCATGTACTTGTTAAACAAGAACAAGGACGGGGCCTATTACCAACTCTCTGGTTACCTGTGTTGTTAATGGCTCTCCCTGTACCAGCCTTGCTCTATGTGCATTAGTTTATAGGGCAAAGAAACCTGGCATGGCCCTAGTAGTTGTTCAAACAGAATCTGTTAGTATGTCCTTCAATGTCAAGGAGGTCTTTCTCCCTGAGCTTTTTGCTTCCTTCAATGTGATATATTGATGGATGCCAAAGGAATTAGAGATCAGAGCCAAAAAACCTGATACTACAAATAATCCACTTACAATGACTGTATACTTGTGGTCCATGTTGTTGTTGAGTCAATTCATTTGTATCCAACTCTTTGTGACCCCATTTGGAGTTTTCTTGACAAAGACACTGGACTGTGGTTTGCCATTTCCTTCTCCAGCTCATTCTACAGATGAGGAAACTGAGGCAAACAAGGTTAAGTGACTTGCTTAGAGTCACAAAGCTAGTAAGTGTCTGAGGCCAGATTTGTACTCAGAAGATAAGTCCTCCTCACTCCAGGCCTGGTGCTCTATGCACTGTGGTACCACCTAGCTGTCCATCATTCCCCATACATTGTATTATAAAGGAGTCTCAGAGGGAGACCAGAGTGTGATGTGCTGCTGGGGCCATGGGACTGTGGTAATGGTGCTCTAGCCATGAGAGCCATTGTTACTTTAAATAGGACAGATGGGGATGCTCAGTTAAGGCAAAGACAGTTTCATTACCATGTTGTCTCTTAATTTCATTTTCTATTTCAGTAAGTAGAGCCTTGGGAAGCGTCATGATCCACTTTGAGCTTTTTGGTGTAAGTCTAGCTGGAAATCATGAATTTCCTACTAACAGCTTCCATCCTAGATGAAACAGAGAGTAAATGAGAGTGAGGAAAGTAGGGGGAATTGGTGAGAAAGTAAAAGGCTGATCCCATATTAACCTATTAATATCTTTTTAAAGGTTTGTTGATTACTTCAGTTTTTATATTACTGTCATTTTACAATATAAACATCCCCAACCAATACCAACAAGTGAGTTCCTTAACTTCTTTGTTCTTTAAAAGAAAACATTGGTCTTTGATGATACATTTTCTTTTTCTTTGGTATTTTAGTCACAATGATTTGTACTTTAAATACTCATATGTATAGAAATACATTTTGTAATATGTGGAGATGAATTTTTAAAGAGCAAAAAGTTGACCAATCAATGTTTTTAAAATATTGTATTTATGGTGGACAAATAGCAGGTAATGCGTCTAGAATATAAAGAATCCCTCTGAGTCTTAGGTTTTTTTTTTTTCATTTTTAATGTGGGAATAATAATAGCACCTACCTCACAGGGTTTTGGGGAGGATTAAGTGGGATAATATATATGTAATATTTGCAAAACGAAAAAACCTTAAAGCACCTTATAAATGTCATCTGTTAGGAAACTAAAGTCTTAAAACACTAATTACTCCCCCCCCCCCAAGACATCTAGAGAGCTCTAATTCCTTGGAATGAATGTTGGAGGAGAGATGCTTTGGAAGGCAATGGATGCTTCCAGTTTCCATAAATCTTGAAGTTCAGGGAATGTACAGCTTGATTTTTAGCTTGGCTATTTTGCCAACTCACAATCATTTTAAGAGCAGTCTCATCAGCCCAGAAAGCAAATGCATACCCAGTGTTCAACGGTTCCCATCCTCCCTACCAAACAAGGTCACACATAGCTGATAAATTCTGCTTTTCAGCTGTTGTGCTAATAAAGTCACCAGTGAGTCTGGTGCTCTCTAAATATATGCACATATATTTTTTGACAATTGCATTTATCTAGACAGGATCAATTATCTTAACAGTCAGAGGGCATTTCTTCTCACCTCTCCAAAATCACATGGAGAAAATTGTGCTCCCCACCAATACCCAAAGGTATTCAAGATGCCCTAGGTGAACATTTTGATTTCTGACATTTGCAGGGGGAGAGGAAGTTCAGAATTCTGTCCAATGTGCCCTAGAATTATCAATGAGCAAAGTGAAAGCCTTATCAGTATTAAATAGACAGTAATGGGGTGAAAGGATATCTCTAGCTATCTGTGTGACCAAAATTTAACAAGAAAGGTTGTGAGTTGATTCATTGAGTGACACACCCACATACAATGTGTTCATATCTCCACCCACATAACTATGGTGCAGAGCATTGATTTGCCTTAAGTGAAACTACATTTTTTTCATTATGTTGTGACATAACCAGTTATCTCTTCTCCTTCGTGTAGTGATTGTGGTGCAGAATAAAGGAGACAGAATTCTTGAATATTTTAATTAACCCTAGGAAGATTAAGTCCAGAACATTAGCAATATTATTTTTGAGCGCATGAAATGAGAAGCACATGCTGTTAGCATTTGAGTTTAAATCAGTGCAATGGAGTAGAATTATCCATAGGACTGGGAGTCAGGAGACCCAAGTCCTCATTCCAGTTTTGCTATTTGCTGGCTGTTTAACCTTGAATACAGACCACCAATGTAGAACTTAAAGGGATCTTAGAGGTCGCCTTCTCCACCACCTTTATTTAAGTAAAAAAAAAAGAAACTGAGGCTAACAAAGGTAAGGCAACTCACCCTTGCTCACATACCTACTAAGTGGCAGAAGAAGGATTCCAACCCAGATCTCTGACTCCACATCTCATATTCTTTCTACTAGACCATCTGTCTCCCAAGCCTCTCCACATCCTGGGTTTCAGCTGCCTCCTCTGTCAAATTAGACATTTGAGTTAAATAATAGAGAAGGTCTCTTCTAGTGCTGACATTCCATGATTCCATATTTGGACATCTTTAGCTTCATGCTATTCTCAAACTAGAAAACCGTTCAAGAAAAAAAAACTGGGAACAATAGCAATAATGAAAAAGATTACAAGCTTTGCAGTTGGCTTGATCTCTCCCAGTAACTTACCTTCTAAAAGACAAAGACTGGGAAACCAAGACGTTTTCTATAGGAAACCCACACACAAAAACATGACTCCAACTGCCATTAGCTTTACACAGATCCATCATTTACATTGATTAAATATATGGCATCCAAATATATGTGCTCCAGCCTACGCTTTCCAGTGAGTGTGTAAATCTCCATTAGATATATGAATGTACTGAATGCATATGGATGCAATGAATAATAGATTGTTGTCAGGGGTGCATTTTATGTTTTGGAAGATAGTAGCTAACCTGGTGATCCACTGATAATTCAGGCATTTGGCATTCAGACACGCTATAAATATCCCTTCTTATTTCTCTGGCCTGCAGTCTGATGATGAGTTATAGACTTGCAATATTTAAAACAGAAGTTATTCACATTTAAATGTGAGAACAATCAAAATAACTTCACACCCCAACCAGAGTACTTTGCAATCCTAGTATGGGCCATAATTTCTGATTGAAGCAATCAATTCACCTAGGAAATGATGTTAGTCTCCAGTTATGTCATAAGCACCCTGAAATTATTCCACTGCTATCCATCAAAGATAGAAAAATACAATAACATAGAAGGAAGCTGAAATGGTCACCCATTCTTTAATAGAATCAATCTTTCCAGAGTGCATTCTAGAAAGGATATGGAGAGATATAGAACAATGGAAATAATTAGATGAGTTGTCCTTATTGCATTAGGGAATGCAGAACCGTAACTAAGTCTGCAGCAGCTGGGGGAAAAACAGCTGAGATGAGAGAATGAGAAAGGAGAAAGCAAGGGCTTGTGGGAAAAGTTGACCTTGAAAGAGGGCAGCCATGGTGATGTGAGCAAGGAGAGGTAGCTCACTGGTGGTACCACAAAGTGGCATAGATCAGCAGAGGAGAGCCACAAAGGGTGGCAGAAGAAACATGTCACCAGAGGGGGAAGCTCATCCCTATAGATGTTGGGACCCTTGGCGGGGATTCAGGCTCACTGTACTAGTTAAGACACTGAAGAAATGTATATTTTCCAGGGCTCCTCCCTTTTCCCCAATTTATGGCTAGGAAAGGGAACAACTGGTTGTTCACATTCATAAGTTAGGAGTCATATTCCTACTACATGAGGTATTTTTGGTGATCCAGGAAAGATTTTTTTAAGAGCCTATACCTCTCTTGCCATGGCATCTGCTTAGGGTTTCATGCCTCTTTCTTCATAGTGCGCAGAGAGAAGCTTTCTACTGTCCATCAAGACTACACTTCCTCACGTAAATGCAGATTATGCTTAGGCTTTTGTGCTAGAGAGTAATGGTGTGGACCTGTATTATATTGCTAATTTCCTTGCACTCAGTCCTACTGCTTAAAGCAGAATAGGACACTGACCTTGTAGACTGGCTTTCATTCAAGATCTCCTAGTTCTTTTGCCTATTGTGATTTTCCTGGATTAGGAGTAACATAGAGAAATTTGAATTTATCTAAGTATTTTCCTTTATCCCTAGAGCTCCATCTAGTAACTACAAGGAATAAGTTTGCATGTGGGTATATTGTCCAAGTTCTATTTTTTCCCTATGAATGCAAAACATGATCATTCAACTACATCCTTTCCTCTTCCCACTCATGTGATACAAAAGTGTTCCTCCTTCTTTGCCCCTTCCCAAATATTACTCAAGCATGGATAACCCATATCCTGACTTTGTTACCATTTTTCCTCACTTTAGTATTATTGACATTTTCTGGCTAAAGCCAATACATGCCTAGTATAAGATCCAATGGGAAAAACTAAGCTGTGGTTCCCCTGAACATGCATGTTAGTGATTCAGTTTACCTCCTCACTACCTTAACTTGGTTCTGTTGCTTCATAATTCTTTGGTCTCTTAGGGTATGTGGCCATCTGCAGGAGCACTTGCTGGATATATTAGAGTGGGGATTCTTTTAGTGTATAGTTAGACAAGATGACCATTAACATCCCTTCCAACTTTCACATTCTGTGATTCTAGTAAGTCTTGAAGTATCACCATGTCAAAGTCCTGCCCTTTCTCTTACTTCTGCCTCCTTGAGATAGCATGCTTACAATACTACATTCCTTAAATAAAACTGCCAGACCATATGTGTGTGTATAATCAGGAAAACTCTTCTTCCCAAGTTCAAATCCTGCCTCAGACACTTACTAGCTATGTGACTCTGGACAAGTCACTTAACCCTGATTGCCTCAGTTTCCTTATCTGTAAAATGACAAACTGCTCCAATATATTTGCCAAGAAAACCCCAAATAGGGTCACAAAGAGTTGGACACAACTGAAATGACTGAACAACAACATAATAAAGGAGTTATGTACAATTAAAAAAAAAACATCAAAATGTGGACACCAAAAATGTGGAATCAAGATTCTAAGCCTACCTTATTTTGTTGTACTTTTAGGAAGCAAGAGACTTAGGGGTAGAGTAGGAATGCTAAACTGAAGAAACTATGGGTAAGACAAATTTCTTTCCATTGCCTTGCTATCTCTAGGCAAAACAATGGCTAAGCACCTATTCAATTTGCTATAATTAATTATCCCTTAATATTTTACCTTTCTCAGAATTTAAAAAAAAACCCACTTGGCAAGCTTCACTGACTCTCTCAGCTGACTTTTTTTTTACCACCTTCATTTGATTTTGTTTTCCTATAAGGTGGCATGATATAGTACATAGAGAATAATCCTTGGATCCAGAAAGTTCTGAGGTCAAGTCCTGCTTTTGAAGTGTAATGGTTGTGTGCCTTTAGGTGAATCAATTAAACTCTCAGTGTTCTAGGTAACTCTCTAAGATTACAATTTTCAGAGAAGGTGCTGATCTGCATTGGTAGAGGTTATTCCCTCACCTGCAAATTCCCTATTCCAATGAAGTCTTAATCATTCAATAAATATGTTTTAAGTACCCACTATGTACCAGGCACTATGCTAAGCACTGGGACTTCACAAAGAATAGAATGCTGGACTTGGGAGTAAGGAAAACTTGAGTTTGAATCCTACCTCAGACATTGTATAACCCTAGACTAGTTACTTGATCTCTCTCAGCCTTGGTTTTTCCACTGGTAAAATGGGGATAATAATAGCACCTACCTCATAGTGATGTTATAAGGATCAAATAAGATAACAGAAAGCCCTTTGCAAACCTTAAAGTTGTTATTAAATGTTAATTATTAAGTCTCATCCTTATCTTTATCCTTCCCAAAAGTACAAAATATTAGTGAGCAGACACTGAGACTGATTGTCTCCCTTACCACTTGTAATTAGACCATTGTCTTGCCCAAAGGATAAATTGCCGAGTACTGAGTCAATTATTTAGAACCAGTGAGTGAATCTGATTGGACCCTATAACTTTCAAGTAGTTCTTTTGTACCTTTTTGTTTGTTTTTCAATATACACTATACACACAGAAATACACATACATATATATTTTTTTTCCTCACTCTTTGAAGGAAATCTAAGCAAAAACACCATTGACTTTAGAAGACCCAGGGAGTAGTAAAACAAAGCATGGAGGTTCCTCTCTGGTTCTGAATACAGAAGGTAAAATACAAAAGATATAAAGTAGTTGGAAAATATAACCTATGAGAAATAGATGAGTCGGGATTATTTATTGTGGAGGAGAGAAGACCAGTGAATGACTTAATAACTACTTGTAAGTGTAGAGTTATTTAAGGAAGATGATTTTTTTTACTATCAATAGTTTAAGTTCCATAAAAAGAAGAGTAAAAAAAAAAACTCTGCATGATGGTGCAGCATTATGTTATCATCTCACCTTACCTTGAATCTTCAAAGACAGGTTGAATAACTTTCTATAATAGAAAGTTAAGAGTGGCAATTGTGTGGATTAGAAGTCTTTTCAATAATTCTATTGTTTCTTTTTCTCCATGTTATTCTCTTCCTTCACCCAATATCCTAGAGTAAAAGGAGAGAACTTGTATAGTACAATGGAAAAAGCCTTAGACACCCTATGTTCAGATCTCCACTCTGCCATTAACTATTTGTGTGAGTTTGAACAAATCACATCTCATCTCTCAGTCTCAGACTCTTCACCTATAAAATAAGATGGATCAGATGAGATGACTTCCATGTTCCCTTCCAACTCTAAATCAATAATTTTTTGATAAGATGATCTCTAAATTCTCCCTCTAGTTCTAAATTTCTATGATTGTGAATACATATTTCTACCATGTCAATATTTCCCAAAGGTTGCAATCAATTTCTGAGACTGATATGAATCTTTCATCATGCCTTAATTCATTTACACATTAAAGAGCCTTCACTGTTGGGAATATCAATCTTGAACCCCTCATGCAGCATTTTTTTGCCATTTCCTCTCCTTCTAATTTGCTGTATGCATAGAAGAGCAAACCACCATCTGCTATGTAATTATAAATGATCATAACCTGGAATACTTTGATTCCTATAGACAAAACATTCCCAGGTCTTCAAACCTTCCTTTGTAAGAATTATTCAGCAACTATTCATCTTTATTTTTCTCCTTTCCATGTCTTCTGCATTTCTCAGCCCACTATTAGTTTCAGGGGTCAGTAGAGGTCGATCTCTGCAGAAGAATACAAATGGAAAAATACAGGACAGAATCACACTCTTTTTCATTAAATGAAGTTTTTTTTTTTAATGATCCCATTTTCCCAGTTGAATTAATAAATAAAAATAAGGATAGTGCATGTTTCTGTTAAGTTATTCATGCTAATTGAATAAATATGCCATGATGTTTGATATTCTCTGTTGACTATTAGGAAATGTTGGTGACAGAAGTAGGGTGACAAGTGCTTGTGGTGGAGGCAGCACTTCCAGTTAAATCTTGTAAATTTTTAGCAGAAGTTACGCATTATGAATGCAGCATCATCATTCACAGCCGGTGGCTTCGGTTTTTTAACAGGTTTTATTTCTCCTTTGGCCAAATTTTTAATTTGCTTATGCCTCAAGGCAGTGTGTCTGTTCTTTGCACCTTTCACATTCTCTTTGGTCTTCTGTCCTTCTGGCTCCCAATTCTGCATCTAGGCTTTGTGATTTGCCGGGATTACAGCTTCTGTTCTATTCTGGTTAGCTCTATCTTTAACCTCATTGGCCTTCATTATTATTGCTGACCTGCCCTTCCACTCTGTTTAAAGTCAGATGCTGATGATAGTCATGGCATTTGGAAAGCCACATACATGGAATACTGTGGGCAACTTTGTCACGAATTACCATTTCCTAGGATGCTGTGGCATGTTCTGTAGAATGCATCATTTATTTCCAAGCTATATGTAAGTTAAATATTCTTAAAGGTATAGTATCTTTATTGGGCAGCTAGATGATGCAATGGAGAGAGCACCAGCCCTGGAGTCATGAGGACTTGAGTTCAATCGTGGCCTCAGACACTTACTGGCTGTGTGACTCTGGGCAAGTCACTTAACCCTATTTGCTCTCTGGTTCCTCATCTGTAAAAGGAGCTGGAGAAGGAAATGTCAAACCACTGCAGTATGTTTACCAAGAAAACCCCAAATCAGGTCATGGAGAGTTGGACACAACTGAATAACAACAACAACATAGTTATTGGAGAATATGATCAAATCCAGATGGTACAATTTTCTCTAAGCAGTTTTCTGCAACAACTACTTAGAATTCATATACTTTATCCACAATTCTCAGTACAAGTAGATCAGCTAAGATCTATTGGGTCTATTTGTAATGACTTTTGTAGAGTGCCAATTATTGTGTACTAAATAACAATAAACAGTGCACTATATTGATTGTTACCCAACTACAGTATTCATTATGGCCTTTGACAAGTTTGTTTATATTCTAAAGAATTTTGCCGTTGCCATTGAAGGAACCTTAAAGATCATTGACTTCATTTTCCTGTTAAATTTAAGGAGACTGAGGCTCAGAGAGAACAAATTGCACCCCCAGCTGCATCTTCCACCTCTGGGCCTTTATATGGGCTATACCCCATACCTGGAATAATCTCCTTCCTCAACTCCACATTTTGGAACCCCTGATTTCCTTCAGAGCTATGCTCTGGAGTCCCCTCTTGCCTGTCTTTATCCTTACAACTGTTAGTGCTTCACCCTTGGGGCAAGGGGGCAGGGAGGTGGAGGGTACTGAACAAGAGACAAGCATTTATTAGGCAGCTACCATGTGCCAGGCAATAGACTAAGTGCTTATCAAATATTGTCTCACATGATATCATTTTGCATTTATTTTGAATGTATTTACGTGTTTACATGCTTTTTCCCGTGATAGAATGTAAGATCCTTGAGGACAGAGACAGTTTTTGCTTTTGCCTTTGTAGCCCTAAAATGGTGTCTAGTACATAGAAGATGGCAGCTAGGTGATGCAGTGGATAGAGTACTGGGCCTGGAATCAGGAAGACCTAAGTTCAAATCTGGCCTCAGACACTTATTAGCTGTGTGACTCTGGGCAAGCACTTAGCCCTGTTTGCCTCAGTTTCCTCATCTGTAAAATGAGCTAGAGAAGGAACGGCAAATCAGTCCAGTATCTTTGCCAAGAAAATCTCAAATGGGGTCACAAGGAGTCAGACACCATTGAAATGATACAACAACAACAGTACATAGAAGCTACCTAATCAGTGTGGATAGGTTGATTGTCCCAAGCTCAAACAGATAGGAAATGGCAGTCACCATTCAGACCAAGGTCTTCTAGCTTCAAATACAATGTTCTCTGCACTCACCACATTATAGACAGTTTGTTTTATGACTCTCTCTCACTCTCTCTCTCTCTGTCTCTCTCTCTCTCTCTCTCACACACACACACACACACACACACACACACACTGAACAGAAAAATTTAGCATCCTATTATCTTGTAAAGATCACAAAGGACTTCTCTATAATAAACCTATGAGAGCGGCAATGTTGTTTCTATTCTTCCCATTGTACAGATGAGGAAACTGAGGCCCAGAAAGGCTAACATGTTCCTATATTTCCACATTTGGGATGTGAACAAAGGTCTCTTGATTTCACATACCTGACTTTTCCCATTACTTTACATAAGTAATTTGCTATCATTAGTTATGATCATGGTACTTCCCTGGTCTCATTTTCTTTTTCACCAGGTTAAAGACATCTCTGCTACTCTAAACCATTAAGTCCCTCCCTTTCTTCCAGGCTCACTCAAGTGGCCCTGCCTCAGTGCCTTATCACTGATTTCACCAGCACAGGTCAGACTTTCCTCATCAAATTCCTCATAGGAATTTCTCCTATTCCTCCTAGCACTTTGCCTGGAACTTTCCTTCTCAGTTTCTGTTTTCTTCTTTATATTATAGTTATTTGTGCACATCTTCCCCCACTTTTAGACTGTAAGCTCCTTGAGGGCAGGGTCTGTATTAGGCCTATCTCTGTATCCCAAGTTTATTTATTAGTCACTTAATAAGTGTTTGTTCAAAGGAAATCATTTTTTCTATCCAGTCAATACTTCAGGAATTAAACAACTTCTTATGATAGTTTACAAACCTAATAATGCCATAGAAATTGTATTTTATCAGCAGTCCTACAGCAAGATTAAGGATATTTAATTGAATTGCTCTCTGTCATAGATGCCAGCTCTGCAGAGGCGCAAACAATGATGACCTCTTTTTTTCTCTTCTCACTGGGATTCTAGAGGAGATGACTCAGTGGTCTTATTCATATGATGTCTAAAACAGACCCAGTTTCTATATTACAAACTGCTTCCCTAAGCATTTGGCTGGCACATATTTATTTTTTTGCAGTCATGAAATCTTCTTGCTGAAAGAAGAAAAATTTAAAGTGGAGACTTGAGTTCAAACTTTTCTTGTTCTACAGCCTTGAAGACTGAGTGCTTTGGAAAGTCAGGGGAGCTGGAGTTAGAATCCTGATTAAGATGTTACTGACTGTGTGACTTTGGCCAAGTTATCTTTCTTGGGACTCAGTTTCCTCATGTGTAAAATGAGGGGCATTTAGAATATGCTTGGCAGTCTGTTGAAGCCATTGATCTCTTCTCAGTATTTTCTTTCTATCAGTCCATCTATCTATCTGTCTTTCTATCTCTCTTTCTATGTCTTTCTTTCTATGTTTTTCTGTCTTTCTATCTCTTTCTATCTTCTGTTTTTCTATGTCTATCTATCTTTCTATATGTATGAGTATATGTAATAAAATACATGGAATTATAATGAAAACTAATGATATTGAAGTGTAGTTATCAAAGTATTACAAATAAAATAAGTTCACGAACTCCAGGTTCAAAATCCCTGGGTTAAATGGAGCCTGAGGCAGCTTCTAGCTCTATTTCAATGATCCTATGATCCTACCAAAACTGTCCAAACAAGGCAGGATGCCAGTTTATATAGATTCAATAAATATTAAATACCAACTGTGTACAATACCTGAGGATGAGTGCTAGAGATATAAAAATGAATAAAATATGATTCCTATCTACAAAAACTCTACAATCTAATAAGGAAGATAAGATGGGATAAGAACAATTACAATCATATATATATATATACATATATGTATGTATATGTATATATGTATTAGAATGAAATTTATATGTTTGGTTGCAAATGAGTGTCATATGACATAGGATGAGTTATCTAGGAGAGCTACAAGCCAAAGTGCTTTGGGGGAGGAGGGAAAAGCATAGGGAAGCAGAACATCAAAGGCTTCCAGAAGGTGGCAGCTGAACTGGGTCTTAAAGGAAAAAAAAACCCTACAACAGACAAATGAAAAAGTGTATATATTTCAGGCATGGCATATGGCATGAGTACAAGCATTAATGTACCAAATAGTCTGAGAGAAAAATCACAGAAGCTCAGAATTTTGACACTGGGGAGGAGCTCAGAGGTCATCCTGTACAATCTACCCCTAGGCAGGTATGTACCCTCAACATCATCCTACCAGAGGTGTCCAACTCAGCCAGAATAATTCCCAAGTGCAAAATGCATGGGGGAAATTCTTAACAAAATAAATTAAAATATGATACGACATAGACAATGTTAATTTCATGATTTTCTAAGTCAGTACTCAGCCACAGGGATTATTTTCTATCTGAATTTGACACAACTGTGACCTAGACAATGACAATCCTAGATTCATATAAAGACTTCCAGCAATGGGAAACTCACTACCTTCTAAGGTAACCCATTGTTTTTTGGGGTAGCTCTAAATGTTAGAAAGGTTTATGGTTTGTTTGGTTTTTTTGTTTGCTTGTTTTAGCTTTGTTTTTAGAGGCAGCTAGACAATGCAGTAAATAGAGTGCAAGACTTAGAGTCAGGAAGACCTAAATTTGAATCCAGCCTGAGATACTTACTAGCTGTGTGAACCTGATCAAGTCACTTGACCTCCAGCCTCAGTTTTCTTCTCTGTAAAGTGGAGATTAATAATAGCACTAATCTCTCAGGTTGTAGTGAGGATAGAATGAGATAATAGTGGTAAAGGGTACTGTCAACCTTAAAGCTCTATATAAATACTAATACCATTTCTGTTGTTGCTTTTAGTTATTATGTCTGCAGTCTCCTCTTTTTCTATCAAGCCATTCATTGTATTTTTCATTTCTTACTGCACGATAGTATTCCATGGCATTCATGTATTACAGCTTGTTCAGCTATTCCTTAACTGATGGACATCTACTTTGGAGTCAAGAAGACCTGAGTTTAAAGCCTACTTTTAATACTTACTATCTGTGTGACCCTGGGTAAGTCATTTAACTTTTATCAGCTTCAGTTTCCATAAGAGCAAAACAGAGATGATAATAGCACCTATAGACTTTCTTGAAAGAATTAAGTGAGATAGCATACATAAAGAATTCTGCAAATCTTAAACAATTAAATGTTAGCTATTGTTATTATTTGTTGTTTGTATGATTTTTGCATTTAGCTGATATCTGACTTTGCACTCATCACTTCTAGTTCTACTATATTAGGACAGAAAGAAAACGCTGCTATTTCTTCTACGTGATAGGCCTTAAAATACAAACTTGAGGCTGGAAAAGGTTTTGTTGGCAGAGTGAGAAGAATCATTAATTCCAGGATTTGGATTTTGACCTTCTTTGCTAGGTACTGGGGATCCAATGAAGATTTTTTTAGTCAAGAAAGGGAGTAGAGAAGAGGCACTCAGAAAAGTAAAGGATAGAAGGAGAACCATAAGAATGCAATGTTATCGAAGTGAAACATAAAATACTTTTCTCTGAAATAAATGTTTACTAGTGATTCAGTTGAAGGAAAAAAAATAAAATTTAAAAAGGAAGAAGTAGAAATAAATCAGAATGCATTGTGAAATTGTTTTATTTTCAATTACTTTAGGATACATGGGAATCACACAGAGGGTGATAGGGAGGTTCATAATTGAGTATGAAAAGACTACAACTTATAACCAGTAAGGAACTTTGAATAGGAAATATTCATTGGGAAATATATGATAGGAAATAAAGATAGGTCAGGTCACATAGTGAGGGTGAAGGATGCTAGGTAGACAGCCCAAACGCAACACATATCCTTGTGATGTCAGGAAAAATGAAGGCCTTTGACATATTGGATGGATTGCATGTGGTGAAATTACAGGAAGCTATAGTACTCACCCAGAATGAGCAAGTATGGATGGATCCCAATCTGCATCTCAAGAAGTAACCTTGAGATTGGTAAGACGAATGATCTATTTGAGGATTGGAGAGGACTTCAGGAACTAAAGGATATGAGAAATAATCACCTATTTTATGTGGTATATGTATGCGCCTGGCGATATAGTATTATTTCTGAGGAAATCATCACTGGGACACAAGGCTGTCTTCAGGTTGATCAGTGCATTGGCGAAGACAATTCATGTAACGGTAGGGTGTATGAAATGTTCAGGGAGGACTAGCACCTCTGGTGTGAGGGCTGCTCACCCACCTTTGTGGTCCACTTGTCACCCAGCTCTCATCTGAGGCTCCAAGAAGCTGTAGCAAGCACATTGGTTGCACCGTGGTAAATGCCACCTCAGCAGACAGCCTAAACCAGGTTAAGAGTAACCAATAGACTTCAACCCTTTCAGTGAGTTAGGGGGATGTCTACCCCAAGCATGTGAATACTTCTCCCAGCAGAATGGGCAGATGAGAACAATTTGTTCCAATGGCCATGAAGGTGGCTGAAACTGGTGCTGTGGAGCACTTAGAACCTAATCAGACGATCAAAGATGCCAAGGTCATCCACTGTGACCCAGGATATCACCAGTCATCTAGACTTTTGCCTTGCCACTGGCCTTTGATGATTCTGAAAGAGAGGGTGAGGCTGATGGCTTTGTGCAACTCTGCCTCATTTAAATCTAATTCACAAGCAAGTTGGCATCACTCCATGATGTCATTGGTCCTCTTCAAAACAAAAGACAAACAGCAATGGTCTAGTATAGTAAAATAGTTATGCATAAAAATGAAATGAATCTTTAATGTACCACAAGCAAACTGTCATATTACTGACTTAAAAGTAACAAGGGACGTATATGTGCTCTGGGCTGAAAGGATCTGGTGGCTGGGAAAAAAACATCTTGAAACAAGGTCAAGAGAAGGAGAAAGCACCTCTGAAGTTGTTGGGAGTATTTCTCCTTGCTGCAAGCTTGTTTTTAGCCTCAAGCTCAAAACATGCTGCAGCCAGCAGTGAGGTGACTTCTGACGAGGTGATTTACAAGCATGAATTGTTTGCTGGTGAGAATTCTGGCATATGCAGGCCTAAAAAAATAAATAAATAAATTTTAAAACTGGGGGGAAAAATTAAGGAAAAATAAGATGGCAAACAGTGCCCAAAGGTACAGGCAGATCAAAAGGAGTTAAGGACTGAGGAAAGGTCATTCGATTTGACAATAAAGGGTCACCTTTTGGCAATCTGTGACCTTAAAGAGGTCAGTCTCAGAAGGGCAGTGTGGGGAGGAGTTATATTGAGAAAGGCCAAAAAGTGAAAGCCTGGTGATAAAACAATCTAGGATATACTTCTAGAAAGGTTGTCAGAGAATGGAAGGGCAGAGATGAGATCATAACTTGAGGGATCTAGTAGCCAGGTTACCAGAAGTTTTCTTTGAGAGAATAAGGTAGATCTGACCAATTCCCTATAGGCTGCATGGTGCCATGGGAAGAATGAGAATTTGGAACCAGAAGACCTGAGTTCAAATCCTAGTTCTGTCATTTATTAGCTATGTAACCTTGGACAAATCACTCTCTGGTCCTCAGTTTACTTTCTGTCCAAGAAGAGAGTAAAACTTGATGGCCTCTGTTTTCCCTTTCAGGCCTAGAGCATTAGGCCCATGATCTCATAAGAAAAGGAGCCTCTGAAGAGGGAGCAAATGGAAATTTGGAAAAGGATGGAGATGAACGACAGAGAAAGAAGGAGGGGGTAAGTGGACTCAAGGGCACAGTGGAAGAGGACTCTGAGACAGGAGGGAAGGAACAGGGTTTGCCACAAGACAGGTCCTCCTACAAAGTGAGAAGAATATAACCAGACATCTGGCAGAGAAGTCATTCTCTGCTTAGTCTTACAGTTTATCATGAATAATAGACGTTTCCATCTGAGAACCAAACCTATAATTATTTTGAAGACTTACAACTGCTTTTATTTCTTACTCCATGTTTGCATCTCTAAGGAACCCTGGACAAATGGGATGCAAATCTCAGCAGTGGCACCTGTTCCAACTGAGGGTTTCGATCAGCTGCAAAGAAACAAGGGAGCTTGTATGAACAGGGCCAGAATGTGCATAGGGAGGGAGGAGTGAGTGAAAAAGTCAATTAGTTCTCCAGATGTTTGATAACAAATACCTGAATGATTATGCAACCATTCAGATGACTGATTGAAGTTTTCACTTCTCATTTGAAAGCTTTAACCCTGGAGGATCAGAAAGCTGCATCGAGAGGGGGTCCTCACTCCACAGTCCTATAAAGTCATCTGTTGGCAAGCACCCATGGTGATGATCTGCCTATACCCACTTTGACCAAAGGAAGTCCCTGTCAGAAGATCATTTACAAAAGTTGGAAAGTCATCCAGAAGGGAGAAAAAAATGATGGTCTCCAATTCTCTTAAGGGAAACATTTTAAATTGATAGCTCAACACTAACAAATAGGAGTTAGTAGTTACAGAGATGACCCTACTGCCCAATAACCTTAGTAGGATTGTGTCTTTAAAGATCTCTATTTTCTCACATCGTCTCCACACTGGTCAAGAAAGGAATGTGTAGTTCAGAACAGAGATCTATAATACCTCCTTTCCCAGTTTCCTGCTTTGTCATCATTCATCTCCAGGCTGCACTCTTAACTCCATGGGACTGTCTCTACTTTGCCATAGAAACACCTTCACCCTGGAAACTCAGTCACCCCTGGACTACTTCTCACTTTAGAAGCACCCTCCTCCCCAGTGGCCTTTCCTCTAGCTGCTTCCTCTCTGAACCTCCATTTTAAGGAGGAGGCCCACACCAACCATGTCTTCATTCCTCTTCAGTCTGCATTTCTAACTTCTGATTTTCTCTACCAAAGTCCTGCACTCCTGGGGAAAAGTTAAAAAATCTCATATGACGGCATATGATAACAACAATAGTAGTCAGAATTTACATAGAACTTTAAGTTTTGTGAAACACTTCTTCATCTATTATCTCCTTTGATCTTCACAATAACCCTGTGAAGCAGGTGCTATTATTATTTCCATTTTTCAGATGACAAAGACAGAGATTTTTTCTTTTAATGACTTGCTCAGGTTCACAAAACTAGTAAATGTCTGAGGCAGGATTTGAACTCAGGTCTTTCCAATTCCAAATCCAAAGATCTATCCACTGTGTCACCTACCTCTTCTCTATGCACTGGCAACACCTTACTGGAGAACTTTTAGTGTTTTGATCTACTAAATCCAATACTTTTTAAAACATAGTTATACCATGATGAATATGGAAATGTGTTTTACATGATAGCATATGTATAAAATATATCAAACTGCCTACCAGTTTCAGAAGAGTAGAGAGGAGGGAGAGAGAAAAATTGGAACTCAAAATCTTGTAAAAATGAATGTTAAAATTTTCTTGATTTGTAATTGTGGGAAAAAATAAAATACTATTTTAAAAAATCATAGTTATATGTGCATATCTACATATTTTATTATATATATATAAAACACATTTTATAGTTTATTTTGCATTACTAACATTTTCTTCATCACTTTCTTTGCTGTTCAGTTGTGTCTGACTCTCCATGACTCCATTTGAAGTATTCTTGCCAAAGATACTAGGGTGGTTTGCCATTACCTTCTCCAACTCATTTTACAGATGAGGAAACTGAGGCAAACAAGGTTAAGTGACTTGTCCAAGGTCACACAGCTAGTAACTATCTGAAGTTAGATTTGAATTTGGGAAGATAAGCCTTCCTAACTCTAGGCCTGGCACTCTGTCCACACTGCCACCTAGCTGTCCTCACTTTCTTATGTCTAAAAAATCAACTTGAATTGATCAGTAATTGTTATTTCTTAATTTGTTCTGTGTCATCTACATTTTTGACTCCATATTTTACTTTACTTATTCTTTTAAGGTACAATCAGGACCAGGGAGATCGTGGCTTTGAGCTAAAACAGGATCATTTCATTGGCCTACAATTATTTGTCATTCTGACAGAGTATCTCAATTGGTGAGCAAAATAGCCTAAGTAAATGTCTTTTCATCTGAAAAGGAAATAACACCAACAATGAATATTTGATTATTTCTCCCTTTTCAAACAGATGTATGTTTTAAAACATTAGATTGTTTAACTGCTGCTATTAGATTCAGTGTATAAAACTTTTTATACAATTAACATTGATTTTGGTGTTATTCTGTTGGCTTTGATGAGTGCCTTTCAACTGCCTAAATTTTTGCCTCCTCTCCCTATATAGTGAGTGTCCTGACTACAATTATGATGATTTAATGGATTTTAGTGGTTTTCAAATCTTGACTTCTTGTGGATTGGATTACAGTAAAGTGTTTCCTTTTTGTAATAATCTCCCTGCATTTCAGTTTCTAAAATTTCAATTTCCCAGTAAGGCTCATATTGTTTTATGCTTTAGGTTTCTCAAAGATGACTTCAGATAATTAGCAGTGTCGAGGTACAAGCACACCATGAAAAAAATTTTGTTAAAGTCTTAAAAGAGCCAACAATCTAAAGTATAGCCTTGTTCCCTCAACCAATTAGTAATCAAGATGGGAAAAAAATACTCTAAACGGGACTAAAAAAATGGCTGAGGAGGCCCTGAAGCCAAATCTACACAAAGAAAACAAAATGTTTGCTGCGCAGTCTCAAGTAGCCAGAAATCAAATCCTGTCTCCCCTCTATTCCATCTTTATTTGGCCTTAATCATGGATAAAGGACTGGCTTAGAATCTGAGAAATGTGTTCAAGACCTACCTCCAACACATATTAGTTGTGTTATCATTTGAACCTCTCAGTATGATCCAGAAAATTCTCCAAGATTATAAATTACAGAAAAGGTGCTGTTCTACATTGTTGAAGGGAGCTTCCATAATGGAAGTTCCCCCACTTAACCATAATCACCATTATCCCCAGGTGCTCACCCCACAAAGGAAAAAAAAATAGCTTTTTTTTTAAGAAGAAAGGCAAAAGACAATTCAACCAAACAAGCTACTATGAAGAGTTTTATCAAAAAAAGCAACTTCCAGAAGATGTCCTAGGCTCAGTATGCCTTTATCTTTGCATACTTCAGCAATTATTAAATGACTACCAAGTGCAAAAAACTATTCTGGACAATGGGGAAACGAAGTGAGGCATATGTCAAAACCATGTCTCACATAGATACCCAGAACAATTCTCCTAAACCACAGGTGTGACCATGTCACTCCTCAGCTTGTGGCTACCTAGTGCATCTAGAATGAAATACACATGACTTAGCATGGCATTCAAAGACCACTGCAATACCTGTCCAGTCCTGTTTCTCATCACTCTCCTTTCCACACTCTGCATTCCAGCCAAAATGAGCCATTAGCTGCTCCCTGAAACTGATAGGCCATTTCCTCCCTCCATGCCTTGATAAAAGACATCCTCTAAGCCTGGGATGATTTGTCTCCTCATCTCAGCTTATGCAAAGGAACAGCTCTGGTGAAACTCCTGCAGACCTTCACCTAATTCCCCCAGTTGGTAGGGTTCTGGCTCCCTCCTCAAGTTGCCTTATGCTAAATTAATATCTATACACATAGAGAAACCCACAGAGTGTGTTCTTTTTTTTTGTCTTTGAATCCCAATGCATAGCTTAGCCCTAAAAAGAAGTTTGTTGAATCAAATGACAGAGTCACTATTCCCAGGACACTTAACACACCAGTAGCAGTTACAACAAACCTAATACCTTATGACATCTATACCTACACCTGGAACGTAAATGAGAGAGAGGATTATCTACAGGCACACCTCATTTTATAGCACTTTGAAGATATAGAGTTTTTTTTTTAAATAAATTAAAGGTTTGTGGCAACCCTGGAGCCATTTTTCTAACAGCCTGTGCTCCCATCATGCCTCTGTGTCACATTTTGGTAATTGTCATCAAACTCTTCTGTTATTATTTTATCTGCTATGGTGATTTATGATCAGTGATCTTTGATGCACTATTGTAATAGTTTTGGGGTGCTATAAACTGCACTCAGATAAGATAGCAAACAATCAATAAATGTTGTGGGTTTGGACTGCTCCACCAACCTGCAATCCCTGCCTCTCTCCCTCTCCTCAAGCCTCCCTATGCCCTGAGACACAAAAATATTGAAATTAGGCCAATTAATAACCCTACAATGCCCTTTAAGTGTTCAAATGAAAGAAGAGTTGATCGATGTGAGTAAATTTCATTGCTGTCTTCTTGTAAGAAATTGTCCCAGTCATCCCTACCTTCAGCAACCAGCACCAAATCAGTCAGCAGCCATAAACATCGAGATAACACCCTTCACCAGCAAAAAAGATTATGATTTGTTTAAGACTCAGATGATGATTATCATTTTTAGCAATAATGTATTTAATTAAGGTATAGACATTTTTGCTTAATATTATTGCACACTTAATAGACTACAGTACAGTAAAAACTTGATTTTTAGTTGTACTAGGAAACTAAAAAACATTAATGTGGCTCGCTTCATTGTGGTACTTGCTTTAATGCAGTGCACTGTATTCAAACTCTCAATATCTCCAAAGAATGCCTGCCTGCAGTAGAATCAGAAGGATCTGCCTCAGAAATGTACTAGCTGTGTGACCTTGAGCAAGTCATTTAGCTCTTCTGGGTCTCAGTTGCTTTATTGGTGAAATTAGGGGGTTGGACTTGGGAACCTCTATGGTCTAAATCTATGATCCTATAAACTGTATTTCTGTCCAATAGGAATTAGGATTCAGAAAGATAACCCACATAGAGTGTTCTTAGTCATCAGAGAAAGTACTATAGCCAGTCAGTTATTCATGAGGGCAGGCTGTGTGAGGAAGTTCCCAAGACAGTCTTTGGTCACTAACTAGAAAGTGAAAAGTTATTAAGGCATCAAATCCAGAAACCTGGATACCAGGAGGAAAAGCAATATCACCATATGTAAAGCTGGGTCTTGTAGATAACAGGTCTCTACATGACTGTTTAAGGCTCAATAAATATCATAATTGGGTCTCCAAGGGGGTTTGCTTCTAGAGGGCTTCTAGCCTGAGCTGGCTGGTATTCACCTTGTTCGCTTGCTTGCTTGCTTTCTTCTCTATACTGACAGGCTTGCATACTTCTGTACCGACAGGAAGTGCACAGAAAGATTCAGTCCTGTGTCCTTGTCTATTCCATTTATTTGCAAAGTAGGAGTGGTAGTGAAGGAGAACTATTAACAATCAGACATGGGAAGATGTCACATGCCACCATTCTGGGACGGATTTGTATCCAAGAACATCCCCATCATCCATGATCATGCAACGTTGCTCACTCAGACCCCTTTGGGCAGCTGGTCCCCAGAATGGCACAGGATCCAAAACTCTTCAACTCTGAGCCTGGCCTCAGTCGCTCAGATTGAACAGTCAGGGCATCTTGTAGCAGTCGTATGAATGTAGCTGGGAACAATACCTCCCCAATCCCAACCATGGAGGCATCTCGGCATCTCAGTGGCTAGAGCACTAAGCCTGGAGTCAGAAAGACCAGAGTTCAAATCTAACCTTAGACATACTAGCTGTGTGACCCTGAGCAAGTCATTTAACCTCTGTTTGTCTTAATTCACTGGAGAAGGAAATGGCAAACGACTCCAGTATCTTTGTCAAGAAAACCCCATATGGGGTGACAAAGAGTAGGACACAGCTACAATAATATAAAAACAATAATCCCAATCATCATCCTATCCCATCCCCAGATTAGCTCATGACCTTAATGGGTGTTTCTGGGGATGCTCCAAGGTAAACGGCCAATAACCACCTTCCTTCCACCTTTGCCCTTTTGTTTTTGTGATGGGACAGAGTGAGTCACAATGGATGAGTAGATATGAATGGGTCACAATTGGCATCACAGAGCTCACTACACTATATTTCCTCCCAAACTTCCCTAATTCTGTGGAGGGCAAAACCATTGTTCAGTCTCTCAGTTTCTCACGCTTGCCTCCTCACTCAACTAGCACTGCTCTCTCAAAGTTACAAGCCATCTTCCATTTTTCAGATTGGATAATATTTTTCTCATTTCCCATCCTTTTGGACTTTTCTGCAGCATCTGACAATGTGAGGCCTCCTCTCCTTCTGGATGCTTCTTCTTTCCTCTCTGGTTTGCAAAAAATAATGCAAGTGGGTAACCTACAAAAACTCTTCTCTTTGCACACTTCAAAAACTTGGAAATGGATTCTTCTAACAGGTTTAAAACTTTTCCAAATGAATAGTTTCACTTGGTTTTCAATGATTTATTAAAAACAAACAAAAATACCACCTTCCAATTAGTGTGCGAAAATAAAAGACTGACATTAGGGAGAATGGAAATTTAGTAGCTGAATATCAACAAAAACCTGTGCATAATTGTTGGAAGGAAAAATGGGTATAGAAAAATGGCTATTATGATTTAGCAAACTCATCTAATGATGCATTTCTTCCTTTTGGATAAATATATCTGTTAAGTATTCTTTTAACTATTATAACAATTATATTATATAACCAAATACTGAATTAATCTAAACTTAGAACTAGATCTTTGAATCACTGTACAACAGTATTAAACTAAGATTTTTAAAAATAATGCAGTATATTCAGTCATATTGTTTTCACTAACTTATTAATAATAATATTTTAATGAGAGCAAAAATAATTTACAGCTAATGATATGCTATTCTCAAAATGATTACATCTTTATCTCATCCTTTTAATTTTGTGTACCAATTTTGTAATATATTTATTAGTATAGTAGAACATGTACATAATTTATAAATAAGTGTATAAGTATGTGTGTGTGTATATACACACATTTTGCATGTGCATGCTCAAAAAAAATCATACTGATATAGGTGGAATGATTGAAAAAGTTGGTGAGGGGGGCAGCTAGTTGGTGCAGTGGATAGAGCACCGACCCTGAATTCAGGAGGACCTGAGTTCAAATCCGACCTCAGACACATAACACTTACTAGCTGTGTGACCCTGGACAAGTCACTTAACCCCATTGCCTAGCTTAATAAAAAAAAAGTCGGTGAGGGTCATTGGTCTTATCTAACTACTACAGCAATAATTCAATACAACTTAATAGACCTTGATTAATCATCACAGTACCATAAGGCATTATTCTAGGATGTACTGGGAAAAGACAATGAAATTATTTCAATACTGAGTTGAAATAAAAAGTTTTCTGATCAAAATTCAATTAAAACATTTCATTTCATTACAACCCACCAATCCCCAAATAATCTGTTAATGGAGGGTTTATCATATTTTGAGAAAAAATCCTGTCATTCTCTGTCATTCTACTGTTCGCATGTTTGCTAACATATACACACAGAGAGTTACACACATATAAATATACACATACATAGCTATATACACACAGAGTTAAACATATAAATACACACACACACACACACACACAAAGTTCCGCAGCAAAAGTGAGTACTAGGTCTTCCTTAATCAGTTCTTGGACTGGACATTTGCTCAATAAGAGAATCGAGCACCAGTGGTTGAAAATTCTTCCTCATGTGCTGGCTCAATGAAAAGAGTATTGAACCTGTCATCACTGTGGATTTTATTCTGCTACTCACCACCTTTGTGACCTTGACAAGGCTTTTCACTTCTCTGGACCTCAGTTTCTTCATTTGTAAAGGTAAATAGACAAGCTAGATGACTGCTAAGGTCCCTTCCAAGTTTAGATCTAGAATTCACTATATAGATGTCCTTGAACCTTGATCATTTTGGATAAGACTGCCCAACCAAAAAGGAAGCTAATCCTGAAATAGAAAGGCACAGTACCCAGATTTTGATAGTACCCTTTAAGGACAAATAAAACCATTTTCCCTTCAAAACAAATATTTAAAAAGGTGATTCATTTATTAAAGAATTTGAGATATAAATAGCTAGGTTGTGTCCATATGTGTGTATGCATTGTATATGTACATATATACACATATATCTGTGTATGCATATATGTGAGTGTATGCATATGTGTATGTATGTATATATGTGTGTTATACATACACATACATATATGTATATATATATATTTAAAACTGCTGAAAGTTACAATATATGTCAATGACAAACATAACAACAAAGAATCACCAACTCTGTACTCAATTGTTTTTTTTGAAGACTAAGAGGCTCCAGGTTAACCTCAGAGTTAAACTTTAAAAAAAAAAAACAAAATACGCCATGGTCAACAGCTTCATTCCAAATATTTATTCAGGACCAAGCATAGCATTCAGTGAGTCTACTATTGGCCACAATCTAAAGGTTACAAGTGAGCCCATACATGGCTGAGTCCATAGACCCAGAACTTAATAAGGCCATCAGTTTCAGAGTTCAGATGTCCAAAAAACCTATCCAGGTATCCAAATGTGACTTGCATCATCATCCACAACCCCTGCTGCACCCCCTCAATTCAATTCAATAATTTAGCAAGATGTGTTAAATACCTACTATGTGCCAGGTAACATGATAGGACTCTTATCTTCTTATCCTGGTGTTCTCTCTCTCTCTCTCTCTCTCTTTCTCTCTCTCCCTCTCCATCTCTGTCACACACATACACACACACACACACACACACACAAAACACACACACAATGACTGTCCCTTCATCCATCTAACTACCCTCACTTCTTTCAACAAATCTCTCTTTAGAGATCTTGGCAGTGTGTGCTGTCTTAAGAACATCCAGGTCTTTAGAAGAGTGCTTGTTCAGTCCTTCCCTTCTTACCTGTGTGATCTTAGACAAAATCCTTATTTTTTGGGGCTTCTCCTTCTATAAAATGAGGGATTGGGCTTCAGAGACTCCTCAGGACCCTTCCCATTCTGAAGCTATAAGACCATGATGACCATGAATTTAAGGTCATTTCATTGTTGTTCAGTTATTTCAGTTGTGTCTGATTATTCTTGAACCCCTTTGGGATTTTCCTGGCAAAGATACTAGAGCGGTTTGCCATTGCCTCCTTCAGCTCATTTTACAGATGAGGGAGCTGAGGCAAACAGGGTTCAGCAACTTTCCCAGGGTCACACAGTTAGTAAGTGTCTGAGGCCAAATTTGAACTTGGTAAGAGAAGTCTTCCTGACTGCAGGCCTGGAACTGTATACATCTTGCCACCTAGCTGCCCTCATTTCAATACTAAATAGGTTAAAAATGTTTGACCTTCAATCCCAGCTTAGCCTCAACCAAATCAATAAATCATAAAAAGCCTAGGAATTTGAAAATCAACAATTTACAACACATTCTAGAACCAGCCTTCTTTGTCAGTTTGCATTTTCTTTTGGAATTTTTCCTCCTATTTATTTGACTCATTTCCTTTTGGAGATAAGAAGAATAATCCATTTTCTTTTTTCTTAAATGTATTATTTCAAGATAATTAAAATGTTTAAAATAGCATCCAGTGAGTTTTTATTGCTTTTTCTAATTCTTCTCTTCCCACTGATAACAAAGCTGGGGAGGAATAATACTTAAGGATGGCTTGTAAAAAATAAAATTAAAATAAATTAACTTAGGACTCATACCTGAGGCAAATCATTAAAGGAAGATATAAATTGTTGAAAAAGTTGCCTTTGAGAAGACCAAACACTTTTTTTGTTTGCATTTTGTTGTATTGAAATTTTATTTCATGTAATCCTAATACGTCATATCCACAACATATATTCATGTATTTATTGTCGCCATGAGATTTGAAAACATATAACTCTCAAGTAAAAATCCCCCCAAATACATAATGTTACAGTGACATTCTTTGGCGTCTAGCTTATAAATCCACATTATCAGGAGAGTTTTTTTTATTTGTTTTATTTTGTAGTTACAGATGTGCTGATGCTTGAAGATTCAAAAGTGTGTGGGGGGGGTGGGGATTGACCCCTTTTCCAACAAAACGCTGATTCAGTAAACAACTTGTTTATCCCTACCCCAACCATTCAGGCAGACAGTGTACATTCTCTCCCAAGCCCCTGGTTCCTAGTGAAGCTAGATAGCAGTTAATGATCTACAGACTACCCCAGGTCCTCCAGCTGTACCTTAAATGATTCAAGTGAGCATCTCTTAGGAGTCACAGGTGCTAGTAAGCAGTGGGAATCCCTGTTTTGGGAGGCTTTGGTTAAGCCAAGATCCCAAGGAAAAGGGAAACTTGAGATGCTTGGACTCCCTGAGGAGTTCAAGGGAAATTGAACATCGCATATACAATGAGTCTGTGTTGACGCACAGCAGGTGACTTACATATCTGCTCCCTTGGCTCTGTTTAATTGGACTTCCTGCTTTTCCACTCCAACATTGTCTGCTTAAAGGTTCTCTGGAGTCGCTTAGGTTTTATGTGGAACTGTATCTCCAGGATAGAATGAAACAGGAACTCTATAGTAGATGAAAAGGAAGGGGACCAGGGGAGGGGGGTGTACAAAATAATTAATAACTAAATGGATTAGTTAGGGATTTATATCTTCAAAGCATATTCTAAACATTGATTAATCTACCCTCAAAGTGTATGTGTTTGAGAAGGAATTTTACAAATGATGATACATATAGAAGAAAAGCTAAACGTTCTACAAAAACACCTTCGTCTAGGGTTGTGCCTATTTCCACTAGTGAAAACACTTTTGTAGAATATTGATTATTCAGTAACAATGAAAACACTAAACACTGGGCCACATTCCAAGCTGTTCCCATCACCACCACCACCCCATACTCACATGCGTACACACACACACACACACACACATACACACACCACTTTTTGTAAATATTTATCTGCTTTGCTTCTGATGGGGCCTTATATTACATCCCTCTTCTAGATGGTCTGGACATAATCACCATGAGAAGATTGAGGTTCACATCGTCTTTGATCAGGTATTAACCATGGAAATTTACCTCTGCAGGGACACTCCTCTCTTGACAAAGAGACCTTTACCTATGACCTCTTTGCAGTGGTGATGCATCGCACAAAGGGTTTGGCTCAAGACACTGTTCTGCAGCATATCGCTACAACACAGAGGGAGGTACGTGTACCTTTTTCCAAGGTGTGGACACGATAAATTGTCAGTATGTTCATAACGTGTGTGCTTTCTTTGCCGTTCAGTCCTATGTAGTAGCCTTAATAGTGCAAATCTCTGGCTCTCTGATGGAGGAAGATTAAATCCATTAAAATCTAACGGATAAAGTCAGAAGATTGGAGTTTCAGCTCTAGTTTTGTCTACTACTGACCTAAAGACGTTTCAGTCTTCCTGTAAGAAATGGGAAAATGAAAGCATAGGAATCACAAGCTCATACAATATCACAACTCGAAGAGATTAAAGAGATCACCAGTGCAACCCCCTCATTTTGTAGAATAGGAAACTGAAACCCAGAAAGTTTAAGTGGCTAGCCCAATCAAACTCACAGGTAGTAAAGCATAGAGTCCAGGATTTGATCACAGATCTTCTTAACCCAAGCCTAGTATTCTCTCCACCCCAACACTGTGCTTTGACCTCCCTTTTTCTGGTATATACCATTTCTAAAGGTATTGCCAAGTATATGGTGATTAAATTTCTTATCTATATGAAGAAAAAAAAGATAAGGAATAATATAAGGTTTTTTTCTGTTTCTTGACTTTTTTACAAAAATGGTCTGGTTTCCTCCTCAGGCCTACAAAAATTATAGAGCAATCAAAAGTAAAAACAAAAAATGTAAATATTATTTTTCACATCAAACTACTTTAAGTCATCAAATCTGTCAGGCATTTGAATATAAGAGCAAATAATTAGGAACTCCCTGAATGCTAGGGATATTCACAACGTTGAATCGCAGCAAATCCTATTTCTCAGTATCCAACAAATTCTTGATGATTCCTGGTTAATTACCTAGCCTATGAATTGTCCAAGAAGACCCTTTGCAGCCTTTTTCTTCTTTCCTTCTTTCAACCCTTCCCCTTCTATCCTTGGCTATTTCACCACCTATTGATATGATCTGCAGAGCAGGAAGAAGAAGGAGGATAGAAATTAGTCCCTTTGGTTCCTGGTGAGCAGCATTGCTATTATGAATTTTGATGAGAAAGAAGGTTGATGTTAATGTTTAAAACTAAATTTTCAAAGTCTCTATTGGTTTTACTCATTTGTCCTCAGTAGAAAGATTTGTCTGCTCCTGCCTTTTATCTCGAGTCTCAGCTGCAGCTTTGAAAACAAGAACATTGGGTAGTAATTCTCTGTCTTTCCCTTTGGTTTCCTGGGTTTTTGAGTCCACTGTAATGACTCCAAGATGAATGTATGTAGTGTGGAGGAAGTGTGCAAAACTCAGGCCCTTATCCTTTTTTATGCTCAAAGAACAGTGCAAGGCAATGCAGGAATCTCTGAAACCCAACTTTAAGCTCAGGTGTGGTCCAGCAACAGTGACGAAGACAGAAGACTGACATTCCCCTGAAGGAATCATGGGTCACCCAGTGATGTCTGACTTGTTTTTGAAACCATCAGCATCCCTACATTCTTCCTCTTTGTAGGAATTAAGGCTGATTAAATGAACAGATTTGCCATATTCTGGGGTCAAGGATAGGAGTTGTTAGGCTATTCAGTCCTATCATGAAAATTTGTAGTCAGTTTCTTTTTAAAGTATTTGGATATTCCCCACTTTTCATAAAAAAGAACAAAAGGAGAAGCCTCTTCAGTCATCATCCTTTATCAACTTCTCTCCATTACAAAAGGTATCCTGGTACAGGCAGATAGATATAAAATGATGGTGTCCAATAAGGAGAAAAGCCTTGTTGTCATCTCTCCATTCTGCCTTTTTCTCCCTCCTAATCAGTGCAAACCAGCACCATGAGCAGGAACCGTCCTCGCTAATGGATATTCCCAGATGAGGAAGAATTCTGGACTTGAGCCAACTGTATTATCAGAATGATGACCCAGGGCTTAGGCTAGATAACACATCTCAGGCCTGGATAATTGGGTAGTTTGCAGTTTAAGGATTTGGCTCTGACAGCGGGGGATTTGGATAGATGGGTGCTAGGCATTTTCAATCCAGTATAAACACTTGGCTGGGGAACCACTGCAATTGTGCACAGCTGTGCTACAGACCTGGTTGGGATGCCATCACGTCAACCTCGCCCAGGTTCCTAGACAGCCAGACACCAGCAGTAAAGAATCTCAAATTAACAATCAAATTCTTCCAGAAGTCATTCCTGTCAGTAGCAAAGGGGTAGGCACCCCACAGCCATTTCCTGATGCCCTTGGGGGCTCCAGTCACTCCATCAGAGCTCCCCCCCAAGGTGGCACTAATCAGCATGGAGAACCCGATCATAGCCATGGCAGGTAGCCCCAACAGCTCAGCTCCACAAAGACCAAACAATTTAAAGCCACTCAGCAGCTATTGAGAGTAGGAAGGAAAAGTATCTTAATATTTAATGCTTCACAGTCACTTTAAGGCTCAAAAAATTGTTTTCCTTAACATAATGGAGTGCAAAATGAAGGAAAGAAATAAACTATCAAGCAAAAGTCTAGACAAAAACAAGACGAGGCTGGAATCCAACAAAATATGGTACTTCTGATCAAGCCTGGTTGACAGAAAATAATTGAGGTCTGTTTATCCATTAGAAGATTACTGTTTTTCACACCCAAGTGAAAAATGGAGGAAACATATGTCAGCTCCCAAATTTTTAGTACTCAATATGCCCCAAGACCACTTGAGCACAAAATGCTCTCTATTACTTGCTTTATTTATTAACATCATCATGTTCAGCTCCATATCACCAGTTTGAGGAACTCTGGAAAGCTACATACAAAGCTAGACTGAAAAACATATGGTGGCTCTGATCACCAAAGACTAATATTCGCTGTTCTTGGTGGGCACTGAATGTCATGGTGGCTAGATGGTGCAGTGGATAGAATGCCAGGTTTGGAGTCAGGAAGACTAATCTTCCTGAGTTCAAATCCGGCTGCAGACACTTGTGTGTCACATCTGTGTGAGCCTGGACAAGTCATTTAACCCTGTTTGCCTCAGTTTCCTCATCTGTAAAATGAACTGGAGAATGAAATGGCAAACTATTCTTGTATCTTTTCCAGTGAAACCCCAAATGGGGTCATGAAGTCAGACACAACTGAAAAATGACCGAACTGTATGAAATGGGCAGGGCATCACTGGAGCTTGATGAGTAAAAGGCTCTTCTGTTTACTTTGAAGGACTAGTGGTAAGGAGAGATGTCAGACTTATTTACAGTATGGGAGAAAAGGCATCGCCTTTATTTTGTAAAACATGTAGTATCCAATTGAGACTGAGGGAAATTTCTTTAATTCGTGCCTTTTGGAAAGCATTGGCAGTTGAAAGAGAAAACTTCATGAAGGGTTTTAATATTTAATATCCCACTGCTGCTTTGCAGCTTCAGGAAAACTTGAGTGTCTTTATTGCCAAATATTTCAGAGCTTATCTCAAATTGTGTGGACTTAAAAAATGTTTAATATTCCTAAACTGTAACGCAAGATGAAAAAATTCAACAGCTCAGGGCAATGAGGTAGTTCTCTCCTTGTAAAATTAAAAACCTAAATATTAAAATTTAATAGTTATTCACACCAGCTAAATAAAATTTCAAAAAATAAAAAATCTTTTGTTGATGGGATTTCATTCATCACCATCATTAATAGACATTTCTTGGTTGCCCACTTGGTTGCACATATACTGAAAAAAGTTCTTGGAGGCCAGAGCTAGAAAGATTCAGAATGAGTCAAATAAATATGGAGTAGATAATTTAAGCATCAGGAAACATGGGATAAAAGGGCAGGCCTCACTCTTTTAGGTCAAGGCATGACCACCCAGTCAAAGTGGACAGCTTCTGTAATGTGATTATAAGGACACTGAAAATAATTTAAAGCCCCAAATTTCATGCTTTCCAATTGGCTACAATGCCTGCACACTCACTTTTCCCAAGAATAGGATCATCAGTCAATCAAATTAGAATTGGAAAGAACTTTAGAAACTGCCTCATCCAACCCCATTGATTTCACAGATGGAAAAAAATGGAGGGCCAAAGAAGTTAAATGATTTGTCCAAGGTCACAAAGACCACTAGTGATTCCTAGGCAAATGAGTTAACATTTCTGTGTGGAGAGAGAAGGGAATGGATACAAAGAGGGGCAGAATCAGCAAGATTTGGCAATTGAGTTGATATATCAAGTGAGGGAGTTTGAGGAGTCAAGAATTATGTTGAGGTTATGAACCAAAGGACCTGGAAGGATAGTGATGTTTTTGACAGAAAAGGGTAAGGTTTAGAAGATGGGAGGGTTTATAAAGAAAGATAATGAGCTCAGTTTTGAACATATTAGGCTATATTTAATCTGAACTTTTGAAAACATTAAATGGACATTTTTATATGTAGTAGAAAACAGATGGGTTTGTACATGAAATTGCAAATCTCTGTGTACAACTTGCTTTTAAAAATATATTATCAGATATAATAAGTTCAATATGTAATTTTCAAAACTATCTTGCTTGTCTGTGATTTTTTTCTGGCCTTCTCTATTAAGCATTTTTAGAAAGATGCTTTGATGATTCTACTTTTTCTCTTTTTATTCTGTTCTTCTTTAGAAACTATCCCTAGCTCCCTTCTCCCTCCTAACATTCCCCTAAATTAAAAATAAAAATAAAAACAAGACTTTTTAACAGATATGCATAATCAAGCAAAATAAATCCCCACACTGGACATGTTCAAAATGTATATTTCAATCTGTATAATGAGTCCATCTGACCTCTCTTTCAGGATTTGGGTAACATGCTTCATCCCTGGTCCTTTGATCGTTGTAATGATCAGAGTTCTTAGGTCTTTCAAAGGTGTTTTTCTTTGCAATATTGTTGTCACTATAACTTGGTCTCATGGATCTGCTCACTTTGCTCTGCATCAGTTCATTTAAGTCCTCAGGTTCATCAGAAACCCTTCCTTTCACCATCTAGTAACAGGGCGGTAACATTTCATTACAGCATTTTATATATGGAATTGTATGGAATATTTTTCAGTCATTCTCCAATTGTAGGGCACCCTCTTGGTTCCCAGTGCTTTGCTACAACAAAAGGCGCTATTGTAAATATTGGGCATTTTTGAAGGAAGTAGAAAAGAGCCATTAGATAGAGGTTGAAAAATCCAAGAGTTGGGTAGGGAAGATGATTGATGTCTCAGTCTCCTGGAGAAGATGGAAGAGGATGCAATCAAAGGCACTTGGAGAGGGGGTGGTCTTGGCAAGAAAAGGGGCCACCTCTTTGCTAGAGGCTGAGAACAAAGAAGGAATATTAGAAAGTGATGTCAAAAGTCTTTTTTTAAGATGAAGAAAGGGAAAGAAGAGGAAGCTCAAAATGTTTAATTTTTTCAGCAAAATCCTCAGCTGAAAGAGAGGTTGGAGGGGAAGATGTGGAAGGTTTGAGGAGCAAAGAGATTTGGACTAGCTTCTATAGGGAATGAGACAGAGAACAAATTAGGGAATAATAAAAGAACTACCTTGCTGCAGTGAAGGCTCAGTTGAGGCTGGATCGCGTGGATTTATAATGGACCCAAGTCAGCAGTATCGTGAGACTTTCTCCAGCCTCTTTCAGCCACAGCTGAGCATGTCTTAAGGAAGAAGCAGTCGAGGAAAAGGAAACTGTAGAAAAAATACAGGAAATGGGTAGAAGATTAAAAAAAGAGTTTAGAGATGGAAAAAGAGTGACTCTCACTAGGTATGTTCCCCTGAGATAGCACGGATTTGTAGCTCAAAGGGGGCAGTGTGATACTTTGAAAACAGTACTAAGTCTGGAGTCCGAGTTCAAGCCCCCTTCTGATGCTTATTACTTGTGTTACATCGGCAAAGTCATTTCAACCTGCCCAGGCTTCATTTTTCTCCTCTGTAAAATGGGAGGGTTGAAGTGGATGGCCTTTGAGATCCCTCGCACAGCTACATCTATGATCCTATGACCTTAGAAGCCAACTAGTCTGACCCCTTCGTTCAAGAGAAGAGAAAACTGAGGCCCTGGAAAGTCACCTACCACTAACTCTTTCCGTTTGTTACTTAAAGCGGACAAGGGAGAGGTCAGGCAAGTTCCCGGAAACTTTGGAACAGGGCCATTTAATGATATACAAATCCTGAAATGACTTATTTATCACTGAGTGGGGAATAATGCGGAAATTATTTTTATTATCATTACAGCAAAATGTTTTAATGTCACGCACAACTCCAACAGAAGAGTAAGTGTACTCAATTCAGTTGAGCAAATAATAAGATTAGAAAATAAGAGAGTAGTATTTGTAAAGTTGGAAAGAAATGTCACCTCCTAGATAGCAAAATGAACTGGGGATCAGTCCACGTGGCTATGTCTCCAGAATATGCCACTGATTCCCTGCCAAACTGTGGCTCCTTACCTGCATCAAACTGCACTATTTGTCACCACACAGGCAATCACACAGATTACTACATAAGCAGGGAAGTATTTGCACAGATTGCTAATGTTTTACAGTGGCCAAGCCAACCACAAATCACCAGCATTCCCAGACAAATTCCACTGTGATAGCAAAACCACTGCCTGGAAGTTCATCTTTAAAAGAAAGCTTTTGGAGAGGTATTTCTTGAAGGATCATAGACATAACACTGGAAGAGACTGCCGAGGCCTTCGGGTCTGACTACATGATTTTATAAATGAGGAAACCAAGGCCCAGAGCAGTTATGACTTCCTCAAGGACACCCAAGCAGGTCACGGAGGCACTGAATCCATAGGTCTTTCTTCTGCACCACATTGCCTTTTATCATAACCTAAACCAGGGTGGGGAACCTGTGGCCTCAAGGTCCTCAAGTGCAGACCTTTTGACTGAGTCCAAGTTTTACAGAACAAATCTTTTTATTAAAGGGATTTGTTCTGTGAAGTTTGGATTCAGGCAAGGGGCTGAACTTGAGGACCTAGAGGGCCACTTGTGGACTAGAGGCTGCAGGTTGCCCACTCCTGACTAAATACTACCTAGCCCACAGTATTTCTGAACTATTCACTTAGCCCTAGAGGAATATAAATTCCTTAAGGGCAGGCATTGGTTTTGTTTCATCTTATTTCATTTGTCTTTGTATCTAGGATTGTGCCTCAAACAGTCCTTACTGTGTTGAATCATATTGGACTATGTAATTGTCCTTTCTCATCTTCTTATGCAGTAGAATTCTATAGTCACAGAAGTAGAGCAGGTTTCCAACTTTTATGTAAATTTGAAATGTTCATTTATATTTCCTTCATGTATTTTATGACTCTTCTATTTTGTTCCCCAACTGACCCCTTTGCTGAGAAATGCCAATATAGGCACCAACAACAACCAGGAATGGTCAATGTGGGCACCAGCAATTTCATGTGTTGCCTTCGTCTATATTCTGTAAGACCTTGTCCACTCCTAAAATTAAAGGCACACCATAAATGCAAAGCAATACTATTTCCTTCTGACGTAACAAGGTGCACTGCCTCTCACCAACTTCTGTAGCACTTTTTAAAATTAGTCCACAACGTTTTCATGGCTGCTTCAAAGCATTAAAATGTGCATAATGGAACAAAGTAGTCTGTGATAGTAAAAATTATTATTATCAGTAAACACCTTAAACCTCAACATAGAGAAGAGGTCAAGGAGGGGACAGGTGGTGGTAGAAACACATTTTTAAAAGGTTCTTGTAATACAAGCCATTCCCCAATTGATAAATGGTCAAAGGATATGAACAGACAGTTCTCAGGTGAAGAAATTAAAGCCATCTGTAGTCATAGGAAAAAATGCTCAAAATCACTATTGATTGGACAAATGCAAATCAAAACAACTCTGAGGTACCACATCACACCTATCAGATTGGTCAACATGACAAAACAGGAAAATGATAAATATTGGAGAAGATGTGGGAAAATTGGAACATTAATCCATTGTTGGTGGAGTTGTGAAATGATCCAACCATTTTGGAGAACAATTTGTAACTATGCCCAAAGAGCTATAAAAATGTTCATACCCTTTGACCCAGCAATAGCACTTCTAGGGTGATATCCCAAAGAGATCATACAAAAGGGAAAAGGAATCACATGTACAAAAATATTCATAGCAGCTCTTTCTGTGGTGGCAAAGAACTGGAAATTGAGAGGATACCCATCAATTGGGAAATGGCTGAGCAAGTTGTGGTATATGAATGTGATGGAATACTATTGTGCCATGAGAAATGATGACCAGGCTGACTTCAGAAAAACCTGGAAAGACTTGTATGATTTGATGCTGAGTAAAGTGAGCAGAACCAAGAGAATGTTGTACACAATAACAGTCATGTTGTGCGATGACTAATAGTGATAAACTTAACTCTTCCCAGCAATACAAAGATCTAAGATATCTCCAGAGGCCTTGTGATGGAAAATGCTATACACATCCAAAGAAAGAACTATGGAAGTTGAATTACTATTTTTTTTCTCTTCTGTTGAGTTTTTTCCTTCTTTCTGATGGTTCCTCCTATTGGTTTTAATTTTTACTTACAATATCACAAATGTGAAAATATGTTTAACAGGAATGTAAATGTACAGCCTATATCAGATTGTGTGCCATCTTGGGGAGGGTGGTGGGGAGGAAGGGGGAGAAAAATTTTAAACTCAAAAGCATATGGAAGTGATTATTGATGAATCAAAATAAATTAATAAAAAATTAAATTAAATTAAAAATTAAAAAATTTTAAAAAAAGAATCCCTAGATCAAATGAGCTAGGGATCAAATTTGTAAAGCACTTAACATGTGCCTGGCATATAACAGGTACTTAATAAATGCTTGTTTTCCTCTTCCTTAAAAAAAATAAAAAATAAAAGGTTCTTGTAATTATCTCTTTAGAAACTAAAATGAGTTGAGAGAGTCCTTGTTTTGGAGTAAGGGCAGGTGTACCAAAAATGGTCATGGTTGACTTTAAGGAATACTGTCTGCACCATCTAGAGCAGGAAGTGGTATGTTCAATTTCTTATTCAGGACTTGGGGACTGCAACTTTTCTAGGCCAATTGAAAATAGTTCTTTGGCAGGGACCAGGGAAATACAGCAGTAGGTGCCGGGTCGATGCTTTTCTACAGGGAATTAATTGATACAAGTGCCACCTCTTGCATGAGATCTTTTCTTATGCCTCTGGTTGTTAGTACCTCTACCCTTGCCCCCCCAAATTACTCTGTATTGACTTCGTATACACTTCACATTCACTTATTCTGTATTGTAGTTGTTATTGGCATTCTATCCACTGTGCCACTTTTGATCATTTACACCTCAGACATCAACAGATCAGGGCTTGTTTATTTGTTTAAATTTTTTATTTTGTTAATTGGGTAGACTTAAGAAAGTGATGGAGAAAATGTTAAGAAATCAGATTAAATGTTAAAGTGTGTCATTTGTACATTTTTGAGAGCCCAGGTGTTAAATATTTGCCAGAACACCTCATTAAGCCTAACCTGTCTCTTTATGTCATTCTTTTCCTGTGGCACCCCATTCCCTCTATTTCCCAGGTTCATAACTTCTCTAAGTCACTCTATATCTTTGTAGGAAATCTCTTTCCAGAATAGAAAATAGGTCAGTAGCTTCCAAAGGTGTGTTCTGTGAGTCAAAATGGAACCTTACAGACTCTGGTCCTGCTCATTCTACTGGCACTATAGAGGCAAATAGTAACAACCCCAAAGGGCAGCTACATCAGCACAGCTGGGGTTCCTGAGCACCACACTCGCCCTAGCATCCTGATTCACTCTTTTCTTCTTTCACGTGTAACCACTGAAAACAGTCTTACTACTAACTCATTTACTATACCGCCAAAAAAAAAAATGACTCTCTTACTCTCAACCTCACTGCAACATGAAGCCAAAATCAGTCATTAACTTTCCTGCCAGACTCCTTGAACATCTGTTGTCAAGCTCCAAATGGAATGATATTAGTTATTTCCAACTGCTTCTAAATATGACAGGAATTGCCAGGACCTTCAGCCTCTTCATTTCATAGATGAGGAAACTGAGGCCCGGAGAGGTGACTTGTCCCAGTGGCCAAGCCTGGATTTGAATTCAATTCTTCTCACTAGAAATCCAGTGTGGATTCCACTATATTATGCTATCTTTTATGCCTTGTTCTCCAATGGGGCAGTGAGGTATTACAGCGGATAGATTATCAGGCCAGGAGTCAGGAAAATTCATCTTCCTGTTTTCAATCTGGCCTCAGAAACATTGTAGCTGTGTGATCCTAAGCAAGTCACCTAACCCTGTTTGCCTCAGTTTCCTCATCTGTAAAATGAGCTGGAGAAAGAAATGGCAAACCATTCCAGTATCTTTGCCAAGAAAACACCAATGGGGTTACAAAGAGTCAGATACAACTAAAAACAACTGAACAAGAACTCTAGCATTTTAGTTTAACTGCATTATTCTACTATTTAGATTGTCAGCTAGGTAGCACAGGGGATAGAGCAATGGACCTGGAGATTTAAGTGTAAATCCTGCCTTAGACACTTAGGAGCTCTGTAACCTGGGCTGAGTCACTTAATCACTGTCCACCTCAGTTTCTTCATTTGTAAAATGGGGATAATAGCTCTTAGCTCAAAGGGTTATTAGCAGGGGTGTGCCGATAAATGTTTAACAACCAACTCTCCAAAAAAATGTACAAATGACACATTTTTAATTTAATCTGCCTCATTAACATTTTCTCTATTACTTTAAAAACAGGTAATCAATAAAATATTGCAAAAAGTCAAGCCCTGATCTGTGATTTCCAAGGCATAAATGCTCACACTAAAAATTTAACAATGTGATCTTTGAGTCAGTATGAGCCAACTCTAGGCACCAACAGCTAAAGGAGAAAGATAATAAATTTAGTTTGGAATATATTGAGTTTGAAGTAGTAGAGTAACATCCTGGTGGAGATGACCTTTGGGCAATTGGAGATACAGGTCTAAGACTCAGAAGAAGCATAATGGTAATTGGAAAAAAGCAACAGTCAGGGAGTCAGAGGGCCTAGGTTTAAATCCTGTCTCTCATTCACCTATTTGTGTGATCTTAGACGAAAGTCACTTCACTTTTCTGGGCCTCAGTATCCTCATCTGTAAATCCAAGGGTTTGGAGTAGAGGAACCTCTGAGATCCCTTCTAACACTCTATAATTCTGTGAACTAAGCTTGCTAAACCTATACTGCCTTCTGATGTTGCTCTTTGCCCATAACACCACCGTTCCCCCTATTTCCCAAAGAAAACTACCTAAAAGTGACTGAATTTTACTATTCTCAGTGAGCTGACTGAAGTAGTCAGTGGGTTTGGATTCCTCAAGAAAGGAGCATGAACTGTCGGCATTGGGCCATCTCCAGATGAAGATTAACCCTGTACTGTTGGAACCTGGGCATTTTATTCTCTCATGGGGGCTTATCAGAAGAGGGGCAGCCCCAGAGCCCCCAGGGACAAGTTTTTCAAATGACATCAATGTTCCTACCAGACTCCTCATCATTAGAGGTTATGGGCCTGGTCTATTAGTCTAAGGCTTGCTACCTGCTCATCCAGGTTCACAATTTCCTTAAGTCACCCTACATCCCTATGGGCCATCTCTTCCCAAAACAGAAAACAGGTCAGCAATGTCTGAAGAAAACCTGATATAATAGTATTGGGTTGTAACAAATGGTGAAGAGGATGGTTTTAGAGAAACCTGGAAAGATTTGTATGAACTGATGCAAAGTGAAGTGAAAAGAACCAGGAAGACAATTTATACAAAAACAACAATGTTGTAAATACAAACAAGTTTGAAAGACAGGAACTCTGATCAGAATGACAATCCTCCAAGATTCCAGAGGACTTAATATGAAACATACTACCCACCTCCTAATAAAAAGGTGAAAGACTCAGAATGAAACATATAGATATGGATAGATAGATAGACAAATACGTAGTCATAGAGAGATATAGATAAAGATATGGATAGATGGGAGGAATGATTCATTCAGACCACTATTCAATTCTCAATTCTAATCGGTATTAATCAATTCAGTGTGATTCCGTAAGGGGTGATGATTATCAGCAATAATTTTATTATTAAGTGACATACTCATCTTGCAATACATATTTCGTTAGTCTTCTAATAATAGATATAAGAATAAACATGTACTAATCCATATTTCACACAAATCATATAGGAATACCTAGATAAAAAAGGTTCTTATAAAAGGCCTCCAAAATAGGCCTCACATTCATTACTTGTTTACTGACTATGAAGCTCACTTGCTCAACCACAGGAATGCTGACAAAGACACCTCCATTCTGTTTTGCTCAAATTCCACAACCAAGCCAAACATTGGTGCATGGTATGGAAAGTCCCCAAATTTGTTTTTGGTATGTCTGTACTACTCATACCATTTCCACCTGCCTAGCATGAGGAGGAACCCATCAACCTTATGATCAATTCATCAGTGGAGATATTCTCTGCTGACCCCCTCTGTTGACATACCATTTCTAACTGATACATCATTTTTTGGCCCTCGAAGCAAGGTCTTTCAATTAATGAATTACTGTACTTTGCACAGCCCTGCCTCATGTAAATCCAATTCCTTGCAAGTCAAGACATCACCTTCCTGATGTCATTGGTCCTCTTCAAGAACAAAAGACAATCAACAATAACAATGGTGTTTTGTGTAGCCCCACTAGAGTGTTCAGGTATCAAACTTGATATCAAAACTTATTAAAAAAAAAAGGCTGTGGAGGAAGAGGGCCTCCCAACTCATGAGGAAGATCTGAGATCCACTTCATTAGAGGGGACAATGGACCCTTTAACAAAGTGCCATTGGCTCAGAGCTAGCCTCAGTTTATTTTCTTATATGTTGGACAATTTTTAAAGTCTACATAGATATAGACATAGATATAACTATTGACATAGATGTATAGTCATAGAGAGTTATAGATATAGATATAGGTAGATATATAGCATAGAGAGATATAGATAAAGATAGATATAAAGTCATAGAAATGGGTCTAAAGATAGAAGTAGATATAGACATGGATAGATATAGATACATGTGTGTTTATATATGCATATAATTACATACACATATTTATCTATACTTATATGTTTATATGCTTTCCCTATATATATATATACACATATACATATATATGCATAGGCATACATATATATATATATACATAAACACATAAGACTCGCATGTATGCATGTAGATGCACATGTATGTATGTGTGCATACATATAAATACACACATACATGTGGGCATCCAGGCCACGGTAGAAGTTGTTACTTCACTTATGGGTTGATACCTGGTGCAAAAGAAGGAAGGTGGGAGTTTGTGCATCTTGGGTTGGAGAGACCAGCAGTGAGAGGGAACAGAGTGGAAGCACAGTGAAAATCCATAGAACAGAAGATGATGACAGTGACAGAGGTGAGAGGATTGTACTGGAGATAAGCTCCATGCTGCGTATTGTGGTTGATCGCATAGCCACCAGAGTCACCCATGGACCTTCAGGAGTAAACAGCCCCTACTTGGAGATCACTGCTCTGTGAAATCATTTAGACAAAAGATTCTCATTTGTTGAATGATAGAATGAAACAAATGATTCTGAGATCAAACCAATTGATCAAAGCCATGGTATCTTTGTATTCACAAATGAGGAAGTGGAATAGCCCCGTGTTCCATAAGTCCCCAAGGATTCTATGAAGAGGAATCAAAAAGCTGTTTACCCAAATTCCATTTCCAAAATGGTTCTGGTAATCACTTCCATTTGTTCTACTCATTTGATCACCTTTCCCACTTTATTCCCCTCATTTTCTCCTGTTAGAACATTCTTCTCTCCTTAAATCAGTTCCCAAAACTACCTATGTGATTGGAGAGAGAGAAAGCGGAGAGAGAAAGGAAAAAGAAAGAAGGAAGGAAAAAAGGAAGGAAGGAAGGAAGGAAGGAAGGAAGGAAGGAAGGAAGGAAG
>NW_020954588.1:9377741-9382024 GCF_900497805.2 Vombatus ursinus | reverse complement strand
GAAGGAAGGAAGGAAGGAAGGAAGGAAGGAAGGAAGGAAGGAAGGAACGAGGGAGGGAGAGAGGGAGGGAGGAAAGGAAGGAGGGAAAAAAGAGCATTGCTACTCCCATACACGCATACACAGACATACATACACACACTCACATGCACACACAAACACAAACAAAACCACACACCATGCACACATACTACAATGCATAATTTGTAATGAGGAAGCAACAGTAGCATTAGATGGGGATGCAGAAGATAGCTTCTGTTCCTGGTTCTGCTTCAACTCACTTTGTGAATATGGATAAGTCACTAAATCTCTGTGGGTTTCACATTCCTCTTCTATTAAAAGTTCTTTTGTCCGTCCTGGCTTCATACTCTAACATTCTATAGATTTTCAGTGGAATGACTAAATTCCTTTGGCATTGAAGGGCTTAACACATTTTGAAAACCAACTTTGAATATAGATCACCAAAAAATGATGCCCCCTTGGTGAGCATGGCTGGATGATCAAAGTCACCAAGAAGGAGTTGGCATTTCAAGTCTTGCATATGTCCTTGATGATAACTTCTTTGTTCTAAAGGAAGTTGTTTAGAAAGTATCCTTCAAAAACTCTGGAGGAAAAGATACTGACAATAAAACATTGCCAAGTTGAGAAAGAAGCTAGCTAAGATAACTGCACGGAATGTACCTATCAGACAGAAAACCAAACTTCCACATGACTGACACTTCTGAACCACAATATTGACATGTAAAGAGCTCTAAAATTCTCGGTGATGTTCTGTCTATATCACAAAACAATAACATATCGAAGCACGTCATATTCCCTTCTCCTTGTCAGTCAGACAGAGAGAAAAGAAACAAAAGTGAAAATTGCTCTCTGAATTATCCATAGAACAATAAATTCATTACCAGGAACCCGCTGTGTAATATTGATTTACAGTAAACCAAAAAAAGTCAGTGTCAACTTTCCCCAAGGAATTCCAGGAAGGGTAGCAGAGACTATTCTTTGAAGACACAAAGCATCACCTGCAGGGTATACAAGAAAACAACATTCTGGGTACTGATGATGGGGGAAAAAAAACACATTTACTTTAAATGATTACAAGTCAAACACTGGCAAATCAAAATATTTGAACACTTTCATACCTTCACCCCAAACGGGGAGACATCAGCCAGCTTACTCTGTAGCATTTTTGCATGTGATTATCCCCTTCTTGGCTTTCATTAGCCCTGAAGATTTATCTGTAAAGTGACAGGATTTTAGATTAGATGATCTCAGAGGTCTTTTTCAGCCCTAATGTTCTATGATTCTATGATAGTATGCACAATTACATCTCAGATTATGCAATGTGTATGCTCTTAAGAAAACTGGTACACAAGTAAAATATTTCTAAATTGGATCAAATGCAATAGGAAAACTCAAGGTTTAATGGAATCCTAAAGCGAAGCCTTCTGAAAACCAAATACTCATTCATTTATTTAGTTGTCTTAGAAGTTCAAATCTACAATTGGTCAACTAGCACTTTGAATGTTTACTCCATGCAAGACACCAGGTTGAGCACTATGGGGAGAGGGGTTTGTGCGGTGGGCAGTGGGATATAAAAATATGTAGGATGACCCAAAAGTCTTAGTGCAACTTAAGCTACTAAAGCTTACCACTGAACTAAGAGTTTTAGGACACACTATGATACATGATGAGTGAAAAAGCATAAATATGAGAAACTGTAAATACCTTTCTTCAAGAATCAATCATTTTCTCAGTGAGGGCATGCTTCTACCAGCACAGATCACAACCCTTCTACACTTTGGTAGACAAACCTTGTGTATTGCTGTGAATGAAAAATGTATTGATCAACCTGAGGGTGGCAATCAAATCTAGTCAGGCTTGTCTTTGGTCCTCAACTGTCGCAAGCGTCAGCTGCCTTCTCCACTACTATGGCCTTCTAGCCCTGTGCCCCTGTGGCCCTCTCCTCCGGTTGAAGTGTTCCTCCCCAAACCTTCATCTTGAGGAGTGGGCTTCTTTCTCTGCTTCACTTTAAACTTTACCACTTTGCTTCAGCTGCCTTCATACCCTGTGACCTTCTCACCCTGGAAGATTTCTACCCTGCAGTCCCCTCCTCTCATTGGTAAGTTCCTCCCAGAACCACCCGTTTGGTAAAGAGCCCAGTCCAGCCATCCACCATTCTTACTCCAGCTCCTCTTTCCTGAATTCTCTTAATTCTAGTGTCTTCTCTCCATTGATTGATTGTTGCTGTTTAGTCATGTAAGTTATGTCTAACTCTTCATGTTTCTAGGCAAAGATACTGGTGTGGTTTGTCATTTCCTCCTCCAGCTCCTTTTACAGATGAAGAAACTGAGGCAAATAGAGTTAAGTGACTTGCCAAATATCAAGCTAATAAGTGTCTGTGGCTGGATTTGAACTCAGGAAGAAGAGTCTTCCCGATTCTAAGACCAGTGCTCTATCCACTGTGCCACCTAGCTGCCCCATCGTTCCACATTAAGGGATAGCAATCAGGATCAGATTTCCTCTATACTCCAATATTAGAGGTGGAGATGGAAGGGATAAATATAGTTGTAGCCCAAGAATCTTCATCTTAGGAGAGCAAAGGGGCCAACTTCATGGCCCTACCCTCCTGCTCTTCTTTTGGCAGGAATCAGGATGAGAGTCTAGACCTGTCTGTGTGCCTCAGCTATGGCAATATATGCCCATACACACATGTGGATAGCTAGATAGATAGATAAATAGATAGATAGCTAGATAGACGGATATAGATATATAGATAGATATAGATATATATGTAGGTATGTATGTAGGTATGTATATGAAAAATGTGTGTGTATATGTATGTGTGTGTGTGTGTGTGTGTGCATAAGAAAATTGTGTGTGTAGGTGTGTGTTTACCTGGGCAATAGACATTCTTCATTCACTTAGTCTTTTCTGTGTGGATGCTCACATACAACTCCTTTGAGTAATTACACATCTTTTCCAACAGGCTCTGTAATGTTCCAGGGCTTGATACAATTAACACAATGTCTTTCACAAATGAAAGCATCTAGATGACCCCACTATCCACAGAGAATACCTCTTTCACTTGAACTCTGCACTGAATCTCCTTCAACCCAGTGGATTTTAGCAAACACATCTTCCTCTGTTTCATGTATCATTTGCTATCTAAGACCAGAGGGCTTCTTGAGAGTTATTTCTGGTTTTGTTTCTTCTAAGGAATCGATGTAGAGATGTTGTAAAAAGAACCTGTACATTAATGTTTTGTTCTATCAAACCAATTTTCAATAATCAATAAAAAAATTTTACATTCTCCACATCTTTCAGTTAATTGTGAAAAGAGAAGATGAACTCCCCTGTGAAATATGCCTTGTTAAAGTCCTCTGTGTCCTATTTTGGGCCTCATTCTCATGCAGAAGTGACCTTGAGCTCTAGAAGTCTAGGCTAGTGTAACCATGGACGTTTCTGTCATGCTAGAAAAACTTCATGTATGACCCTAGCAACACATCAAATCTGTTTCCTTAGGAGACAATTAATTATCTATAATGAGGTACATAACCTTGGAATGAATTTTGGGGGCTACAACAATTCAAGAAATAAAGAAAAGATAAAAATTGCCATCAGTCCTGAGCAAGGGTAGTGTGGGGCTCAAAGGAGATAATGAATGTGACATATTTTGTAAACTTTAAAGTGCTATATAAAGCTTATTCATTATTATTATTATCCTATAGTCACCAGGCTTCTAGTGTGGTGATGACTTCACCCTCTGAGCCTTCCCCTGCCTTCCTACTGAGATTGAGCAATGTTTATAGAGCAATAACAGGGAGATGCTGGTGAATGTTTAACAACCAGGCTGGAGCAAATGTATACACATATACTTTTAAGTTTATCCAACACTATCAGCCTAGACAATCAACAAAACAATAAAGTCCTGATTTGTAATGATTGCTGATTTTTGAGGTGTAAATGCTCCCAATGAAAATTTAATAATCAGCTCTCGTAAACCAGTTAGAGATGGTTTGAGTATACTCCTGGTCCTGAGTAGCCCCTTCTCATTCTGCAGTGATGGTGTTATTGTCATATGAAACACATCAGAAGGTGCTAAGAATCATTCAATGCTTATGTATTTACAGCTGGAGTTCTTAACCTAGGGCCCACACCCTTCCATAAAGGTCTATGAATAGATTTCAGGGAGTGTGTGAACTCGGATGGGAAAAAAAAATGACATCTTTGTTTTCACTGCCTTCTAACTGAATTTTATAATTTCCTTTAATTATGAATGGTGCCCC
>NW_020954588.1:9376799-9377731 GCF_900497805.2 Vombatus ursinus | reverse complement strand
TGGATCAATTATCCAGGTTAAATACTTATCTTCATGATAAGTATTGAATAAGAATTTACATATGGCGGAGGCCTCAATGTATACCAATGCATGAGGGATTCATCTGTGAGGCTGAACTGATGGTATAAACCACAAGAGAAGAGCCAAGGAAGTTTATGGGTGATAGCAGTTACCTCCAAGTAAATTATGCCTGTGTATTCATTCTAGGACATTTACTACTTTTGCCTATAAATACAATTAATGTGCTGGATTTATTTTCAAAGCACAAGATAGTTATAATTTATCTTAAGGTTTTTCAAGGAGAAACATATATACCAGCATTGAAGGATTTTTTTTTCTGGTTTACTGAGGAACTCAAGCAACATCTTCATTTTCCTTTATATTGGATCCTTCTTCTGGTTGGACTTCACTCTGGAGTACAAAAGATTCTTTAAACAAAGGGTAGATGATTAATCAGCTATTCTTTTTTCTTCATTCCAAACCTTTCCTCCCTAAATGGAGTTTGACTCTGTTATTAGCATAACATCCTAAGTTCAAAAATTTAGAGCTGGAAAGTGCATTAGAGCCAGCCAGCCCAACCCTTTCATTTTATAACATGAGGAAACTGAGGCTAAGAGGTTAAGTGACTTGCCCAGGGTCACACAGTTAATAAGTATCTGATGTTAGTCAATAATCATTTATCAAGTGTCAACAGGACGATATTGATGCTGGGAAGGATATGAACCCAGTTTTTCCTGACTCCAAGTCCAACTATGTCATAGTCATTAATCGCATAGAAATAACTCACAAAAAGAATATAATGCAGGTTCCAGAAGTCATCAGATCATAGATTTAGATGTGGAAGGGACTTTGGAAGCCATCTTTTCTGAATTACTCATTTTCCATATGAGGAAACTGAGGCAGAGAAAGGTTAAGTGACTTGTCTGAAATCA
>NW_020954588.1:9343276-9376789 GCF_900497805.2 Vombatus ursinus | reverse complement strand
AGTGTAGAGTTGAACTAGAGGCTTATATAACTGCTTCCAATTTCTTTTCTTTTTTTGTAATCTTCCTTTTCAATTAAGTAAAAGCATTTCTCATTTCCAGCATTTGAAAAGAAGCAGAACACCTGAGAGATGAATCTTTCTGGTTTTCCCCCATAGAGGCCCGTAAGCCCACTGGAAGTGAAGCATCCACTCTCTCTCTCTGCCTCAGTTTCCTCATTTTTTTTCTTTTTTCTTTTTTAAAGAAAAAACTAATCATAGGAAAGGATATACAATTTTACAGTTGAAAGGGACTATAATAGTGATCATCTCATCCAACCCTTCATTTTACAAATGAGTACACTGAGGCCTAGGAAAGTGAAGTAACTTACACAAGGTAAAAAGCAGAGCTAAAATGGGAATTCTGGCCATCAGAACTGCAATTATTTTTTCCCCTTATACTACATCATGCTTCTTCTAAAGATATCCAAAGATACCTAAAATATCTTTTAAAAATTATATAAGATAAAATATTTTATTCACCTCACCAAGAAATTAAGATTTTTTTTCAAATTTTGATAACAAATCCAATAAATCTTTAAGTTTAAAATATTCTGTCATTCTTAAAAAGAAAGGTTTTTTTTTCTTTTTTTTTTTGTGGGAATGGGATTAAGTGACTTGTCCAAGGTCACGCAGCTAGTAAGTGCTAAGTGTCTGAGGCCGGATTTGAACTCAGATCCTCCTGATTCCAGGACTGGTGCTCTATCCACTATGCCACCTCGCTGCCCCCAAAAAGTTTTTTCCCCTTATAAACCCTTCATTTAACATCAATTATTAAGAATTTATTAAGCTCCTACTTTGTGTAAGGTCCTATGCTAGGTGCTAAGGATACAAACACAGGAGTGAAATAGTCCCTACCCTGAGGAAGCTTAGATTCTAACAAAGGAGAGAGCACGGGTATCATAGGTATGGATAGAGCACCGGTGTGGTGTGCTAGTACACCCTGGCGAGACCCTACTCCTAGACTGGCTAGAAGATGTCCAACGAAGAAAGTGAAACATGGTTTAATAAATAGAATTGTATTCATTTATTCAATTGATGAGGTAATAAGGGGCTACTAGAATTTTTTTTGGGGGGAGAGGATATTGTCAGACCCATATTTTAGGAAACTCACATAGGAAGCCACGTTGGAAATAGATTGGAGTGGGGAGAGACTTGAAATAGGAAGACTAATTGGGAGAACTTTAATCAAAGTGAAAGGTGAGAGGCCTGAATATCATTAGGTCCCTTATCCCTCACTTTCCCTCCACCATCCCTTGCTTGAGGAAAAAAAAATCCATTAGCATTTACACATGTGCATGACTTTGATCTGAACAGGTAGCCAAAGAAATATACCACTACCACAATGACATACTTTATCCACCTATATACCACTATTTTCTTTTGAGAGAAGAATAAGCCATTTTATAAATTTTCATTACCATTATTTTGTTATTTATTTACTCTGTTATGATGTTATTCTCACTGAATATCATTTTTAAAAAACAGTCTCCACTCCGGCCCCATTTATTCCACCTTTTGAAGGAGGAAAAAGAATCAGAGATCCCAAGTGAGAGGGAAAAATTGTGACCTTTGGGGTATCACTGTCACCAGGAATTGTGAATTTTGGACAATTTTCTCCCAATTGGTCTCCTTATCTCAAGTTTCTCCCCACTCCAATCTATTTTCCACACAACTTCCTAAGTGAGTTTTCTAAAATATGAGTCTGACCATATCACACCCCCCAAAAAAATGTTAGTGAGTTTTTGTGATGATACCCAAGACTATAATACAGTGCCAGGAGGGCATATACTAAAGAAAAGGAGGAAAGTAACTAAAAGGTTTGGGGGAGGCAGGACAGAATTATTTCTTAACATATGCTCATGAATAAATTCAGGAACAAGAAGGGAAACTACAGTAGGAAGAATATGGTTTAAGACCAAAGGAGGGGGAAGCCAAGATGGCATAGTAGAGAAAGCACTCAGCTGAGCTCTCCCAACATTCTCCTCCAAACAACTTTAAAATAATGTCCCAAATCGATTTCTGAAGTGTCAGAGTTAAGGAAAGGTCAGAGGGAAACATTCTTCCAGCCCAAGACCACTTAGGATGTCAGAAAGAGAGATCTGTAATGTGGGGATAGAGGATGACCTGAAACCCATGTGCATGAAACACAGGTGGTGGATCGAGGTGGTGGCAACAGAAGTAACAGCAACTTCAGGAGCTCTTAAACCAGAGACAGTAAGGGGACCTGACAAATAATCAGAGAGATATTACAGGGAACCCCTGTGCTAGCCCTGGACACAGGACCAGACTCTATTGGGCAACTCCATTGCCTATACCTACTTCTGGGTCATAGTTCAAGAGCAGAGAAGAAAACTTTTGGTCAAGAAGGAGCAGAGGCCCTAAGGTTCAGTATTGTTTTTGGTCACAAGGGATCAGGGACCCTAAGTACTCTGTCCTTACCCAGAAAGGACTCTTACTCCCTGAGGACTGGAAGTGAAGCATCCACTCTCTCTCTCTCTCTCTGACAGTTTATTCTGTAAACTCATTTTATTAATAATTTTATCCTTCAAAAAGAAGAGGAATCAACAAGGAAAAAATATAGTAGATTTAAATCTCATCTTTAAGGGAGAACTAAATTGCTAAGGTGGAAATACGAGAACCTTAGGGACCATAACCACTCCTTTTTGGAATTTATAATAAAGCAAAAGATAAAAATATGCAATAGTATTGTGAGTTTCATCTAAATTTGTCTTAGTCCAACAGGTACAAAGTTTAAAAAACATATAATAGCCACTAATGAATCATAAAATGCAATTAAAAACTACTTTAAAATTAAATAATAAGATCACAATACAAAAAGTAAAAGGATATAAATATAACCACATTCCCATAGTGACTAGATTAAAAAAAAAATCAAGAAAACAACCTGCAGACAATTACTGCTCTGGGGGGAAAAAATGGAAAGGGTGAAGAGGTCCAGGGGAAGTGCTGAGGACCAGTCAGTTACAACAACCAGGAGATGAGGTCAACGATGTGGTGCAACCAGCTACCTCACACAGTAATGGCCAGGCTCTACCACATCCCCACCCCTTAAAGTGTGGCTTTAAGCCAGCTGTGGTTGATCAGATCAATATGAGCTCAGAATGTTCTACCACAGAACAGACACAAATAGTGCATGGGAATATTTGGGGTGGATTCCCTAAATTTGCATATCTCACATTGCTTTTGATCTACTTCAATTCTGCCTTGCTCATAGAACACAGCACCTTCTCTGATGAGGGCACACCATGCTGGATGGTCCTGTGCCAGTGTCTCTCATGTCACATAATCAATTCCAAAATTCTTAAGAGCAACTTTGAGAGTGCCCTTGAGAGAGAAGTCGCATCTTCTGACCACCATGTGAGCACTTGTCCTGTGTGAGTTCTCCATAAAATAGTCTTTTAAGCCCCAGGAGGCAGAACTCAGGGAAATGGGTAGAAATTAAAAAAGAAGAATTTAGATCTGGCACAAGGAAAAAACTTCCTAATAATTAGAGCTATTTAAAAGTGAGTAGCCATGGAAGATGTTGGGTTGTTCCTCATAAGAGGTCTTCAAGCAAAGATCAGTTGACCATCTGTCAGATATATCATAGAAAGGCTAATTTTGTACATATAGGTTTGGATTACATGGCTGTAACTCTGCAATAAGATAGATGATAGATAGATAGATAGATAGATAGATAGATAGATAGATAGATAGATAGATTGATAGATAGAGCATTTATTAAGTGCTTACTATAGCCCAGGTGTAGGTACAGTGTTCAACACTAAGATATAAATACAAGCAAGCAAGATAGTCACTGCTCTCAAGGAGCTTAAGAAAGGAAAGGCATGGTACTTGTCAGACAGCATAACATGGAGATGGTCAGGAAGTGAGATGGAGGTCTAGTTATTGATGAGTTAAGGTAAAAGTTCACTTATCAGAGTTAAGTGACTGAGGTGCAGAATCTAATTTTGGAGGACTGTAGGAGATGAGGATGAGAAAATCTATGTTTCCATGAATTGGATCTTTCTCATTAATTATTAAGATCTGATTAATTATTAATATTAAGAATAGTAATGTGGTATAGTAGGACATGTACTAGATTTGGAGCTTGAGCATTAAGTTTGGATGCCTCCTCTACTAATTAAAATCTGTGTGATTTTCGACTAGTTATTTAATCACTCTAATCTCAGTTTCCTCATCTATAAAATGAGTGATTTGTACATGATCTCCAAGGTCCTTTCATCTCTAAAGCTTGTAAATAAGCAATGAGTCATTTTTCTTCCTTTTATAGAACCTCCAAAACTGATAAAGAACTTTTTTTTTCCCCTCTAGTTGTCTGTGTAAGAAACCAAAGATAAGGCCATTAGGGACTAAAAACTTATTTTTTAATGTAATAGCAAATACAAATTGCAAAGTTAATGTCAACATAAATTTACACTTTGGTCATATTAATGCAGAGTTTTCGCCAGCACTGGACAATAAATTCTGTAGCACTCGTAACAGAAGTGAGGTTACCATGTCATAGAATCTCAGGCTCATAAAGGACCTAGGAGCACATCTAGTCCAACTCACACCTAAAAAAAAAAATCTCTTACAACAAAGGTGTCACACAGAAAAGGTGTAAACAGAAACTGAGGCCCACTAAATGATACAGAGGGATCCCTAGGGGCTGCATGTTCATTTAGAAAACCACAAATTATAAACATATGTATTTTTTTAGGTTTGTGTTTTGTTTTGTTTTGTTAAATATTTCCCAATTACATTTTGGGATGTAATTGGTTAGAAGGCACTCAAGAATGCTGTGGCCCCTAGGCAATGTATTTGACACATCTGCCTTACAACAACTTGACAAGGAGTCATCCAGGTCTTTTATTAAAGACCTTAAGCAAGTCAGTCAGTCAGTCAATAAACATTTATTAAGTGCCTACTATGTGCCAGACATTGTGTAAAACTCTGAGGATACAAAGAAAGGTAAAAGATAGTCCCTGCCCTCAAGGAACTCATAACCAGCCAAGACATCCCATTTCATTTTTTTTCCAAATTCTCTCCCTTCCTCTATCCCCCTCCACGTCCACTGAGAAGGCAAGAAATAAATACTATCTATCTATCTATCCATCTAACTAACTAACTAACAAACTAACTGTATATATGTGTATATATATGTGTATATATATATATATATACATATATATATATATCTCAAACAACTGATAAGTATTTATTAAGCATCTACTATGCGCCAGGCATTATGCTAAGTACTGGGGATACAAAAAAAGAAACAAAAGACAGTCTCTGACCTCAAGGAGCTCACATGCAAAATGTATTTCCATAAAGGTAAGAAAAATAAAGGGAAAAGAAGTATGCATTCAGAGCTCAATCTGCATTCAGAGTTCATCAGTTCTCTCTCTGAAGGTAGATATCATTTTTCATCATTCCTTTGGAATTACCTTGGATCATTGTATTGATCAGAGGAGTTAAGTCTTTTACAATTTATTATTGTTACAATATTGCTATTACTGTGTACAATATTCTTCTAGTTCTGCTCACTTTGTTTTGCATTAATTCATATAAATCTTCCTAGGTTTTTCTGAAACCATCTTCTTCATCATTTCTAACAGCACGACAGTAATGTGTTACTATCATATGCCACAATTTGCTCAGCCATTCCCCAATTGAGGGTCATCTCCTCAGTTTCCAATTCTTTGCCACCACAAAAAGAGCTGCTGTAAATATTTTTTGTACATGTGATCACATTCAACTTTTTAGGTAGATTTCATTATTAGGAAGTTTTCCATTACTCCAAGCCCAAATATCGTTGTCTGTAACAACTCTTTGTTCCTATTTCTGTCCCTTGAGGCCAAATGGAACAAGTCTGATCACTCTTCCATGTTATACCGCTTCAAGTACTTATAGATAGCTATTAGGTCCTCCCTAAATCTCCTCTTCTCCAACAAAAATTTCCCACATTCCTTCAACTAATCCTTATATGATATAATTTTAAAGTCCTATGCAGTACAGATTATTAGCCTTTAGATCAAGTGTTCTAATCCTTTTGTGTGTCCCAGACCCCATTGGCAATATGGTGAAGCTTATGGACCCCTTCTCAGAATAATGATTTTTAAAAATCATAATTAAAGGAAATGCTAATTTTTAGTTAGAAGGTAGTGAAAATGAAGATTTTTTATGCAACTTCATAGAACTCTTGAATTCTATCTGGTCTATAGACCCTGGATTAAAAACCCCTGCTTAAGCTAAAATAGATTTTCTCTAAGTCCTTCCTAAAATGTGAAGTCCATAATTAAATTCAATGATCCAGACATGGTTTCATCAGAGCAGAGTAAAGCAAGATTTCTATAGCCCTGGACACTAGGTCTCTTTTAATGCAGCCTGGGATAGTATTAGCTTTATTGGCAGCCTAGTCATTAAATGGAGTCACAGAGAGTCGGACAAGACTGAAATGATTGAAAATAATAAAAGTTTTATAAAGTGCCCTGTCAAATATAAAGTGCTATATATAAATGATTTATTATCATTATTAATTATTTTGCTGAATCTCAATTTATTCTTTTCCACACTTTTATGTTTATTAGTAAGTATGAATAGACATTGAGATGTTGGTAAATACCAAATAATGGTTTACAATTTTATTCTCTAGTAACTGTTCCTGGAGTTGCCAGCAACTGTTTCATATGGGTCTTGGGATGCACTAGCTTTGCACTATAACCCAGATTATAACAGAAATAACCAAGTTATCACATATTTAATTCATTCAGTACTCACAATTTGCCTTTTTTATTGTGAATAAAAGAACTATTTTTCTGGTTTGATATATGCCCAAAAGAATGAATTCCTATTATGGCTTCCAGCCTAAGCTTTTGGGTGATTATGGGTTCATTCTTAATTGTTTATTGGGTTTTTCAATGGTGACCCCTGGCAAACACTCACTCTGTCCTTTTATAAAAAGAGGTTTTGAAGAGTTCAACGACATGGCTCAAAAAATATTTAAAGGTTACTCATATGTATGGGATTTGAGGCTGGGTAAAAAGGAGTGTGGATAGTTTTTCATTTTATTCCCCTATTTTTGACAATGTCTCATCTTCAGCCCTATACTGAATCCATTCACTATTTGAAGCCCATTCAGTACCCTGAGGCTAAAGAAGAAAGAAGCAAAAGGATGCACCAAAGAGGAACAGAAGAGTGAAAGGGAAGAGGTTCATATGATGTGAAAATAAAAGAAGAATGGTATTCTGGAGTGTCTGCTATACAATACCCCCAGGGAAGTGGGAAAACAAAATGGAAGTTACTCAACTAAAAAATACAGTACTATTCCTCCCAAATTCTCCCATCTAAAGCCCAGATCATTCTCAGAGAACCCAAAAAAAGTGCCTATTTCCTGATGGTACAGGACTTCCTACCGTCAACATGACCGGTTTCATGTATCACCCAGAATCAGTAGCCTATCACTGGTGTTGCCCCATATATCTGGCTTTCCAAATTTATGGCTCAAAGTAGAAGACAAACTATTAAATGCTGCGATGGACAAAATCTATTTTTCTGCCCACTCACATTTTCCAGGTCAAGAAAGAGGATAGACTAAGGCAATTAAATTTGTTTTTTGAAATACTGCATCAGCTGGAGCTATTATGTCTTATATCAAATTCTTAGAGGAAATTGCAGAAGATTGTTCTGGTTAATCAGAGTACAGAAAAGTGATAGCTGTTGCTAAACCAAGTGTTGCTAACCTATGGGAACTTGAATCCATTCTTAAATAGAAACACTTCTGTTAAAAAAAAATGGTGCAGTCTTAATTTTGTATCAAGCTGTGCATTGCTCAAAATTTGAGGTAAACTAATGACCCAGTACATTACCTGAGCCTACAAACTATAACATTATTCAGTCTTTACAGAAATAGATTGTTGGCAGTTGCTTGAATGTCTTCTATTTCTCCTGTAGACATGCTTTCAGCATTTTCTCATCATTATTAACACATATTTTAAAAAATATACAAAGGGGCAGCTAGATGGGAAAGTGAATAGAGCATCAGCCCTGGAGTCAGGAGGACCTGAGTTCAAATCTGACCTCAAACCAGACACTAGCTGTGTGACCCTGGCCAAGTCACTTAGCCCCAATTGCCTAAAAATAAATAAATAAAAATATACAGACATACAGGGTTTCCAACTTACTCAATCTTTTCCATAACAAACTTTCTAAACTGAGACTTGCCCCCCTTTGGAACTCTCTCCAGATTAATAAGATCCTATTAATTATATTGATGGGAGGATGGTAAACCAGAGAAGGATTTCTAAATTAATTGTAATAATAATAGCCAACACTTATATAGCACTTTGAGATTTGCAAAACACTTTATAAATATTTTCTCATTTTATCTTCACATAAGCCCTTGGGAGGATAGCACCATTAGTAGTCCCATTTTACTTGTGTGGGACCTAAAATTAAGAGAAGTTTTGACTTGCTTAGAGTTACACAGCTAATAAGTGTTTAAGGCAGGTGGTTTTTTTTTCTTTTCTTTTTAATTAATTAATTGTTTTCTTTATTTTTAGTTTTTACCATTCACTTCCATAAGATTTTGAGTTCTAAATTTTCTCCCTCTCCCTCTTTTCATCCCTCCTCAAGACAGCGTGCAATCCAATATAGGCTCTACATATTCATTCATATTAAAGAGATTTTCACATTAGTCATGTTGTAAAGAAGAATTAGAAGCAATGAAAGGAACCATGAGAAAACAGAAAAAAAAGAGAGAGAGAGAGAGAGATAGAAAGAGAGAGAGAGAGAGAGAGCAAATAGTATGTTTCAATTGCATTCAGACTCCATAGTTCTTTTTCTGGATGTGGATACCATTTTCCATCATGAGTGTTTTGGAGTTCTCTTAGATCCTTGAATTGCTGAGAAGAGCTAAGTCTATCAAAGTTGAAGGCAGATTTTGAACTTGTCTTCCTGACTTCAGGTTTAGCATTTAGTCTCCAGTTTGCTTGTTCAGACACTCTTTTCAGGATCCCTAGGATTAATTACAAGAAGATAGACATGTTTGGAAGAACCACCAGGCCCTTCCTTACAAAGCATTCTTCTGTGCTATGAGTCTTACAATTTGTACCAGGTAGGGCTTATCCTATACTATTAGAATCTTCTTTACAGGAAAATGTCTATCCATTCTAGCCAAAGTTACAGTAAGCCTGATTCATCCAGCACTAAAATTGCCATCATCACCCACCCTTCACATTTCCCTATCATGCTCTCCATATGTATTGACTTGGAGTTTCCTCCCAGGAATGGAGCCAGTGGAATTCTGAAGCAGACAGAAAATTTAAGCCAGCTGTCTATTTAAGGCAACTGCAAAGAGGAGCCTCAATACCATTTTTGTTCTTTAAAAAAAAAAACAGGCAAATAACCAACTAAAATGAGAAGAAAAATTATGAAGGTGCCTCCAAAATCTACAACCCTGTAGTTCTTCCTGTTAACTGAAGTGCCACTATTTCTTCTCATGAATCCTAACCATAAAATTCTTGGAAGCATTCCTACTTCTTCTTTTCCCAGGTCGTATTGAAAATGACTGATAAGGAAAAAAAATCTTTCTTGCTTTTGAAAAAATTAAACTTTCTTTATCTACAGTAATTTTTTTTTCTGAATTCTCACTTCTGTTCTTAAGGGAAGAACTAAACCTTAATTGCATACCTTGTTTCATAGTTGCCTATACTTTTTCAGAAACTTCCATTAAAAAAAATCTCCACTAAGAGTCAATACAAATAATGATCAGATCTGGATTTGTTGCCCGTGAAGTACTATATAAAATGTGAGTTATTCTTGTTTTTCATTCTCATCTTTTTCAATGAGTTTCAGACAAAAATAATTCTAGGACAAGTCACTATACTGCTATTACTAATAATAGCTAGCATTTATACAGTGCTTTAAGGTTTGGGAAGTATTTGATATGTGTTTTCTCTTTTGATCCTCACAACAACATTGCAGGATAGGTGCTATTATCATCCCCATTTTACAGATGAGAAAACTAAGACTAAAAGAGGGTAAGTTGTCTAAGGTCATACAGCTAGTGTCTAAGTCAAGATTTTTAAACTCAAGTTTTTCTGATTCTATGTCCCATGCTTTATACACTGTACTATCAAGCTACCTCATTTGTATTCAGTGTTCTATGAACTGTTGCAAAGCTTGATAAAATAGGTGCCTTTTGTAGTTGAATAAAAGAATTGGGATGGAAGCTCTTTCTTTGTAGACTCATTGAGAGCACCATTATCACAACTATGATAGTAGACAAGACAACAAAGATACATACCTTATCTTTTTCCCGTATGGTTTTTATCTCTTCATCCAAGTCTCTACATTTTATTTAGCTTGGATATTATGAGAATTTGAGATACAATTTACATTTTAATGTATGTAAAACATTTTTCCATAAGCTTCTATGAAACATTGTTATATCTGGGCAATATATTTTGGTCTTCACTAATTTTCCAACTCAACTCGGTAGAGTTTATTGGTTAAGTTCTCCAGCATATTCTGAAATCTATATTAATAGTAAAGAAATTTGTTGTCCTTCAACCAAGGAAAGTTAATGAGTTTATGGTGCATAATTACAACCATCAGGTCATATCTAGCTAGATATTCAGTAGGTCATAATTTTTTACAGCTTGCAGAAGTTTATCGCACTGCCTCTATTTCCTTGAATAATCTACATTGATCAAGTCTATTCTGGAATTTCCATCATGAATCCCTCTCCTTCAAATCAATCCACATTACTCACCCATTTGTTTGATTTTTCTTTGTCAACATATTTTTGACTTAATTTATGTAGTTGGTGACCATGAAGGGCCTTTTGAATCCACTTTTAGATCTTAGCCAATTCATAGACTGCAATAGGATAGAAACCATTTGTGGTTTATAGTCAATAAATCTATTGTGTATATCTATTAAAACCCTTTACTATTTCTCCATAATGTGATGTGTGGTTATTCCAAAAAAAAATTTGTAGGTTTTTTTTTTTACCTATTTGTCATGTACTCTAAGAGTGCCTATCAATCTTATTGCTCATTTTTGTCATTGAAGTATTCATTTTTCTATCATTTCCTTAGGGTGATGGGCACTAGGTTTCACTAATTTTATTTTTTATTAGAATAATTTCAAAATCTGTTATTATACATTTTATAATTCCAAAAGTGTACATTAAGACTAATACAATGCAAGTAGGCATTTTTATTTCCATCATTATTATTATTGGAGGTTTTAAGAAAAACCATGACATAGTAGCAAAGAAGGCTGACCTTGAAGTCAGAAAGACCAGGATTCAACACATATTAGTTGTGTGACCATGAGCAAGTAACTTAAACTTCTCAATTTCCCCAGGAAATTCCTTAAGACTATGAATTATAGAGAAGTTGTTGAGTTGCATTAATGGAAAGAATTCCACTACCAATTGAATTACAGCTCTAGGCTCTGTCCACATTCAAAATCATATTATTTATTAGAGTAAAATGTTACTCTTTTGGAGTAAAGACAGACATGATCACTATCATTTAAGTTCATATCATCTAAAGTAGCTAGGAATAACTAACCCTGAAACCAAGAAATCTTTTCTTGAAGGTTTATTTTTCCAAACACACCATGTTTTAAAATTTTGACATTCTGATTCCTTCATAGAACAAGGGGAAGGGGAGGAAAGAAACTCTGAGTAAGTCAGTCAGTAAACATCTATTGTCTACTATGCCGTGCTAAGGCACTGTGCTAAGCACTAGGGATACAAAAACAGGCAAAAGACAACCTCTGTCCAAAAAGATCTTACCATCTCATGGGGAGACAACATGCAAACAAATATATACAAACAAGTTGAGTGTAGAATGTATATGAAATAATTAAGAGGGAAAGCACTAGAATAAAGAGGGGTTGGGAACAGCTTATTGTTGAAGGGAGGATCTTAGTTGGGACTTAAAGGAAGCCAGGAAACTCAGTAGTCAGAAAAGAGAAGGAAACACATTCTAGGCATAGGGGACAGCCAGAGAAAATGTCTGAAGCCAAGAGATGGAGTGTCTTATTTGAGAAAAAGTCAAGGAGACAGTGTCACTGAATCAAAGAGGACATAGTTGGGAAGTATAAGAAGTGTAAGAATTGGAAGGGAAGAAGGGGCCTAGATTATGAAGGGATCTGAATGACAAATAGAGGATTTTGTATTTGATTCTGGAGGCAATAAGGAGCCACTGGAGTTTACTGGAGAGGAGGAGCCAGGATGGGGTGGGAGGGGGAGGGGAGAGAAGACAAAGCAGATCACTTTAGTGGCTAAATGGAAGGCGGACTGGAGTGAGAGAAACTTGAGGCAGGCAGACCCACCAGCAGGTTATTGCAGTACTATAGCTATGAAGTGGGAAAAGTCCAGGATGGATTTACATTAATTCTCTTTGTGATTTTACAGAGCTCCATTTCTATCCAGATGTAGGATCTCTGCTTTCTGGTCTTGAATATTTTTCCTCTTTCTCCCAACCTCCAGCCCTCCTACCTGGAAGCAATGTGACAGTAGAAATAGCACTGTATTTAGAGTGAGAGAATCTAGGTTGAAATCTCAGGTCTGCTAGTATTTCCTTGGGCTAAACTGATTCATGTCAACCACAAGCATTTATTAAGTGCTTACTGTATGCCAGACTTAAATCTCTCTAGGCCTCACTTTCTTCATTTATCAATCAAGGGCCTTTCCATTCCCCTTCCCTGAGTTTCTAGTGTCCTTTTTCTCTTTCTCGGCCTTGGTCTCCTCCCTCTCCTTCTCTCTTCTCTCTCTCTCTCTCTCTGTCTATGTCTCCATCTCTGTGTGTCTTTTTATTTCTGTCTGTCTGTCTCTTGCTCTCTGTTACACACACACACACACACACACACACACACCCCCTATGTATTGCTTTGTGTATGTTTTAGATTTACTTACATGTATGTATACATGTGGTTTCCCTCTCTTCCAATTTGAAGACAGGGATCATTTGATTTGTTTTTGTCTCCATAGCCCAAGTTCATAATATGGTGCCTTGTACAAAGTAGCAATTTAATAAATGTTTATAAAACAAAAGAAAGAAAAAGCAAGACAATGTTGCATCAGATGATCTTTGAGGTTCCTTCTAGCTCCAAATTTATGATCTAGTAGCATCAAGTTGATTAAATTAAATTAAATTAAACTAGATTGCATTATATTTAAATTAGTGAACAATTCTGCCATAGTTTGAGCTGTAATATACTCATTGTCTCCTTTAGTAGCTGCACAAACTGTTTTAGGCTACATAGAAGTTAGTCACAAGTCACAATCCCGTATTAAGTAATGAAAAGTCTGAATCATAAACTTTTTATGGCATTTCAGCTTTGTTCCTTTCAAGTACATACAGTATCACAAATTAGTAATTAAGCCATTGTTGTCATGTAAAAAGCCTTGCCAGGTCTTCTTTAATGGATGAATCAGGTCCCTTTATAATTAGTGCATCATTGGAAGAATGAATAAATGCTTATAAATAGTTGTCTGCCTTCATATGTCAAAACTTCAATGGATTCATGATCTCATCCATGTAAATACTTATTCCGTTGATGCAGATCCATGCTCTTCCCCTTGACTTCCATCTCGAGATTTCCTTGGCTGCCTTCAGCTCTTCCCTAGATTCTAGTGTCCTCTCTTCCCCCATTACCTCCCATAGTCTCTCCTCATCCTCCTTGTCCTCATCCTCTTCATCCTTTTCTTCCCCTTTCTCTTCCTCTTCTGCTTCCTCTTCTTCCTCTCCTCTCATATATAAATATATATATATATATATATATATATATAAAGAGAGAGAGAGAAAGAGACTTGCATATTTTTATGTTGTCTCCCCAACTAGAATGTATGTTCTTTGAAAGAAAGGACTGTTTTTGCCTTTCTTTGTATCCCTTGTGCCTAGCAAAGTGCTGGCACAGAGTGGGCAATTAATAAATGCTTGTTGACTGACTGAATGATCGTCTGTACTATGCCAATCTTGTCCAAATCTCTCCATGAATCCTTAATAGAGAATCCACACAACATGTTGGAAATCTTCCTCTTGGTCATTAAACACTGCATAGTTTCCAGGATAGCAATCCTCAAGGCTGTCCATAGGTTAGCCTTTGCTCTCACTATATAACCAAACCATGTCTTTTTCCAATCATACTCCCAGATAACATTTTTATGCCACTTTTGTATGTAAATCATTATAGGCAATACATTCCAGCTTAGTCTTTACCACCATATGTATTCATACTGCCCCTAGGGTCATCTGCATTACAATTCCTTGAAGACTAAGGGATTCTACTGTTCAGTAACTTAATATGCATGAAGAATTTTTGAAAAAAAAATTGAACTAAAGCTATAATTTCATTGTTCCAAATTCTTGATTTGGAATTTCCCTCTGTTCATGCACAATGGTGCTTGTTCTTTAATACAATCTTTAGAGAGTTGCCTGGTGCATTAAAAGGTTAGACGTCATATACCAGCTAGTATATGTCAAAAATAGAACTGGAACTCAGGTCTTCCTGATCCCAAGGCAAGATCACTCCTTATAATACCATGTTGCCTCTGATTATATCAGTATAATATATGTGTATATGTGTGTGTGTGTGTGTGTGTGTGTGTGTATTTTCTTTGATGAAGAAGTTTGAGATCTTTTAAGGAGAATATTAAGTATTCTCCTTGATGCCTTACCTCTACAGTCTGACTTTTATCATTTTATCATCATTATATGTCTTTCCTCTCCTACCACACAGTATGCACTCTTATTCTTTGACTTTTCATAGGATGACATACCACGGGTATGTTTATGTCAACTCAATAAAGTTGTTAGTGAAGTCACCCTTTAACCTCTGAGTCTGGGCCAATTTTCCTGAAGTCAGTGGTTTTATCATAGAGTCTATGGATAAATTTCAAGAGATCCAAGAACTTGAATGAGGGAGGAAATTACATCTTTATTTAAATATAATTCATTTCCTTTGTAATCCTATGCATTTTTATTCATCTGAAGACATTATTCTAAGAAGAGATCCAACCAGACTATCAAAGAAATCCATGACAACATAAAGATCAAGAACCTCCATTTTAAATCTTTCAGTTGTCCATTGCTTCCTTATCATCAGGTCAGCCTCTTACAGCTGAATTTTTTGTTAATATTTTGTTTGATCTCAAAGATATAGGTTACTTTTCAGTTTTTAGTTTTATTATTTTTTTTTTGGCTAGACAGTGGGGTTAAGTGACTCACCCAGGGTCGCATAGCTAGTAAGTGTTATGTGTCTGAGGCTGGGATTTGAACTCAGGTCCTCCTAACTTTTTGTTTGTATAGTTTCATGTATAGTTTGTTTGGTTTGTATAGTTTCATGGTCATCAAACTTATTAAGCTTAGGATTTAAATCTTTTAAAAATATTCTTTATCTGATTTTAAATAATATTCAGTTTGACTAATACATAACTAAAAATAAGGCAGGCAAGAAAACCTATGTTGAGCTCAATCCATAGGAACAAGAATGCGTCTGTATTTTCAAGAACGTTTGCTACGATATTTTCAGAAGACACAAAATTCAGAAGATTGATTAAGACCTTCATTTAGTTGGGCCTAAAAATTCCAATGACCTTGAAGAGGGAAGGGTGATTTTAAACAAAGATGAATTTTGGTCAAGAAAGGAGCAAATTTTATGCTTAGCAAGCTTAACAGATCACAAACTAAGCACAAATCTAAAATGCTATGATTATTTTGAGGCATGATACCATAATGAATTATAGAGCATACTAAATGATGAGAACCAGAGCTAATTCATCCTCCACAATCAGTATTATTGGAGTCCCATACCAAGCTTTAAATGCTACCAATTTTAGCCATGTAGAAAAAAAAATCAGAGTTGACATATTTACATTTCAAGACTAACATCTTGATTGAAAAACCAATAAGTTTGAGAATGAATAGAACCCTGGAAACAGAATCAATGAATTTTGATTGGGGAATGACCAAAAAAATCATGACACACTAAATGTAATAAAGCATTATTACACACAAAGAAACAAGGGATAAGATTAACACAGAAAAGCAGGAGAAGACATGAACTTCTTTAAAATGAAATAAGCAGAAACAGGAAAACTACACAAAATGATGAAATCGATGTAAATGAAAAGAACAACAAAATAAAACAAACTGAAAGTTGTAGAATTATAATGACAAACCTTTCCTCTTTGCCAAAAATTAAATAAAGATGCTCAATTATTTCCTTCTCTTCCTTGTGGTGGTAGGAGTATCGTCATGTTTATACATATATATATACACAAATACACACATATATACATATATACATATACATATATACACATACATATACACATATACATGTGTGTATATATGTAGGTATATGTATGTGTGTATATAATATATGGTATATAAGTATATATATATGATCATATTATACATTAGGTAATGTATCATATGTTAGCACAATGGATAGAATATCAAGTGTGCATAAAATCAGAAAGATCTAAGTTCAAATCCTGCCTCAGATATTTATTAGCTCTGTGACCTGGGTAAGTCACTTAACTCTCATCTGTAAAAGGAAGATTGTAAAAGGACTTCTTTCACAGGACTATTGTAAAGATCAAATGAGATAATATATATGAAGTATTTTGCAACCTTCAAAGCAGTATACAAATGCTAGCTTCTACTAAAATGTTTTTAATGTCTTTTAAAAGTTCTTTGTTGTAATGGATGACTGATGAGGAAAAAGGGAGATATTGAAAAATGTGATATGTTGTTGAGTTATTTTTCAGATTCTTCATATGCCCGTTTGGGGTTTTCTTGGCAGAGATACTACAGTGGTTTGCTATTTCCTTCACCTTCTCATTTTACAGATGAGGAAACTGAGGCAAATAGGGCAAAATGACTTGCCAGGGGTGACACAGCTAGTAAGTTCTGAGGCCAGATTTGAACTCATGAAGCCCTGGAATCCTATCCACTTATACGTGACAAGGTCTTTTCCTATGTGGCATGGGGGTATCTTTGTGGAGGCAGAAAAGACATCTCTAACCTCTTCAACCCCACCACCATCTTTCCCCAAAGAAAACTTTAATTCCTGCCAGAAGTGGAAGCAAAAAGTTGGAGAGGAAGTCAATCTGCTCTCCTCAAAGAGAAGTGGTATTGGCCTAGAATGACATCTTTCTACTCCCTTAAACATTATTAGTTTACTAGTGGATATGATCAGGTTCCAGCTAATTTCAGATCATTGTTTCATTACTGGAGGTAAGAAAGTCCCCAAAGCTTTATATCCAAGGCTTGACTCCTTCTCCACCCAATACTAGCTCCACAATGAACACACAAAGAAATACCAAACAAACCTGTTTATCCAAATCATAGCAAAACAGATATCAGAAAAGGTACGCATGGGAAAATCTATACCTGACAATAGGAAGTGAAGGACTTCTCCCATTGATAGCAAAGTAACTCAGCTCAAACAAGATAGAGTCTCAGATCTGGGACTATGCCCAATTTTTCCTGTATATATCTTGTTTGTACATATATATTTATATATTGTCTCTCCTGTTAGACTGTGAGCTCCTTAAGGGAAGAGACTGTTTTCTCTCCTTCTTTGTGTCTGCAGTATTTGGCATGGTGTCTTAGACACCACAGATGCTTAATAAGTGCTAGTTGACTTGACTTGAAATGGAAGGAGTGCTTGATTTAGGGACAAGAAGATCTGGTTTCAAAACCCACCTCTGACATTTATTGGGTGCGCAACTGTGGACAAGTCACTGAACTTTTTTGAACCTCAGGAAAATGTTGTAAATTCATTCCAGACTTGTAATCTGTGCCCACATTTACATATTGTTTATGTAGTGTCTCCAATAAGAGTTTCTAATAAAGTGTTTATGTCTCTCAGGATTGGAATTTCTGTGATTAGCAGCTCCCTAGAAAAGTGGACACTTCTGGTCAATCATTCTAACTCTACCCTGAAACAATCATCATCTGGTCAAAACTTTCAACAGTTCTTGTTTCACACTGTTTTCCAATTATCATGTAACCCCTGTATCCAGTTGCAGCAATTGCAAGGCCTCCCCTCCCATCAAACTGAATTTTAGCTCCACTCAGTTTGGAAAAGGTTTTCTTAATGTTCCTTGTGCCATTCCTTTCATTTTAACAAATGGATAACCAATGGCTCTTGGTAAATTTTAGCTATGAGAGCCTCTCTTTCAACCTCAAATAGAGATTTCAGTTTATTAAATGAAAAAAAAAGATTTTGAGAAAAAATTACCACATCTTTTCATTAAAAAAAGGGTTTAATCATAACCCCCCAAAAATTATGAATGGAACATCTAAAGGGGAAAAACTAAAAACAGTGTTAATGAATATGCCCAATGAAGGAATATCAATAAATGTTATAATAACCAAGCAGTTATAACTGAGGTAAGATGAGCCAGGTCAAGACAATAAACCAGTGTACTACCCCACCTCCCAACTCATAAGAACAACAAAAAAAGTAGTTACATTCAGGAGCTTTTTCTTTGTCAGATAGCTAAATAAAGGTTTCTCAAGCTTGATTGCTGTTATCTTTACATCATAGCTTTAGCTTCATTATTCCTGTATCACTCGGTTAATAAGTTCACTGTCTTCCACTTCTGAGAGAAATAGTAACATGGCGACATACAAGTATGGACCAAATTGGACATGGGAAGACGGGCAGGGAACGAAAGGGGGAAAAGTCCTTCATGCCCTTTGGGCTTTGATTTGAGTAACTACATGAGTTCATTTGAGTTGTGGAAGCTGATCACATCTAAAAGTAGGTTGTTTTTTAGCATAATTTATCTCATTAAGCAGGTAGGTGGTGCCATAATTGCACTGAGCACTGGACCTGGAGTCAGGAAGACCTAAGTTCAAATCTAGCCTCAGACACTTCCTAGCTGTGTGACCCTGGGCAAGTCACTTACCCCCTTTCTGCCTCAGATTCCTCGTCTGTAAAATGGAGATAATAATAGAACCTACCTCACAGGATTGTTATGAGAGTTAAATGAAATATTTGTAAAGTGCTTGACTGGCATATAGTGGGCATATGACAGGCACTGGCTTATAATAAGTACTTAATAAATACTTATTCTCTTTCTCTCTCCCTCCTTCCCTCATTAGTCACATGGCCCAATTTAATTATTTTCCATGTCTGGAACTTTAGAAAGTTTCACTTCTATAACATGCTGCATCTATTTGAGCCATCATCTCCATCCCCTTCACACCACACCTTTGGACTCCACCTGAGATGCCAAACTCTGATAGGTAACCTTTCACCTTACTTTGCCTGGAATCAAGCCTCCACACCACCAGTTATCTTGGCTGGCCTCCATTCCTACAAAAATCTTCATCTCCTCCCCCACCCCACCACCACACACAGCATAAGTTTAAACTCCAAACCTGGGACTCTGGACTCTCACAAGTGAGCTTCCATTTTATCTTAACCAGAAGCAGCCTCCACACCATTTCCTGGCTATCTCCACATCACCACTGTCTCCATTGCTTCCTTTTCTAGCTCCCCCCTCCACATACACCCACCATCTGTATTATCCTCCCAAATTAAAATGTAAACTTCCTGACAGCAGGGACTGTCTTTCTATCTATAAATACTTTCATCTAGAGAAAAATGTTTGAAAATAAATTAAATGAAGTTCTTCCTGGATTATTATATGTTCATGTGTGTGTGAGCTTCAGGAAACTTTATTATCTACTATGGTAGACAATTGCAATCTATATCAGAGGAGGGAATTCTCCCTCCAGGGAAATCATAATCCTTCAGGTATTTATATCTTGACTTATGTTTGCCCTCCATGACGTTGCTTCTCCCATTTCTGATTTTAGTATGGAGCACTCACTCGATGGCAGGTTCTACTAAGCTGAAGGATAGACTTAAGGACAAACTGGGTGTCTGTAGTACAAGATTCTGAGACTTATCAGAAGGATTGGTAGCTGGTAGCCAAGGGTTGATTTTTTTTTATTTTTTTGTTTTTGTTTCGTTTTGTACTTTGCATAGAAGTACAGAAGGGTCACCATGTATGTGAATGGAAGGAGTTCTCATCCTAATGAAATCACAGGCATTCTGAAACACTGAGTATATGCATACACAGATACATACATAGATGTGCCTCATGTTTGCATATATGTGAATTGTATATACATATATATTATATATGCATACATACATGGTGTGAGCATGTGTGTATATATGCTATACATACATAGACCTGTAAACACACAGGCAGAATTAACAACATTTCTGCATTTATCCACTCTCATTAAAGGAAATGGGGACTCCAGATTAGTTTTTTTTTCCATATAACTGAAACTCCAGCTTTTTAGACATCTTATTAGCTATGTGACACTGGATAAATTACTTAATCTCTGTCTCAGTTTCTTCAACTGTAAAATGTGGATGATAATATCACCTCCCTCTCAGGATTGCTGTGAGGCTAAAATAAGATAATATTTGTAAAGTGCTAACTATTATTATTGGTGTTTTTCATTCTGATGTCTTCTCTCTCTTTTTTATTCAAAAAGTCTGTTGGATATATTTTGTTGCTGTTATCATTACGCCTGTCTATAGGGATTCTTAGCTCTTCTTACACTATTTCCAGATTACTGGTTACTTCAAAACCAAATATAAAAGCTTGTTAGAGCTATGTCTCAATTAAAGTATGGAGACTTCAAGTTAGAGACTAAGGAGCTTTCCTATGTCTAGAAGGGGATTTGTTTCACCTGTTTGGTTTGCTCAGTCTTTCAGCTTATCTCTGTACTCTTGCCCCGAGGACCCTCCTTTCTGATTGGCTGGTTCCTCCTAGAAGCTCCATTCAAGGAGTCCACTTGGGCCACCCACCTCTTCATTTCTCACCAAGCTGCCCTCAGGCCCTTTCATGCACCCTCTCTTCAGCTTCTTTTTAAGTGTTGCCATTGGAATGTAAGCTCCTTGAGGGGAGCTATCTTTCTCTTTGCTTGTATTGGTATTTCCAGAACTGAATACTTGCCTGGGATATAGAAAGCAAATTATAAATGTTTGGTGACTGACTGATCTACAAGTTTAGGTTTATTTGTTTGGTGACTGTTATCCATCTGGAAAACCATGGTGTTTTAAAGGCAAAATAGTCAAGTTAATAAATAGTGTGTCTGGGAGTCAGGTTGACTTGCATTAAAGTACTGTCTCTGGCTATATGATGTTAGGCAGATTATGTCTAATATCAGGGCCCCATGGGTATTTTCTAAGACTAAAATACAGAATAGTTGCAGATCTGAATTGGCAAATGGAGATTCTTCATAGGGATATATAGATATAGATATAGTATGTGTATATATTCTTTCTTCATAGGGAGATGATAGATAGATAGATAGATAGATAGACAGATAGATAGATAGATAGATAGATAGATAGATAGATAGATAGATAGATAGATAGATAGATATGTGTGTATGTTTATTGTGTATGTGTACTCACAGATCCATACCACAACAAACAACAAGGAATTGCTTATGTGAGTCTTTGTAAAGAAGAGGAAGGGAGAGAGAGAGAGGAGGAAGAGGGAGAGAGAAAAGGGCAAGAGGGAGAGAAGTGGGGCAAGGAGGAGGGGGGGAGAAAGGGAAAGAGAAGAGAAGGGAGAGACGGAGAGAAAGGAGAGGAGGAAATAGAGAGAGAGATCATTGAAACTAGGAAATTAAATAACTAAGATGGAATAATTAGGGTTTTGGCTAAGGTTGCCAAAATTTAGAGGGAGCCAATAGCATTTTCCCAGAGCCTGATTCCTCTTCCCACTTGTTATGTACAAGATAAACTCAAAGTGTCCCAGGATATACTTCCTCCATTTGTTGGCTGCCCCCCAAGAGAATGGACATTCCACCCCCTGTTTTCCCACCCTTTAAAAAGTCCCCATAGGTCAGATGAAGAGACAGAAAGCTGTTTACAGAACTTCCATTTTCAATAGACTTTTCTGACAATCTATTTCCTTTATCCTACTCATGTAGATTTTTTTTTTACTGTTTTTCTCATTTTCTCTAATTAGAGCATTCCTCTCCTCTTAAGTCAGTTCCAAAAGCCATCTTATGGTGATTAGGGAAAGGAAAGAGGGAAAGAAAGAAAGAGAGAAAGAGAGAAAGAAAGAAAGAAAGAAAGAAAGAAAGAAAGAAAGAAAGGAGAGAAGGAAGAAAGAAAGAAAGAAAGGAGAGAAGGAAGAAAGAAAGAAGCAAGGAAATTGTGTCAGTTATTGACATTCTTACAAAAAAAAGGAATATTATTTGAATAGTGCTGAATCAGATTATCCTTCTCCCACCAAGCACGCAATCTGTTTTCAAGTCAGTGTCTTCATATACTGAAAACCTCATTCATCTATTTAACTTTAAATACAGATCCTAAGCTCATTTTCATTTCTCTTCTGAAGATTGCATCTGATCAAAGGAAATCGCTGAGCAGAGAGAAAAGAGATAATGCCTCTTATATGTTTAGCATCAGACTAGATTGAGCTGCCACCCATTTCAAATGAAAAGCAGATTATTAAGACTGGAACAATAAATGTAGAAGCTATAAATCCTGAACATGATCACGGGGCCTATCTTTCCAAAGCATCCTGTCTTAAGAGACACGTTTTTGGGATTTTCTGAAATTGAGTTATGTCTGCAGGCTTTTCTGATCTACAACCTAAATCCGGTCATTGGCCTGCTCTGTTTAGCTATCCAAATCTTCGGTAATCAGCCCTTGACTCTGCAAAACCAAGTGAGCTGTTTGTTCAGTTATTCCTCAATCAGCACGAACTTGGTTTGTTTCAAGATCTTTGCTAACACAAAAGACAATGTTAAAAAGTACTTTTATGTTTATTCTCTCTGTCTTAGATCTCCATGGGTTATGGAGCCAGTATTGGTATTACTGGATTAAAGAGTGACTTGAATCACTTTTCTCACCTAATTCTAAACTTTTCCATAATGGTTGGAACCATTTTCAGCTTCATCAGCAATCTATTTGTTTGCCTATCTTCCCAAAGCTTCTCCAACAATGATTATTTCTATCCTTTATCGTCCTACCAATTCAATGAAAATGAAATAAAACCTCAGAGTTGTTTTAGCCTCAGAGTTGAATTTCATCAACCTTTCATTATGGTTTCAGTATCTTTTTTTTCATGTATCTGTTGATTGTTTGCATTTCTTTCTTAGTAAACTTTGCCAATTTGTCTGTTGAGGAATGGCTCTCATTTATATTTGTGTCAATTCCTTAGATACTTTAGATATCAGGGAGTAAGCAGTGTTATTCAATGAGTTTTTCTTTCAATTAACAGTTTTATTTCTTATTCTGGTTTTATTGATTTTGTTCATGTAAAAAAAAAGCTTATTTAACTTTTTATAATGAAAATTATCTATTTTGTATTTTCTAGCCTTTCCTGTCATTTTTGGCTACTGAATATGAATAACTTTTTTTTTGGTTATTCATTTTCCCAAAACCATTCACATTTAAAAGAACTTGCTTCTGTTTTTCTCAAATTCTGTTTGGTCATTTATTTTTGTCTCTCTCCTGTACTACCTTTTTTTCACTTGATCTTATGTAGGTATATGATATACAATGTTGGACCCTCCTATTCAGGACATCTCATATTGAAATGAAAATGTGAGTGGCAGTAGGGCAAGAAATAGATGGGAGCAGTGAGAACGGAAAATTATTGAAATGTCTAAGAAATTTTGTCTCATCTCACCAATACTTTTCCTCTTTAAACAGGAAACTAAACAAATTTCAAATTTCAAAGGCATGAAAAAGAATTTTTTCATTTTTCATTGAAAATGAGCCTGCTAGTTAAAAAAAAAAAAAACTAGATCTTTGGAAATTTTCCATGCATTGGCATAACTGGATTAGAAACTATTTTCTTTACCAATGTAGATCTGAACCTGTGCTCCAACTGTATAATCTTAGAGGGCAAGTTCAATGACTTACCAAGGTTCCCACAGCTAGAATGCATCAGAAGCATGGTTTGAAACCAGGTCTTCCTGGCCTCTGGTGTCAGGGTGGTAGTCCCAGGAGATAGGAACAAGTATTTCACAGCACCTGCTTTCTACTTCTAAATAGAGTCAGTGTTTAAGGACACAATATTCAGGGCTTTTGAAATGAGTAATATAGTTAATAACCATTGAACTTTTCATCAGGAGCCTCTATGCATAGATCCACTTCCTTCAGCTTAATGATCTTTTCTTTCCACTAGTTAAAAGCATTTCTGGCAGGAAACCTCAGGACTTCTGAATTGCTACTTTTCTAGCTTCCACTCTAAGTGCTTCCACCTGGGCTGGTTTTGTAAGGATTCATACAAAGAAAGTGAAAATATCATTTCTCAAAACAAAAATGTTTGTGCCTCCCCCTTGGATAAACACTCATGAGCCTAATTTTCTGCAAGACAGCTACAGAAAAGAAGCCTATCACATTTATTTCTAAATCATTATTTAGCCTGTTTTTTATTTTAATTTGCAGAGAATTTATTTACCAGCTGCAACTTTTTTTCTGAACGACTTCATCAGTTTACCATTGGCATAAGAGGTACAACTCAAAAACAGGAACTGACCTTCAGTCAATCTGTTATATCAGCAGAGACTAAAATTGCAAAGCATCCCCCTTCTAGCCAAGAGGGAAGTCATTTATCAGCAAGGCAGTCCTGATTTAAGAAACCATACTACCATGTCATAATTTATTCCCCCAAAGCTGGCAGTTTCAGAAAATTTAGTGGTGATAATATTTTCCTTTCTTCCCAATGAAGCAGAGATTTGCTTTCCTTAAATCCTCTGTTTATACTGCCTTGTGAAATGTTGTTTAAGGGCTGTAGTGTCTCTCCAAGACTCAAATTAGAAACCACCCATGATTGGAACATGTCACATGTCCGGTTGGTTCACAAGTAAATCTTTATACTGAAATTCATCTCTATTGTAATAATAATAGAACTCTTATTAAAGATATTAGCTGAAAGAAACCAGTAGATTATAATACATAACATGGGAGCAATAGCCAGAAAGAGGAAGAAGGCTGTTATTTATAACCACAATGCACACTGATTTTGATCCCTACTAAAATATTAGACTAGCTAGAAATCTTTAAAATTTCCTCTTATCTCTACAGTTCCCATTAATTGCTAGTGTTTCCCTGTTGTTGATGCCAATCATTCTGATCCAGAAAATTGGATTAAATAACTAGACTAGAGGCTGAGCCAAGATGATAGAGTATAGGCATCAACCCAATTGAATTTTCCCAACATTCTCCTTCAAACAACGTTAACTCTTCAAATCAAATTTTGGAGTAGCAGATCCAACAAAAGGTTAGTATGAGATAGTTTTCCAGCCTACAACAACTTAGGAAGTCAGGCCAGAACAAAGCAGGAGCACCAGTGGTGGTCTTGAAGGCCATGACAGCGGTAGTTGAAGCAGCAGCAGCAGTTTCTAAAGCTCTCAGTTCAGAGATGGTAAAGGAGTCAGACAACTGTTCAGAAAGGGGGGACCCTTTACTGAAAGAGATCCCAAAATGAGAACTTATAGCCAAATTCCAGAACTTTAAGGTCAAGGGGAAAATACTTCAAGCAGGGTGGAGCCAAGATGGCGGAGTGAAAGCAGTGACTTGCTTGAGCTCTCCCCCAAACCCCTCCAAATACCTGTAAAAATGGCTATAAACAAATTCTAAAGCAGCAGAAGCCACAAAAAGACAGAGCGAAACAAATTTCCAGCCCAAGACAACCTGGATGGTTGATTGGAAAGGTCTATTGTGCCAGGCTGAGAGAGGAACACAGTTCAGTGTGGGCACACAGGCAAACACCAGGCCTCAGCAAACCTGGAGCAGCTCTCAGAGGACTGAATCACAGAGAGCTGTGGTGGTTTCCAGGCTTCTCAACCCACAAACAACAAAGACAACTTAGAAGGTCAGTAGGAAAAGTCTTTGACCTTGGTGAGAGAGAAACTCAGTCCCAGTCCCAGTCCTGGTGCAGCCCTGGGGTGGTGACTACTTCTGGAGCTCTCAGCCCATAAATTGAGGGGGAATCAAGTGGCTGATCAGAGGGGGATTGCAGGGATCTCTTTGCTGGTGCTGAGGCAGGATTATTTTGCTTTGCCCTTGCTTGGATCTGGGTTGCGGTTCTGGGGGTGGTCCTGGGGCAAAGAGGAGCACTGGCGTGGTAGAGCTTGTAGTGGTGATGGAGAGGGAATCCTCCTCACAGTTCAAAGGCATAAAAGAGTGCTTGTGGTCACTCATAGACAAGAGCACAGGCCAGGAAAGGAGTAAACACCTCACCCTTGATCATACCACTTTGGAAGAACTGAAAATTTACAGGTCCCTAGAAGTATGTCTGAAAACAGCTGCACAAAGCCCCCAAAGCTTGGGACAGTGCATTCTCCACACTGGAAGCAGACTCCTACCTTAACAAAGAGTTTATAACTCAAATAATTGGCTGGGATCATGAGCAAACTGCACAAAAAAAGTCAGACCATAGAATCTTTCTTTGGTGACAAAGAAGATCAAAACATACAACCAGATGACAACAAAGTCAAAGTTCCTACATCCAAAGCCTCCAAGAAAAATATGAATCAGTCCCAGGCCATGGAAGAGCTCAAAAAGGATTTTGAGAAGCAAGTAAGAGAAGCAGAGGAAAAACTGGGAAGAGAAATGAGAGTGATGCAAGAAAATTATGAAAAACAAGTCAACAGCTTGCTAAAGGAGACCCAAAAGAATACTGAAGAAAATAACACCTTAGAAATAGCCTAACCCAGGGACAGCTAGGTGGCGCAGTGGATAGAGCACCAGCCCTGAAGTCAGGAGGACCTGAGCTCAAATGCAGCCTCAGACCAAACACTTGACACTTACTAACTGTGTGACCCTGGGAAGTCACTTAACCCCAATTGCCTAAAAAGAAAAAAAAGGAAAAAAATAGCCTAACCCAAATGGCAAAAGAGGTCCAAAAAGCCAATAAAGAGAAGAATGCCTTAAAAAGCAGAATTGGCCAAATGGAAAAGGAAGTCCAAAAGCTCATGAGATGATCTCACCCATAAAATATAAGTGGATAGCAGAATGAATTAGAAATGAGAATCCAGCAATATGTTGTTTATAAGAGACATACTTGAAAAAGAAAGACACATCCAAAGTTAAAATAAAGGGCTGGAGCAGAATCTGTTACGCTTCAGCTGAAGTAAAAAAGGCAGAGGTAGTAAGCATGATCTCAGACAAAGCAAAAGCAAAAATAGACCTAATTTAAAAAGATTAAAGGTACTACAGACAATGAAGTAATATTAAAAAATTTAAGGGCAGATTTATCTGACAAAGGCCTCATTTTTCAAATATATTGGGAACTTAGTCAATTCATAAAAAATGAGAGCCATTCCTCAATTGATAAATGGCCAAAGGATATGGACAGGCAGTTTTCAGAAGAAGAAATCAGAACTATCTACAATCACATAAAAAATGCTCTAAATAACTATTAATTAATGAAATGCAAATTAAAACAACTCTGAGGTACCACCTCACACCTTTAAGAAATGACAAATGCTGGAGGGGATGAGGAAAAATAGATATACCATAAACTGTTGCTGGAGTTGTGAACTGGTCCAACTATTCTAGAGAATAATTTGGAACTATGCCCGAGAGGCTATAAAACTGTATATCCCTTTTACCCAGCAATACCACTACTAAGTAGGTACCCCCAAAAAGATCAGAAAAAAAAGAAAAAGACCTATACATAACAAAAAAAATTTATAGCACCTTCTTGTGGTAGCAAAGTATTGGAAGTTGAGAGGATGCTCATCGATTGGGAAATGGCTGAGCAAGTAATGGTGTATAATAGAGTACTTTGTGCTATAAGAAATGATGAGGGGTATGGCAAAACTTATATGAACTGATGCAAAGTGAAGTGAGAAGAACTGGGAGATCATTGTTCACAGTATCAACAATGTTGTAATGATCAACTATGAAAGACTTGGCTACTCTGATCAATACAATGATCCAAGATAATTCCAAAGAATTCATGATGAAAAAAAAAAAAAAGCTATCCACCTCCAGAGAGATGACTGATGAAATCTGAATGCAAATTGAAGTGTAATTTTTTCATTACTTTTTTTTTTTGCTTTTTTGCAATGTAGCTAACATGGAAATGTGTTTTACATGATTTCACATATATAATTAATTGGTATCATTTTGCTCGCCTTCTCAGTGTTTTGTAGAAAAGTCAGAGAAAAGAAGAGAATTTGGAGCTCAATTAAAAGAGAAAAGAATGTTAAAAATAAATAAATATTATTTTTGAAAAAGAGACTGACATGGGTAAAGTGTAAAAATCTACGACTCCCAAGGTCTTGTAGGGTTCCTGTGTCATCCCTAAGAGGATATAGGGCAAATTCCTCTGCTCCACCTCTTCCCATTTGGAAACAGATTACATCAAAAGTAACTTTTAAAGAGAAAAAAAAGAATTATCAAAAGAAATCTAAAATGTGTGTTGTGTCTTCAAGTGGCATGAGTATACATGTGTATGAAAAAGAGAGACAAAGAAATAGACAAAAATGGAAACAAGCAGTTCTTGCCCTACCATACTATGGTGGGTAGATCATTGGACTTTCTTGAATCCAACCCAAGTAAAATACTTATTAGCTATATGACCCTGGGTAAGTCACTGAATCATAGATTTATAACTGGGAGAGTCTTTAAAGTCTACCTAGTCCAACCTCATTATTTGACATTTAAAGCCTTGTTCAAGGTCTCACAGATAGTGTCAGCAGTTGTTGTTTTTCCTTTGTTCTCAAAGAGGACCATGACATCATTAATACTTAAATTCAGATCTTACTGCCTTCGAGGTAAGCCTTCTTTCTACTAAATCAGAAACCTCATTTCCCTCCAACCTTTAACCTGCATGAGGATAATAATCACATCTGTCTCATGGGATCATTGGGAGTATCAAATGAGATAACATTTGCAAAATGACTTCTAAAAACCCCAAAACACTATAAAAATGGCCGTCATCATCATCATCACCATCACCATCATCATCATCGTCATCATCATCATCGTCATCATCATTATCATTTCTATCTATCTAGATAGATAAATCTATGTATCTGATAAATCTATCATTATTTATTAGAGCAGAGAGACCGTCTCTGCATGGATTGATTGTATACAGATAAACCTGAGTTCTTTTTTAGCATCACCTAAAAGACTAATCTCCTCCCCACTCAAAAAACAACTGTTTCCCTAAGTTACTGCACAGCTGCCCATAGAACAGGCACCCCAAAGTTTGGAGCTCAGTACAATGGCTTGGCTTCACCCAACCTGTAGAAGGGCTCTGGGTATAGCAGATATTTAATGTTGTTATTTTCCCACAGTTAAAACCCTAACAAAAATTTCTCTGAAGATTTCATTTAGATCAGACAGGAAAGGATGGTGTGTGTGTGTATGTGTGTGTGTGTGTGTGTGTGTGTGTGTGTGTGTAGTGTGTTTGGGGGTGACAGTTACTATTTCTTTCCTGTAAAACTGACTGAAAAGAAATGCCATTTTAAAACATCCTCACCATACATAGCTTTCCTCTTTCTTGTAGCTTGGGTTGTGAGCTCCTTTAGGAAAGGAATTATTCCTACTCTTTTGTGTATCCCCAGCACAGTACCTGGCTGTTGTTGTTGTTGTTGTTGTTGTTCAGTCATTTCAGTCATGTCCAACTGTTCGTGATCCCATTTAGGGTTTTCCTGAATGGTTTGACATTTCCTTTTCCAAGCTCATCTTACAGATTTGGAAACTGAGGCAAACAGAGTTAAGTGACTTACCCAAGGTTATACAGCTAATAAGTATCTAAGGCCAGATTTGAACTCAGGTCTTCCTGACTCCAGGCCCTGCACTCTATTCATTGCACCACCTAAATGCCCCACTACCTGACATAGAATAGGCACTTAATAAATGCTTATCCAAAAGGATCTTGTTTCAAGTATCAAAAGAACACACGAGTCCAAGAGCACATTGGTTCCATTAGGAAGAAGCCAAAATAATTCACAATAGAGTAAATCACCTAGAAAGCAAAATAGACTTTTTAGCAAAAGTGGCAAAAACACAGCTCACACAGGCAATAAAACTTACAGCCAGAACCTTTTCAGCCTGGCAGCCAGGGACAGCTCTACCCTGAATCAACATTTGAAAGAGAATTCATAGTGGAACAATCTAATCAGAGTAAGAGTAGATGTATATTACCAATGGCCATTAAAGGTGCAATGCACCGAAGTAGACTGGAAATTGGTAGATCACTGCCTCCAGATATTTTGTGCCAGGTCTCTCTAGTGCTGACTATAGAGGAAATGCTTGGGAGCTTTGTAGGTTCCCCTCTACAGTAGCCAGGCAGAATAGAAGTTGACATTAATAAACCCATTAGGGACAACTTGTAGAGGGTTCAGTGACTTTGAGATGATGAAGGATGAGAGGAACTGCTATCCCCATAGTGATAGACTAAGGTTAATCTATAAGGAAAGCCCTTAACATGGAAGCAGATAGGTATAAATAGAGTATCTATGCCATGCATAGGCAGGCTTGCATGTGAATACTTTTAAGAAGCACACCTTAAGCAGAGAAGGTGTTAGAAGGGGTAGTTTGGGAAAGGCTCAATAAATTCAGGCTGCATTCTCCTATATGAATTTGAAGGGACTGTGTCTCTTGCAAGAAACCTTTAGACTGGGGATAGCACAGAGCTTTGAAGTTAAAGGAGAAAGGAAAGAGGGAGTCCACATGCAAAATTTAGTGTCATTCTCCATCAAATTGCGTTAGTGGGACTGAAGTGGCTAGGCATTCTCCACTCCATTGCTTAGCACATTGCTTGGCACACAGTAGGTATTTAATAAATGTCAGCTGACTGACACATTTAATTTATATCTCCATCCTTGAAGTAGTAGCCAGGATCAGAGGGGAGGCACTAAGATTGAGGGGGTCTGGGGAAGGCTTCTTGAAGAAGGTGGGACTTTAGATAAGTCTTGAAGGAAGCCAAGAGTATACCTGAAAATCTCTAGGATAGAAGAATAGAGATAGTGCTTGCCCTGTTGAGAGATCAATACCATAACCAAACTGACTGCAGAGCCCACAGCACTTCAAGAAACACCTGCAAAGGGGAAACCGGAAAGCAGTTTGGCAGAAACTAGGTGAAGACCAACACTTCACACTGTATACCAAGATATGGTCAAAATGGATATATGATTGAGATGTAAAGGGCGATACCATAGGCAAATTATGGGAGCACGTAATAGTTTACCTGTCGAATCTATTGATAAAGGGATAATTTATGACCAAAAAGAGATAAAAACCATTATGAAATATAAAATAGATAATTTTAATTACATTAAATTAAAAAGGGTTTGCACAAACAAAACTAATACAGCCAAGATTAGAAGGAAAAAAGAAAACTGAGGGTAAAAAATTTACAGCAAGTTTCACTGATAAGGACTTGATTTCTCAAACATATAGAGAACTGAATCAAATTTTTAACTTTACAAGTCATTCCTCAATTGATAGTCAAAGAATATAAATAAGCAGTTTTCAGATGAAGAAATCAAAGCTATCTATAGTCATGAAAAAAATACTCTAAATCATCATTTGTTAGAGAAATGCAAATTAAAACAACTCTGAGGTGTCAACTATGAGGTATCACCTCACACCTATCAGATTGGCTAATATAACAGAGAAGGAAAACAATGAATGTTGGAGAGGATGTGGGATAAATGGGACATAAATGCACTATTGGTGGAGTTGTGAAAAGATTCAGCTATTCTGAAGAACAATTTAGAACTATGCCCAAAGGGCTATAAAACTATGCATACCTTTGACCCTACTACTAGATCTATATCACTCCGAGGTCTATATCCCAAAGAGATTTTAAAAAAGGGAAAAGAATTTACATATACAAAAATATTTATAGCAACTCTTTTTGCAGTGGCAAAGAATTGGAAAATGAAGGGATTGTCATTAATTGGGGAATAGCTAAACAAGTTGTAATACATGATCATGATGGAATACTATTGTGCTATAAGATATTATGAGCAGGATGCTTTCAGAAAAAAACTAGAAACACTTACATGACCTGATTCAAAGTTAAATGAGCAGAACCAGTAAAATAGTGTTCACAGTAACAGCAGTATTATACAATGACCAACTGTGAATGACTTGGTTGTTCTTGGCAACACACAGATCCAAGACAATTCTGAAGGACCTATGATTAAAAAAAATTGCTATCTACCTCCAGAGAGGCAACTGGTGGAATCTGAATGCAGATCAAAGCATACTTGTTTGTTTGTTTGTTTTTTTACTTACTTTATTTTTCTTGGGTTTTTTGTCTGTTTTCTTTCACAACACGACTAATATGGAAATATGTTTTGCACAACTGCACATGTATAACCTTTATCAAATTGCTTGCCTTCTCAGTGAGGGGTGAGGGAAAAGAGGGAAGGAGAGAATTGGGAACTCAAAATTAAAAAAAAAACAAACGTTAAAATTATTTTATATGTTATTGGAAAAAATAAATATTTTTTAAAGAAAGAAATACCAGCCGAAACATCCTGCATTCTTTAGTCACCACAACAGACTAGACACTAATTTACTGGGAAGATTTGACATAAGCAGAGAGCCCCTCAGGGTGAGTGCCTTGCTAGCTATGCCTGGTATTGAATGAATAAGGAACTAACCTTCTGCATTTCTTACTTGCCTGCAAAAGGGAGGTTGGTGCCTGGTTGGAGAATAGAAGAGAACCATATTTATAGGGGTGATAATAGAAGCCATGGGACTGGATGAGATCAACAATGTTAAGAGAAGAGAGACTAATCTCACATTTGGTACCAATTGAAGCTCACCGGCTTTCCTGATGTTCCTTACACATGAAACTCTATCTCCCAAATCCATTCATGTCTTTGCACTTGTCTGTGCCCCATTCCTAGAAGGGCCTCCCTCCTCAACTCTACTTCTTGGAATATCTTGTTAGAAGTCTATACTTCTAACCTTTCTTTTGAGTTCCATCACCAACTACCTGCTAGACACCTAGACTAAATGTGCTGTTGGCACCTTGTACCAGAATGTCCAAAAGAACTTAACATTATTCTCCCTAAATGGATCTCTATTTCTATGGAGAACATCATTGTTTATTTCATCAACACAATTACCCGAGTCATCTCTGAGTCTTTCCTCAACCTAACCCCCCATATCCAATCTCTTCTTGTCAATTATGCTTAGGACATGAATTCTGAACCAAAGATATGAAGGCAATTGCAAAAGATAAAATGGGTAATTTGGATTACATGAGATTGAAGAGCTTCATAAACAAAATAACATACCTAGGACAAGAAGAGAAATGGTTGGGGAAAAATATTTATTTCAAATTTCTTTTGACAGAGATTTCCTATCCAAGATATAAACACATATGTGTGTGCATATATACATAGATAGATAGATAGATAGATAGATAGATAGATAGATAGATAGATA
>NW_020954588.1:9339692-9343266 GCF_900497805.2 Vombatus ursinus | reverse complement strand
ATAGATAGATAGATAGATAGATAGATAGATAGATAGATAGATAGATAGATAGATAGATAGCAGAATACCCAAAACCATCCGCAATAGAGAAGTGGTCAAAAATATGAATTAACAGCTGTTAAAGGAAAAAATGTCAACTATTAAAAGCCATATGAAAGAATGTTACTATCTCCAATAATAAGAGAAATGCAAATCATGAGAATCCTGGGGTTTCACCTCACATTCAGAATACAGACAAGAGGACGCAACATAGAAAGTGTAAATATTGGAGGGACTGTAAGAAGACAGATACACTAATGCATTGTCTGTGGAGCTGTGAATTGATACAACCATTCTGGAAAGGAATTGGTAATGATGCAAATATAGTGACTTAAATGCCCACATCCTCTTGACCAAGAGATTCCAATGCTAGGAATATAAGCCACAAGAAAACATACACTAAAATATTTCTAGAAGCATTTTCTTGTTGTAGCAAAGAATGAAAATGAAGTAGATGCCCATCAATTAAGGAATGGCTAAACAAATTGTGGTCTATGAATGTAATTGAATATTACTGCTCTGCAAGCAAAAGGCAGCAAGATGAATAAAGAGAAGTCTGGAAACAATTATGTGAACTGATGCAAAGTTAAGTAAACAGAGGCAAGGAAATAATATACACAGTGAATACAAGACTAAATGGAAAGAATAACTACCGTGAAACAGTAAAAAAAAAAAAAAGATGCTCACAAAATGACAAAAAATAAGTTTCACTGAAAACAGGAGACATGAGAAGACATCTGCCCCAACTCCTTTGCAGTGGGGTATGTGTGTGTGTGTGTGTGTGTGTGTGTGTGTGTGTGGTTTACATGAGTGTAGAAAACTGTATTTAATGTCAAACTTTTTGATATATGGATCAATTTTGCTGTTTTTTTTTCTCTTCCTCTTTTTATTATTTTGTTCTTTTATGCGTTTTTCTGTTTAGGCAATCAGGGTTAAGTGACTTGCCCAGGGTCACACAGCTAATAAGTGTCAAATGTCTGAGATCAGATTTGAACTCAGGTCCTCCTGACTCCAAGGCTACAACTCTATCCACTGCAACACCTAGCTGCCCCTATTATTTTATTTTTAAAAAATACTCTTTGTTATGAAGAAGAGTTCTTTGGGAGGGGGAGAAAGGATACAATGGGAAATTCAGGAGATGTAAAAACAAAAGATATCAAAAACTTATTTTTAAAGTAAAGAAAAAAACCATTTTTTCCTACAAACTCTCCTTCATTAATAGAAAATATTCATGTGAAGCTCAATGGCATGGTGGAGAGAGCTCTGGGCTTGTAGTCAAGAAGACCAGAGTTCAAATCTCGCCTTGGAAATTAGCTGTGTAACCCTGGGCAAATCACTCAACCTCTGCTTGCCTCAGTTTCCTCATATAAAATCAAGATAATAATAGCACCTACTTCCCTGGGTCATTGTGAGGATCAAAAGCGATGAATAATAATTATAAAGCACTAGCACAGTGCCTGGCACATAGTAATAGTTTACTATTATTAGGAGCTATTATTTTATTCTCATGGAAAATATTTTCACCCCAGAAAATCCTTTATTCTCTTCCAGCAATGAGACCTTTAAGGCTCATTCTCTATTCTGAATTAGCATTTCTGAGATAGAATGACATTAGCTAATTTATATGGTCTGGATTCTTTCATGCCGACTGCAAACAAAATGTAACCTTTTCATTACAGACTGGCCAAAAGCAGTGTCAGAAATGGGGAGAGGATGAGAGAGATTCCTTGGTTTGCTCTGCTATGGCAGCTTGAACATGAGCCAGCCAGAGTGCAGACTTGCAACCCTAATCTTGACTGGGCAGAGCTACTCTTTGCTTCCATTTGTCTGCCCACATGATGAACTCAGCTTTGCCCCATGGGCCTGGTATTGCCACTACCCTTCTGTTCTGTCTGCTTTGTGTTAACTAGCAATTGGAACAACTTCAGATCGTGCCCTGATCCCATTTGGCCTCTGGTCCCTTTCAGAAATGCTAGTCTCCTCAATTGCTTGTCCAGTAAGACGTTCTTCCTCCTTTCACACAGAGCCTTGCCTGAACTGACAGTTACTAATTAAATGGCCCTGGGGTTATCCTTACCCCCTGCTTAAAGCAGACCCTGTCTGGGTCTGCCCAATAGCTGGAGGGCCTGCAGAGCCCTGCCCTGACAAAACCTTGGAGAGGGTATAACCCTTTCATTGCCAATTAGCTTCTATTGAAATATTGAAGTATGCTGGTATTTAATTTTTTACATCTGTCTGATCTCCTCAAAGAAGATGATAAATTATTTGATGTCAGGATTGTTATATTATTACACTAATGAATCTAGCACAATGACACAGGTACCTGGATGACAGTATAAATAGGGCACTGAACCTGGAGTCAGAAGGCCTGAATTCCACTTTAGCCTCAGACATTTAATAGCTGAATGACCCTGTACAAATCACTCTGACTGCCTCAGTTTCCTCATTTGTAAAGTCAGAATTATAATAATAGCACTAACTTTCCAGAGTTCTTGTGAGGACAAAATAAGATATTTGTAAAACACTTACCACAGAGCATGGTACACAGTAAGTGATTAAAAAATGTTTGTTAAATTTAAATGTAAACTAGCACAATACTATACACAGAGTTGGGCACACAGTAAGAGGAGAATAAACGTTTGGGGACTGAGTAGTCAATATATATTTCTTGAGTCTGGTGACACCAGAAAACTATGGTATTTGGAGCATAAATTTAGAACTGAAAAGGAACTGAGTCAATCCAGTACAATCACCTCACTTTATAGATGAAGAAATTAAGGAAGTGACAAAAAAGAATGAAAAAAAAGAAGCTAAATATAGGAAAAAAATTATAAAAGCCTATCACTGAGGCTACTCAAATTGAGTAGAAACAAAACCTAAGAGATATGTATCAAAAAAGTGGATGGATAAACCAATTAATATGTAATAAAATGATATTTTATTAATTAATATTATAATAATACTTTAAGGAGGAGAAAAGATCTTGGTGTTTGTGTTTGCATGTGTTGGGGAAAGGGGCTCATACTCAACCAAGATAGCTTGAAATTATTCTGTGCCTCAATAAACTGTCTCATGAATTACTGTATCTAAAACAATCATCACCTGGTGGGCACTTTTCTGTGACATTCATGTCCAAGTTTAACAAGGTGCTCTTCAGACACTAAATATACAGTCCATCATTGGACTCCAACTTCAAGCCTTCTCATCTTGGCAAAACCTGCCAGGGCATGGACACCCTTGCCATGGCCTTTGGGATTCATTCACATCAGAATTAAGGAAGAGAACAAGATGTGAAGAATAATTGTTAAAAAAAAAAAAGAAGAAAAAACAAAGACAAAAAAGGAGGAGGAGGACGAGGAAGAGAAAGAAGAGGAGAAGGAGAAACAGGAAAAGGAGAAAGAAAAGGAGAAAAAGAAGAAGTAGAAGGAAAAGAAGAAGAAGAAGAAGAAAGAGGAGGAGGAGGTTTGCTAGACAGAAGATAGATAGATAGATAGATAGATAGATAGATAGATAGATAGATAGATAGATAGATAGA